>NW_020174936.1:240844-414189 GCF_003031525.2 Neophocaena asiaeorientalis asiaeorientalis
TTTTTGCAGTACGCGGGCCTCTCACAGCTGTGGCCTCTCCCGTTGCGGGGCACAGGCTCCAGACGCGCAGGCTCAATGGCCATGGCTCACGGGCCCAGCCGCTCCGCGGCATGTGGGATCTTCCTGGACCGGGACACGAACCCGTGTCCCCTGCATCGGCAGGCGGACTCTCAACCACTGCGCCACCAGGGAAGCCCTACTTGCCTTTTTTTTTTCCTTTTGGTTGAATGATTTATAAATAGCTTTATGATGCTAGTTTTTGTGAATTTTTTTGACGTTCCCTTGAGGCATTTAGAGATTTGGGGGGAGGTATTACCAAGGCAAAGAAGGCAATATACTGTGAAAAGTTGCATAGGAATTCCAGGGAACCCTGAGAAAGTAACAAGCTGTGACCCAGTATATTCCTAAAAATAGAGAGGCGCCAGTCTGAATGGGCATTTTTGCCTCTCTCATTGCCAACTAGTGATGCTTCTCCTGATTAATCTCTGGCATCACAGTGGCTGGAATGCAGCTTCAGGGAATAAGCACAAAGTAGTCCAATGAACTTATACACTCAAAAAGAACATAACACAGCAAATATCCTCTTGCAGAAAAATAAGAAAAAAATTTAACAATATGATTAGTCCTGAGCATGTGTTGATTTCCCTCTTATCTAGAAAGAAAGTGATTTTCCAGTTGCACAGCTCTACTTTAAAATTGTTATTTTCTGTCCAGCTCATACCCAGGAACAATAATATTTGTGCAGACTATACAATATTTGTTATTGATTCATGTGCCTGTGGTTTTATACATGTTTTTTAATATGTTAATAATAGTCATGGATTAAATAAGTGTCTTACAAAAAATAGGAATTGTGAAAGTTTGCTTTGTGTCCAGCTTAGTGTCATGTGCATATGTGTGCTTAATCCATATCTCTGGCTAGTATATATTTAGTTTCATGTATCACAAATGGCAACTAATCACAAATGGAAATATTCCAAAGAAGAAATATATTATTGCAGTCTATTATATACCTATTTCAAATAGGTTGAAGCAAGATTTTCAAATCAGTTGTAAAAATATTAATGGGATTGTTTCTTTCTCATGTTTGTTATTATACTAAAATCTTCCTTAGAGTTAGGTTTTGCCTTAGATTTTGAAGACAGCTTTTTGACCCAGTTTCTTTTAAGTTGTACGAGAAATTATTTTAGCCATCGGTATTACTGTCCAACTTAAAAGCACAATAAAGATGACCTAGTAATTTAAGCTCAAGGCCAATCATCAGGAGCATCTACAACTACATTAACGACACTTCTCTGTTTGCTTATTTGTGAAAAGAATATAGAATTACTTCATAATTATTTGGAGGTAATGAATTAATGTTTGTAAAGTACTTTGAATTACAGTTTACATCAGCTTTATCTATAGTTTTTTAAATCTCTAGGCTTACACAATTGTTACTATGTTCCATATAGATGAAATTGACCTTTTAGGTTGAGTCAGTGTATACTCATATTTTTGTAACTTTATAAGTTCTTGATGTTGCTGAAGAGTGCTATGTGATTTATACCATGACAAATATATGAGTACATGATTAATAGGTATTGATTTCACAAGTAACATTTTCATTTGTTTTCTAGGTATTCCAACTTTATTATATGGACTTGGCTCCTGGTTATTTGCTAGAGTCACAGAGACTGTGCACACCAGTTATGGACCAATAACAGTTTATTTTCTAAATAAAGAAGATGAAGGTGCCATGTACTGAAAGTATGCACTGGAGGATGAAAATATCAGTAGATTTTCTCATGTGTATGTGCAATATTTATTTTTGATCCTTTAAAATAAAACTTTGCAAACACCTTTTTCTTTCTACGGTGTCTGGTTCTTTAAGATGAATCATTGCCCTCAAGAGGCAAAGCTTTTCATATTAATACATTGTTATATATTGCATACTCTGTTTAGCCAATGGGAACTACAAACACATAACGCTTATATGAATTTTTTCCTATAACTAGGTTAAACTAGAGGTAAAAAATGATTGTAACTTATAGATTCTGTAGTTATGTATTAACAATTTAAATCAACTCTTTGAAAATATAGATACCCCACAAGGAAGGGGAAAAAATCTTTAACATTGGGAAAAGAAGTAGAGAATTTTAGGATATATGATAGAGATAATATCATTGGCAAATCCAAAGTTGTTGAGAATTCTAACAGCAATCTGAAATTTAAACCATTCAACTGTCAGGATTTTAAATGGAAATGTATTACAGCCCTTGTGCCATTTACCTGTATGACAGGTGTGGGTGTAATGTTGAAACTTTTTATCACCTAAAGAATCCAATACCATACTACTTTTTTAAAAATGTAATAACAACTCTAGGTAATGTAAATGCAGCAAGAAGAATGAAATTAAGACTTATTAAAAGTTAAAATGGCATGCCAATAAAGCTGTAAGAACAATTAAAATCTAGAAAGACCCAGAAAAAATAAATTTGGTAACTGTTTAAAAAAGCAACTAGCTGAAATGGTACGTATCTATCCATAGACTTATTGGCGATGGAAAGTGGGCTGAAATTTTAAAGACCTGATGGCGGTTTTGCATTAGAATTTTATTAAGTTAATTGCATTTTTTAAAGCAAAGTCATTAAAAAAAATTTATCCTTGGGGGTAGTTACAGAAAACCCAGACGAATGGTAAATTCCAGAAATTTGGAGTAATTTAGGGAGAACTAAGAACTATTTAATTTCTAAACCAATGGGTGTTTAAGATTTATGATCTCTCCCATAATTACAAACATGCATTATATATCATTTTATGTTAATGTGTTGCTGATGCTCTGCAATGTTTACACAGTTTTGTAGCAAAATATTTTATAGAATTCAATCTAACCAACGTTTGGGTGCCTACTTCTGGCAAATCAGTAGGGAAGGTGAGTGGAAGTGATTGAGGTGAAAGCACTGGAATAATGAAGTGACACAAACTGGCTTCGTTAAAGGTAGTCATTTTAAGTGAGCTACAGAGTGAACTGTTCTTCAAATATATGTAGTGTTCACTTGTCTAACAGCAATTCTAAACCTTTTAATCAAAGAAGTACTTATGCCAATATATTTAGTCCAGAAGAATATACTTGACACTAGTTAAGTGAACGGCTTACACAAAGGAGATCGTGTTACATTAAGCTTCATTAATAATAAAACTGACTATTAGCATTTTGCAAGGAAGGCTAGAACTGATTTCCTCTGTAATGGGCAAAGTTAAATAACTATAGCTCATAAGTTTTAAGTCAAATACTGTTCATTCATTGCTCCTGATCTTGTCAATACTTGCTGTAAAGGTTTGGTCCCAACACAAGGCTGATAAAATGGTTTTTATCAGACCATAAATAACAGCTTTTCAGTAGAGTTGCACTTCTTTTCACACTGGCCTGTTTGATTTCTGATAATTTGTACTGCTGACTGTGCTTACCTGTTTTTCAATAGCTACAATCGGAGTGACTTCTTGTTCATATGGTGATAGGTAAGTCTCCTTGGAGAACATCTTTGACAAACTACCCTATTGATCTCTGTAATTCTCTGCTGCTTGCAGCATTAAATAGAGCCTTGATTTCTTGTCTGATGTGCTCACTGTGTAACAATTAAGCAAATGTAATATTTTCTTGTATTACATGAAAATCAATAGACCTCTTGCTCTCATGAAGTTGATCATGGTAAAGGATGAACTCAACAATGGCTAAGGGCATGGTTCAAATATTTAAAATATCATTCCTTGGATTTATGAAGTCTTATAGTGAACCGTTTAGTCTGAAAAAATTCTTCTCATTGAACAGCAATGGTTCAAGTTTTTTCTTTAAAGTTGGATATTACATCAAAGTATTGTGACCTAAAAAGGATAAAATATAAATGCTGGAGGCAGGAGATTGATTCTATTTTTAGCAACAGTGCTATCTTACTTTTTGACCTCAGGCTAATAACTACTCCTTTGTATCTTAGTTTTTTCCACCTGTAATCTAAGAAGGACAAAACAAGAAACCTTTCTGCCTTAAAATGTATCATGAATGTGCTTGTAAGCAAATGTCCGTTTTACCTTAATTTCAGAAAAGCTGGTTTTGTAATCCTCATTCTTGTGTTCCATATATATTTAAGTTTAAAAGACTTCATCAATAAAAGGATTTTTTAAATAAGTGAGAGGAAGGCAGGAGGAGACACAATGAAGGCAGTTTGTGGGAGTGTGCCTGTGCGCATGCTGGTTATGCCTGAGATGGCCAGGAGGGTTCTAAGTGGACCCAGCCCTTCTGGATAGCAGGAGTTTTCTTAGTTGATGAAACAGACAGCTTTTCTGCCTACACTTCTTTAATGGGATTTTTAGTCTTCAAAATAATCCAGGCAACTATTTTTTGAATGAAGATGAAGTTTTATTTTAGTTTAAAATCTTGCATCTCTTCTATTGTTATTTCTAAACAAATCAATTATCAAGTGTTGGAAGAAGTTTCTAGTCAAAATTCGTAGTTCCTGTATAAGTTGTGAACCACCATAAAGATGCAGTAACAGATTTGGGAGCAAGAAAGAGGTTGCTAATTAAAAAAAAAAAAAAATCCCTAGTTTCTCAGTGCTAATGGCTTAACATACCAAATTGTACAAATAGTTATAAGTTCGTTCATCATACATATTTGGCCACTAATATTTTGCTAATTGTTGACCAGTAAAAATGGAAACAATTATTAAAAGCCATGTGTATTTCTTTTAAAATGTACATTTTATTTTGTCATTTATATTTATATCACTCAAAATTATAATCACACATCATCTATAATTCTTCACAAAATATCTCTTAATTCTATTAAAGAATGAATGTTGTTTGAATGAGTGGAGTGACCTAAAGACAAGGATCTGGGTTTCATTTCATTTAAAAGCTAATGCAGATAACAGAAACCTTATCCTAAAGCTAGTGGATCGGGTATCTACTTTTTTTCAGCACTTACCATTCAGACAGTAATGACGTTTGGGGGCATCTTAACCTAAACAAGTACTTAGCATTACATCTCACCTGGGTCAACAGTCTAGGGTATCAGCGTTAAACTCTGTTACTGTAAATTAATGGAAAATGTAACTGCACTTTGCTGAAAGATCAATGTCCAATAAAGGCTGCACAATCAAATCTTGTTGCAATGATTGAGGTCTTTAATTGCCTTTCAAAGATAAGGTGGTAATCAACACAGCTTTAACTGATCTTTTTTACTAGTTCAATTACATGCTAATGACTAGTGCCAAGTCAGAATCTTTAACTACTTATACTTATTAAATCTTACGTTAGTAATGAAAAATTACTTTAGCTTACACAATCGATAGAACACACATCTTAATTACTGTATTTCACTTTTATACCATTTTATGTGCTTGACAAATGTTTCACAAGAGCTTTCCCAACAATAAGAAGTGTTATTAGTAGTGACCACAGTCCACAGAGTATTTTTCTAATATAAATTGGAGATCAGATGTTGAGAAAAAAAATTCTTTAAATGAAGATGTGGATAAAATAGTTTCCAATGACACAAGCTCGGCCATCCAGCAACTTCTCAGACCTGTTTTGCTAATTGAGAGTACATTTAATACAACTCAAGGCGCACAGGCTTCAGTAGGTGTGGCTCGCAGGCTCTAGAGCACAGGCTCAGTAGTTGTGGTGCACAGGCTTTGTTGCTCCGCAGCATGTAGGATCTTCCCGGACCAGGGATCACACCCGTGTCTCCTGCATTGGCAGGCAGATTCTTAACCACTGTGCCACCAGGGAAGCCCCTAGTAAGTGTATTTCTAAGTTCAGTTAGCTTTCTAGTAAAGAAACTGTGACTTCATATACTGCCTACTGTAAAAATCTCCTATTTGGGGAAAGGATAAAATGTTAGAAAAGGCAAATGACAAAAAAAAAAAAAAGTTAAGTTGGACATCATCAAAATTAAAAACTTTTGTGTTTTAAAGGACACTATCAAGAAAATAAAAGACAACTGATAGAATGGGAGAAAATATTTGCAAATCATATATATGATAAAGGGACCTGTAGCCAGAATATATAAAGAACTCTTCTAACTCAACCCAATTGAAAAATAGATTTGGACAGACATTTCTCCAAAGAAATTATACAAATAGCTACTAAACACATGAAAGACGTTTAACTATTAGGGAAATGCAAATCAAAACCACAACGAGATACCACTTTATACCCACTAGGATGGCTACAATCAAAAAGACATAATAACAAGTGTTCGCATGAAATGTGGAGAAGTTGGAACCCTCATACATTGCTAGTGGGAATGTAAAATAGTGCAGCCACTTCGGAAAAGTTTGGCCGTTCCACAAAATATCAAACATGGAGTTATCATTACACAGCAATTCTGTTCCTAGGATACATACCCTAGAGGATTGAAAATATGTTCACACAAAAACTTGTACACAAGTGCGCATAGCATTATTCATTCTAGCAAAGAAGTGGAAACAAATATCAACTGATGAATGGATAAAAATAAAATTTGGCATATTCACACAACAGAATATTATTCAACCAAAAAAAGCAAGGAAGTACTGATCCATGCTACAGCATTGACAAAGCTTTCTTGAAAACATTACACTAAGTGAAAAAAGCCCATCATAAAAGCTCATACATTGTGTGATTCCACTTATATGAAATGTCCAGAATAGGCAAATCTATAGAGACAGAAAGTGGATTAGTGATTGCCTAGGACTGGGGAGGTTGGTAGGAAATGGGGAGTGACTGTTAATGGGCACGGGGATTCTTTTGGGGGTGATGAAACTGTTCCAAAATTGATTGTGGTGATGGTTGCACAATTCTGTGACTATACTCAAAACATTGAATTGTACACTTTAAATGGAAGAACTGTATGGCATGTGAATTATCTTTCAATAAAGCTGTAAAAAAACTAGTAAAAGGGGGAGGGGAAGTGGGCAGTTAGTGTTTAATAGGTACAGAGTTTCAATTGTGTAAGATAAAAAGTTCTGGAGATAGATGGTATTGATGGTGGTACAGTAATGTGAATGTACTTAATAACACTGAACTGTACACTTAAAAATGGTTAACAGGATAATTTCTGTGTGATGTGTATTTCACCATAAATAAAAATAAAATTTAAAAATTAGTAAAGGATTCATTATTACTATGATAAAATATAACTGACTGCATAATTTCTATAGAAAATAACTGTTTAGAAAAATGTTAGAAATTAAAAGAGGTAAAACATTAACATCATTTTATATGTTGTATTCTTGGAAGTTTAAAAATTTTAGTGTGAAACCTAGTTTTTATTTTTTTAACATCTTTATTGGAGTATAATTGCTTTACAATGGTGTGTTAGTTTCTGCTTTGTAACAAAGTGAATCAGCTATACATATACACATATCCCCATATCTCCTCCCTCTTGTGTCTCCCTCCCAACCTCCCTATCCCACCCCTCTAGGTGGACACAAAGCACCCAGCTGATCTCCCTGCGCTATGCGGCTGCTTCCCACTAGCCATCTATTTTACATTTGGTAGTGTATATATGTCCATGCCACTCTCTCACTTTGTCCCAGCTTACACTCCCCCCTCCCCATGTCCTCATGTCCATTCTCTACATCTGTGTCTTTATTCCTGTCCTGCCCCTAGGTTCTTCAGAACCTTTTTTCTTTTTTTTTAGATTCCATATATATGTGTTAGCATACGGTATTTGTTTTTCTCTTTCTGACTTACTTCGCTCTGTATGACAGTCTGTAGGTCCATCCACCTCACTACTAATAACTCAATTTCGTGAAACCTAGTTTGAATTAAATAGATGAAATCTCATTTGGGATCATTTTTAGTAGCATTAAGAAAAGGGTATACTTGGTTTGAGATACTTTAAGGCCAGGGACTGCCCTGGCAGTCCAGTGGTTAAGATTCTGTGCTTCCACTGCAGAGGGCATGGGTTCATCCCTGGTCGGGGAACCAAGATCCTGCATGCCGCGAGGCATGGCCAAAAAGTTTTTTTAATTTTAAAAACTTAAAAAAGATAAGACCAAAGAAAAGTATGTAAAATGTTAGTAAATGAAAATATCCTCTTTTAGATCCTAGTTGCTAGATAAAGAATATCAGCTACTACTAGGATGAGGTTTTATATAGTATTGCTTATAGCTATTTTAGTTGCACTTATATCATTTTAAATACAGTTTATGAACATTGTACTACTCCATTATATTATTAATTTATCTTCAGTAATATTTATTGTATCAATTTAAACGCTGTAAAACTTCATGAAAAGTAGCTTAAACAAGGATTTTGATAAACAAAAGCTTTCAGTTTTTAAAAGCAAATCATGTACTTCTTAAGGAAGATTTGAAGTATTTTGTTGTTGTTGATAGAATTATGAACCTTATAAACTCGGTATTTTTTAGTTAACCTAAATACATAAATCTATTCGAATTCATCTTATGAAAAGAGATATGTCATCAGATATATGATCATTATATGCTTTAGTGATTCATGGACCTTGTTACATACATTCTTTGTAATGTATGAATTATTTAGTAAGAAAAATCACAATAATTTTTTTGTTACTGAAAAATTTATGGGTTGGCAGAAACAATTATGCAGCCCCTGAAGCTGGTATGTTAAGGTAACATCATTAACGCTACATAGTATGATTTTTTTAGTAGTTATTTGACATAACCTTTACTGCTTTTGCCAGAATATATCAGTAATTTTATAACAAGCTGTCTGTAAGCAGAATATTGAATTTATTAACCACAAAGTGATTCATTTTATTCTATTTTCATATAAGTGCATAACTTAAAATCAGATCTAAAAAGTTGTCTACCCTAACCCTAAAGGAAAAATAAAAATATACAAAATAAAAATCCGTACTCTAATAAATAGATGTGAATTTAAAACTCCATTTAAGGAAAATGGGTATTTTTATTTCAAAAAATGTATATATTTATGAATTGGATTAAAATAATTCATAAAAGTAGGAGATTAGGGCTTCCCTGGTGGTATAGTGGTTAAGAATCCACCTGCCAATGCAGGGGACATGGGTTTGATCCCTGGCCCGGGAAGATCCCACATGCCGCAGAGCAACTAAGCCCGTGTGCCACAACTACTGAGCCTGCACTCTAGAGCCTGTGCTCTGCAACAAGAGAAGCCACGACAATGAGTAGCCCCCGCTTGCCTCATCTAGAGAAAGCCCATGTGCAGCAAGGAAGACCCAACACAGCCAAAATTAAAAACGAAAAAAAAAAGTAGATTATCTTGCAACCTTTCTTTACACATAGTATTAAGGCTCTGACTGTGAGATAAAGTCAAAATTTTAGTTTCTTATGCTTTCAAATATCCAAATTTTATAAAATGAAGGGACCAAGAATTTCAAAGTTTGAATTAAAATCGAAATAGTGTCACTTACTTTTAGATTACATTAAAAATCAACATTCATTCATCCTACAAATCTTTTGCATTGACCATGTTGAAGGCAAATTTTATTCAATACTAATTTTACCTGTCAACAAAATCTAGTAGTTCTGAATCTATATCCAAGGTCCATTCAAGCCATACTGAAAAAGACTACTTCTGTACACAGCTGGAAGAGAACAATGTGTTACTAATTTTTGTATTTCCAGTATTTGTCATATAATGAAGGCTCTATGTCAAATGAACATGTGATGATTCAAAATTAAAAAGAAAACATGCCTTCATTTTTAAGAGCTTTAAGAAAAGGATACTTTAATTGGAAATCATATGGATTCTTTACAAGAACAGCAACAAATTTTGAAATATTATCTCAGGTGTAATGAACAAACTTACACTGTTCCATGCCTTCTGAAAAATAAAAGATTGGAATCTTGTTGCATTATCCTTTTGAGGCATCTCAAAAGGTGCCATCTATTTTCTCATACAGTAATTTTACTATTTTAAAGCCAAACAGAATGATGTGTAGAAGTATGTGAAATGAAACATTAATCAGAAACTACTAGGATGAGTTAGACTTACTCTTTTTAAACAGAAATAGTGTGTTTGTAACAAGGAGACAAGAAGAATATTTTAATTGATTTGGCAAAAAATGGAATGGGGTGCCTCTTGAGGAAGTGAGTCCCGTTATTGGAGATGTTCAGAGAGGCTGTATGACAATTCCTTAGGTAAATGTGGAGAGAATTCTTGAATTGGGCAGAAGACTACATTGGTGATTTTGTAAGTTTCCTTTAACTCTGAATTTTTATTGTCATTCTTTCATGCCTGATTTAGCTTGATGTTTATTGCTGTTCCACTATGTGTGTAATACAAAGAACCTTGTTTTGGAGATGAAAAATATGGTTTAAGTCTTGCTATACCATTACTGGTTGAATATAATTGAGAAAAATTAGAGCCTTCTTAGTGTCTCCATATATACAATAAGGAGTTTATCTAACACTTACATATTGTTTCTTTGTGCCCGGTCCTAGACTAAGCACTTTACACATATTAGCTCCCTTAATCCTATTTTTATTCCCATTTTTTAAGCTGTGGAAACCAAGAAGTCTTGCTCAATGTCACACATGGTGAGTGTTATTCCAGTCCCTGTAACTTGTCTACAGAGTCCAAATTCTTAACCATTACTCTATACTTGCCTACGATGCACAGGATAACGAAGGGAGACATGCTTTGCAAGCTCTAAAGCCCCACAAAAATGTGAGATATAGTTTGTTGGTTAATATAAAGAAAAGAATATAGATATGTTTAAACCATCAAAAAAGGGAAATAAAGCTTAAGTGATTTGTAGGAACACCAGCCTACTCTACCTGAGGGAAAATGTATTACGTAGAAATTAAATCCAATGACATCATAAATTAATTCATGTTACAGCATCTAAAATCCATAGCACGTACTTGGCGCTCTATGAATATCTGTTGAACTGTTGCTTCTGCTTCTGCATGAGTGCTGGAATTGCTCCCACTGTTCTTTTCCATTCCTGCCACAACACAAAAGAGCAGACTTTCCCATCACACTTTCAAGGGTTTGTCTCTTACCACTTTTTTTTTTTAATTTTTAAAAAAATTTATTTATTTTATTTATTTATTTTTGGCTGTGTTGGGTCTTCGTTGCTGCGCGCGGGCTTTCTCTAGTTGCGGCGAGCGGGGGCTATTCTTCGTTGCGGTGCACGGGCTTCTCGTTGTGGTGGCTTCTCTTGTTGAAGAGCATGGGCTCTAGGCGGGCGGGCTTCAGTAGTTGCAGCACTTGTGCTCAGTAGTTGTGGTTTGTGGGCTCTAGAGCGCAGGCTCAGTAGTTGTGGCACACGGCCTTACTTGCTCCACTGCATGTGGGATTTTCCTGGGCCAGGGCTCCAGCCCCTGTCCCCTGCATTAGCAGGCCGATTCTTAACCACGGCGCCACCAGGTAAGTCCCACCACTTTTGTCCATGCTTCTTCATATCCTTTTTTTAAACTAATGGATATTAAGCACTATGAAGAAAATGCTTATGTTTATTTTTCAGTTGTTATTGTAATAACAATAAATTATATCTTTTTCAAATTAAAATTTCTAAGACATTATTACAAGTGTGTAGAAATGCAACTTATTTTTAAAAAAAACTTTTTATTTTGGAATAACTTTAGATTTACAGAAAAGTTGCAAATATAGTACAGAGAGTTCCCATCACCCAGATTCCCCTAATGTTAGCATTTTACATAATCATTGCACCTATGTCAAAACTGAAAAGTCAGCATTGGTACATTACTACTAACTAAACTCCAGACTTTATTCAGATTTCACCAGTTTTTCATTACTGTCCTTTTTCTGTTCTAGGATTCCACTGAGGATCCCACAATACATTTAATCGTCATGTCTCCTTAGTCTCCTCAGGTCTGTGATAGTTTCTTTGCATTTTGTTTTTTATGACCTTGGCAGTTTTGAGGAGTATTTGTCAGGGATTTTGTAGACTGTCCCTCAATTTGGGTTTGTCTGATGGTTTTCTCATGATTAGATTGGGGTTATGGGTTTGGGGAAGAAGACCCCACAGGTCAAATGCCCTTCTTGTTGCATCATATAGGAGAGTACATGACATCAACATCACATCACTGGTGATGTTAACCTTGATCACTTGGTTAGGATGGTGTCTGCAAGATTTCTCCACTAGAAACTTACTGTTTTCATCCTCTATTCTCATCATATTCCTTTAAATCAAAATCAACAAGTATTGGGAATTCCCTGGTGGTCCAGTGGTTAGGACTTGGCACTTTCACTGCTGGGGCCCGGGTTCAATCCCCGGTTGGGGGACTAAGATCCCTCAAGCCACGTGGTGTGGCCAAAAAGAAAGAAACAAAAACCAAAAACCCCCAAATCAACAAGTATTTGAATGATGTATGTAGGGACCCACACCCAGCACTGAAGAAGACAAGTGGAATTTTTGAACACAGGAGGCAGTCAACATTTGTTATAAAGTTTGTGGTTCAGTGGGAGTCTATAATTGTTGTGGTCTCAGTCTCCACGATGGCAGTGGTTGTGGAAAGGCCAAGGAGCAATTGCGGCTCAGGACAGGCAGGAGATGCACATTGTAGTTGCATTCCTATTACTCAACCCACTTTGCCTTCGAAATCCAGTCATTCATTTAACAAATATTATTAAAGTGCCCACTGTGTGTCAGGTACTATTTTAGGTACTAGGGACATGGCAGTGAATAAAACACATACCGGTCCCTCCCTCGCCAAGTTACAGTTTAGTGAGGAGACAAATACATGATTGAGACATGTGGCATGGTAGATAGTGGTGAGGGCCAGGAGAAAAGTAAACCAGGGAAGGGGACCAGGAATTGTGCACACCTGCGTGCTCGCATCTGTGGGTGGGGTGGGTTTGGGGCTGGTTTTCAAGACTGTGCTAAGGGAAGGCTTCAACACGAAGGTGGTTTTTAAGTCAAGATCTGCAGGAGGAAGTGAGCCATGAGAATATTGGGATAAGAGCAATCCAGGGAGAGGAAAGGGCAAATGCAAGACCCCGAGGTGGGATGCCTGATATGTTAAAGGAAAAGTAAGAAGGAGGCTGGTGTGAATGATGTTTGAGAGATCATAAGGCCAGAAGGTGTGGAGGGCAGACTGTGTAGAGTTTTGCAGGTCAAGGAAAGGACTTTAGTTTTTATTCTGTACAAGTTAGGAGGCCATCAGAATAGTTTTAACCAAAGGGGTGACTTGGTATTCTAACCCTGATAATTGGGTTGAGCATAGACCACTGGTAGCAGTGGCAAGAATGGAAACAGAACTTTAAGAGGGAAATATAATATAAATGTAATGGTAGTTTGGACTGGGATAGTATCTGAGAAGCAGTAGGAAGGGATCAGATTCTTGGTTAAGGATTGGAGTTTGGGAGCAATGTAAAAAGATATGAAAGAAAACATCTCTGAACTTATAGTAGTAAAATGTTAATTTTCCTCATTTAAAAATTACTTATAACAAAAAAGATAAATAAGCCAATTTAAAAACGGGCAAAGGACTTAAATAGACAATTCTCCAAAGAAGATATACAAATGGCCAACAAGTATATGAAAAGATGAACATCACTAATCACTAGGGAAATGCAAATCTCAACCACTTTGAGATATCACCTCATACTCATGAGAATATGGCTTCTAACAAAAATATAGAAAATAACAAGTGTTGGTGAAGGTGTAGAGAAACTGGAACTCTTGGGCTACTGGTGGGAATGTAAAATGGTGCAGCCATTGTGGAACATGGCAGCTCCTCAAAAAATTAAAAATAGAATTATCATATGATCCAGCAATTCTACTTGTGGGTCTATATCCAAAAGAATTGAAAGTACAAATTGAGTTGGTTTTGCCCATAGTACTATCAATAAAAACCATTTTAACAAATCATGAGTTCATAGAAAATCTCTGGCTTTGTGGTCTATTTTCTCAAATAATAGGAAATGAACTTTCAATAAAAAGTGCATGGGGACCTTGAACAAATGGTTTGTTTTTCTGAAGCGCAGGTGGAAAAGGGCAATTCTTTGACTACCTGGAGGATCTGACTAAATGAATTTCTACCTAAGCTCTTCATTTACAATAACTGAAAAGAGATAATTTATCTTCTACTATGGACTTTCAAATTAAATATAAAAGGAATGTAGGGACTTCCCCGGTGGTGCAGTGGTTAAGAATCCACCTGCCAATGCAGGGGACACAGGTTTGAGCCCTGGTTGGGGAAGATCCTACGTGCCGCGGAGGAGAAGCCCGCACACCACAACGAGCGGCACTAGAGATAGCCTGGGCACAGCAACGAAGACCCACGCAGCCATAAATAAATCAATAATAAATAAATAACTAAATAAAACAAATACTACCAAAAGAAAAAAGGAATGCAGGTAGAGAAAATATGCAGTAAAAAACTGATATTATACCAAAACTGACCAGTATTTAAATTATTTTTTCTCTCGCATTCATCAACTATTTGTTAGAGAGGGGAATGACACTTCTCTCCCACCGAATTTATACAAAATTCAGCCCCTCAAAGTAAAGCGATATGTGGACTTTTCTTAGAGGTAAAGGACGAAACTACGCGTTGCAGTTTGTAAACAAACTTCTGTATAGGCATCATAGATGAATAAAATTATGCATTTAAAAATCTGAGGTTAACAAGGTATTTAAAAATAACCAAGGGTTATTGCTACTGCCTGTGGTATCACTGTGTAAACATTGCTATCTAGTTGAAAGTTTATGGACTGTCTAGGATATTTTTTTTTCAAAGGTTTAATAAGAAAAGATGATGCCACTACTGCAACTGTACCCAGGCAGTTAAACTCTTCACTGAATTTCTTTACTGTTGCTTTTGAATAGTGCGCTGTTTGCTATTTTAGGGTAACCATAGGGGTAAAGGACCTCACTGAAAAATCCACACTCGCTTTTCTCATTTGGGAGAAAGATGATCCTCCGGATCTGTGACTTGGAAGAAGGAAAAAAAGACAACCTTGCTCTTGATCATTTGATGCACAAACCTCCACGAATATTTAGGTACAGGGCCTGATAAAGTAGGAATAAACGAGAGGGGCAGTTCTATTTTTCTAGTCTTCTGAACAGGGAAACAACGCATCTTAAGCCATCAATCGGCTTTTGGCGGATCCCTGCTCTAGTTCAGTTTCCTCCTTCTTTTGTTAAATGTTTTCACCTCTCTGACTTTAATGAGGGTCGGGAAAAGAAAGGGCTGTCACCCGGTCGCCATGGGTGGTCACTTCGCGACAGGGGAGGTGGGGTCTCACGAGCGAACAGTCCAGTCAGTCCCCTCACTCCGACCCCGGCGCCAAGCCCTTGCTCCTCGGGTCCCGCCCACCGGCGAGCGGGGGCGGGGCCGGCCACGAGCTGCCCTTTTCCAACATGGCGCCGCGGGAGGCGGGTCCCTTCGCCGGCTTCCAGGGTTCCGGCGCCGCGCGTTTTGGTTCCGGAGTAACAGTGCCCTTGCCGCCGCCTTCTCCCTCCTGCCGCCGCCTTCCCCCTCCTGCCGCCGCCGCCGACGCCGCCGCCGCCGCCGGGACGCGCGGCCTCGGGTTGCAGGTTCTGAGTCGCGCGCGCCGTGCACTCTGGCTCGGGGTGGGGCAGAGGACTCGACCCCGACCCTCCCGCGGAGGGCCCCCTCGGCTTTCTTGTGGTCCAGCGGCCCTGGGGCTCCTTCCTAACAGCCCGGGACTGAGTCCCCTCAAGTCGGGGACCCTCCCCGCTCCTTTAAGGAGGAGTGGACACCTGCCGCCGTATCTCTCTAAAACGACGTCTTCTCTGTGCTGTCCCCTCACACCCACACAGACGGCAGAGAGCTGCAAGATGCCGTTTGCTCTCTTTTCCAACTACAGAACCTTCTGATCTCCGCTAGTTCCTGCTGGCTCCTGCCCCTTGCTCCGTCCACGCTCACAGGGAGACATCCCTCAACCCCATACAGCCTGGGCCTGGCTCCGAGCCTGCAGGCTGCTTCCGGACCACCTCCTCTCTTCACTCCCCCTCCCCCTCTGTCCTCTGACCCTCAGTCCCCTTGTCACCTCTAAGAGCCCCCGCCTAACCAGGAGCCAGGGGGTTCCCCCCTACCAGGATGTGAGCCCCTTTAACCTGTAATGCTGTGGCTGGCCCTTGGCCCCTTCCATGCCATGGAGAGCCAGGTGCTGGTGATTCGCATCAAGATTCCAAATAGTGGAGCCGTGGACTGGACAGTGCACTCTGGGCCGCAGCTACTCTTCAGGGATGTGCTGGTAAGTGCTAATCTCAGTGTCCCTAGCGAGGGGGGCGCAGGGATTTGTAGGGCAGTAAGCACCTTGATCACCAAATCTTACCCTGGTGGCCTGAGCTAGTGGCCATTGCTGGCCTCGTATGGGGGCAGTTTCATTTCTTCCACCACAAGCATTGATTAATTGTATAGACTGAAATCTGACAAGTGTGCAAGTTCCTGGGGGAAGTAGAGATGAATCAGATTGGACCCCTGCCCTCAAGGAACTCACAGCCTGGACTGGGACATAACACACAGAAGCAACCAACTGGGATACAAAAAGCTGAATCTAGAAGAGAGTTTTTCTCAAGGATTTTTTGGAATGTCCCTGGCCAAATTCCAGCCTGTCTTTCTACTGAGTTCTCTAAACTTGGTAGCTAGTGGGAAAGGGAAACAAGGCAACTCTAACCAATCATGTTTCAGCAAGCCTAAGACATCGTAAGTTTTAAGATATTATTTTATGTACCGCTAAGAAAGAAAAAAAAATGCGACCTGTTAAACTGTGACACGCCACACATCGTACAAAACCCAATTTCAGAGATGTTAAAATAGAGGGAAAATTTGCATCTTAGAGTCAATGGTGTAGTCTTACTTCCATAATAAATATTCAAAATATATTTCAAATAAAATCATGGAATGTTAGAGCAGAGGATAACCTTGGAGGTGGCCTGTTGAGCCCTCTGATCTTTTTTGCAGATAGTTACTGAGGAGCAGTGAGGTGAAATGGCTTTTCCAAAGCCATGTTACTTGTGAGTGGGAGAGTCAGTGCCAGAACTCAGATTTCCTTACTTTACTTGGTATTTATTTCCGCATGCTGTAGTACTACTTCTCAGCTTTTAGTATTCATGTGAGATAGAGTACATCGTGCCCATTTTATATTTTGAATAACTGTGCTATCAAAGGCAGAGCTGACATACCAAGGAGCATGTTGCAAGTACCAGATCTATAGTGGAACTTACCTGCAGGATAAGATGGGGCTGGTTGGAGGTTTGGGGGAAGAGGAAGATCTGGGATGTGGTTTTTGATTGTCATAGGTTACTCAATCAAAATTTGATCTGTGTACCGTCATTTTGAGTTCTGGATGTTACCACCTAGAACATACAGATCTTCAGGTGTCTGCACAAGGAGTGCAGAAGCTGGAGTAAACCAGCAGCCTCCGATCTTGTACACATATGCCATCCTTCTCTTTGCATCCAGAGTTCTCCACACGCTCACATGCACATGGATCTCCCTTCATGGTAAGGCCCAAACTCCTTGGCGTGGTCCTCTGGGCACATATATATATGTGTATATATATATATTTAAAAAATAAATTTATTTATTTATTTATTTTTGGCTGAGTTGGATCTTTGTTGCTGCACGTGGGCTTTCTCTAGTTGCTGTGAGCGGGGGCTACACTTCATTGCGATGCCTGGGCTTCTCATTGTGGTGGCTTCTCTTGTTGCAGAGCACGGGGTGTAGGCGTGCAGGCTTCAGTAGTTGTGGCTCGCGGGCTGGAGAGCGCAGGCTCAGTAGTTGTGGCTAACGGCCTTAGTTGATCCGCAGCAGGTGGGATCTTCCCGGACCAGGGCTCGAACCCGTATCACCTGCGTTGGCAGATGGATTCTTAACCACTGCGCCACCAGGGAAGCCCCTCTGGGCCCATCTTGATTGGCTTGTACCTGCCTGGCACCAGCTTCATCTCTCACTACACTCCCATGAGCATCCTGTCTTCCAGATATATAGAATTAACCGTGAGTTCTCCCAGGTGCCCAGGCCTTCTTCACTGGGCCTCTTTCTTCAGCTCGCCAACTCCCACCTGTCCTTCAAAGCCCGGCTTGGCTTTTCCTGTGTTGGTCTTGGTCACATGCCCCTCCTCTGTGTTTCCACAACTTTGTTTTGGCAAAGTATATGGGTTTTGTGCTAATTTTGTCTGTCTCCTCCACGAGATGGTAAACTTCTGGAGGAGACGGACACCTCTGTTTCCTCTCTGTTTCTGATGCTTCATAGGACCCTGAAATATTTATTTAATGAGGGAGCTTCAAAGAGGATGCACACCGTTATGGTTTTGTGGACAGCACGCTAGGTTTTGAATCAAGAAATTTGTGTTTAATTGTAAACCATCCCACTAACTAGGCACGTCACTCTGCCTCTCCGAGCCTCAGTTTCTTTATTTGTAAATTAGGGATAATGATACCTGCATCAAAGACGTAAAGATTAAGTGAGATTGTGTCTCTGATGAGAAAGACAAGAGCTTTCTTTCACTTTACTCATTTGAGACAACAGAAGGTATTAAGTAGAATGGTACAGTGTTAAAAACACAAACTGGAGCCAGGCTGACTGATGGCTTGTACCTGCCTGGCACCAGCTTCATCTCTCACTACACTCCCATGAGCATCCTGTCTTCCAGATATATAGAATTAACCGTGAGTTCTCCCAGGTGCCCAGACCTTCTTCACTGGGCCTCTTTCTTCAGCTCGCCAACTCCCACCTGTCCTTCAAAGCCCAGCTTGGCTTTTCCTCTGTGTTGGTCTTGGTCACATGCCCCTCCTCTGTGTTTCCACAACTTTGTTTTGGCAAAGTATATGGGTTTTGTGCTAATTTTGTCTGTCTCCTCCACGAGATGGTAAACTTCTGGAGGAGACGGACACCTCTGTTTCCTCTCTGTTTCTGATGCTTCATAGGACCCTGAAATATTTATTTAATGAGGGAGCTTCAAAGAGGATGCACACCGTTATGGTTTTGTGGACAGCACGCTAGGTTTTGAATCAAGAAATTTGTGTTTAATTGTAAACCACCCCACTAACTAGGCACGTCACTCTGCCTCTCCGAGCCTCAGTTTCTTTATTTGTAAATTAGGGATAATGATACCTGCATCAAAGACGTAAAGATTAAGTGAGATTGTGTCTCTGATGAGAAAGACAAGAGCTTTCTTTCACTTTACTCATTTGAGACAACAGAAGGTATTAAGTAGAATGGTACAGTGTTAAAAACACAAACTGGAGCCAGGCTGACTGCGTTTACATCGTAAGCCTTACCAGACTCACTTGGGCAAGTGTCTTCTGTATCTCAGTTTCTTCATCTGTAAAAAGACAAAAATAGGGTTGACTCAAAGACTTGTAAAGATTAAGTGAGATTGTGTCTCTGATGAGAAAGACAAGAGCTTTCTTTCACTTTACTCATTTGAGGCAACAGAAGGTATTATTTTAAGTAGAATGGTACAGTGTTAAAAACACAAACTGGAGCCAGGCTGACTGCGTTTACATCGTAAGCCTTACCAGACTCACTTGGGCAAGTGTCTTCTGTATCTCAGTTTCTTCATCTGTAAAAAGACAAAAATAGGGTTGGGGGGATAAAAGTAGTGCCTACCTCACAGAGTTCTGAGGACTGGTGGAGTTGGTATGTGTAAAGTACTTACAACAATCTGGAGCATAGTAAGTGCTCTGTAAGTGTTGTTATTGCAGCAGAAGGGATAGGGCCTGGGCATCTCTCAATTGTACATTGGCTCAAGGATGACTGGCCTAAAAATAAACTTTGCACAAACGGTTCCACCTCATCGAGAGCTCAGAGTGCCATGTGCCACGTGCTTGCTCAGGTACGCCCAGGTGGAGCGTGTTATGTTGGGAAGGCCTCATGGAGGGCTCGTGACAATGGGTGCTATATATCAAGTTCTTGGAACTGCAAGCTCAAATCCTGGAGGACTCCTTAGATCTCTTTTCCAGGTTTACCTTATCTCTTCATTGAGAAATAGGCAAAAACCCAACAGTCACATCAGCATCTTTGGCTTGGAACCTTAAAATTTAAAGCCAAATGAAACCTGGAACGTTCCCCTTCATCTGATATCTCTCCTCGCTTCAGTTTTCAAATGAGGAAGCATGAACCCCTGATGGGGAAAATGCTAAAGCAACACAGCTGGTTTGTGGCAGAACCAGACACGGAAGCCAGAAGCAATTTGTAGTTACTGAGTCAGCTGGAGCTGAGGGCGTTTTGGACTCAGAGTCAGTAGTTGAGGGCTCCATTCACAACTCCATCAAATGGCTGGGACTCTGTGGGCAAGTCACTGGGCCTCTCTGGGGCCTTTGTCCTTCGTCTGAATAGTTAGGGACTGGTGCATTGTGAAGTAGACCCAGCTGGCCCTCATAGGCAGAGGCATTTGGGTTATCTGTTTTTCAGCTTTCTGTGTTTGTCTTCTTCCGTGGCAATCCAGTCCCCAGTTTGGGGAAAATTGTGCAGGAGATCTGAATGTTCCCCCTTTCCTCTTGCTGTTTGAATCCTCTCTCCCAAGTTCCAGCCCAGATTTCCCCTCATCTGTGAAGTTTCTTCTATCTTAACCGAGACCGTGATTCTTACTGCCTTCTGAGTTAGCACCTACCGTTTGCTAATTTATGTCTTTTGTTTGGCTCTTTTATCATACTATAAGTGCTCTGATTTGTTAGTCTTTTAGGTTTGTCTCTATCTTTGTGACAGATTATAATCTTCCTAAAGTCAAGGAGCAAGTCTTATTCTTCTGTAGCCTACAGTTTTGTAATCTTTATCCTCCTGGCACGTTATAGATGCTCATTTATATTTTTGGTTTGCTATTTGTTTGACTGATTTATTGAAAGGAAGGAGAAGAAAAGGATCAAGAAATGATCACCAACAAGATATGTGAACTTATGTGCTCTTTCGAAACTTTCTTTAGGTTGAGTAAAATGTTGAGAATAAGACAGGGTCATTTTGAAATAAGTCACTTAAAATACAACTGGAAAATACACATAAAATTAAATGTGCCTGCTTAGAAAAGACCAGGAGATACTGATTGAGTTTTACCTCTTTGTCATTATTATAGCCCCACTTTATTTGCTTTAACAGAACAAGATGGTCAGTTGTGTTCACGTGATTCTCATGATTCTCTCAATCAGGTTTGCTTTTTCTTTCTCTTTTTCCCCCCCACATTAGTTGTAAAGTTTGTGTGGCTCCTTGTTTATGTTGATGGGCAAAGGAGGCCATTGCTGCTCAGCAGGGTTTTCAGATGGTTGTTAGAAGTTTGCTGTTTGACAGGTTCTGCTATTCATAAGTAGGAAGGATCCTAAATTAGTTTGCTAATACTCTAGGGTTCACATCTCAAGATTGGTTGTCTGGAAGTAAGCAGTGATAACCTAGACTTGGAGGGTTGGGGCAGTGGAGGGTCCCCCCACCCCTACCCCTTTTTAAACCAATACTGGCTAATCCTCAGTAAATGCTGTGGAAGGATGAAGTAAGTGAACCAAAGACCATCCTCCACTGATTGTCAGGTGCTGAAATTTAGGATTTCGTTATGAGGTAAGATTTGTAATGTTCCAGTCATCAGTGACTTGTTTTATTTATTTAACAGACACTAATACTTGCACTTACCATGTGCTAGACACTCTTGTAAGCACTTTATAAATATTAACTCATTAGTCCTACAAGATAGGTACAGTTATGATCTCATTTTTACACAGAAGGAAACGGAGGCACAGAGAAATTCAGTCACTCAGTGACTGAACGGCAGAGCCAAGGTCCAACCCTAGCAGTTTGGCTCCCGTCCACACTCTTAGGCGTTACACTGGCTGCTTGTGTATTCTATACTCGCTCAACAGTTTTCATTTAGCTGTCAATAAATACTTTCTGCCTACAAATACGTAGAAAGGATTTTTTTCAATACTAAAATCTTTTACAAATACTTCCACAGAAAGTTGTTTCATTTGCTAAGACTAGAGTAAGAAGAAAAAAATAATCTCTTTTGGCTCTAATGAGTGAGGGCTGCCTAAGATAGTTCCCTTTGATCAGTTTTTTTTTTTTTGCAGTATGCGGGCCTCTCACTGTTGTGGCCTCTCCTTTTGCGGAGCGCAGGCTCAGCGGCCATGGCTCACGGGCCTAGCCGCTCCCACGTGGGATGTTTTCTGGACCGGGGCACGAACCCGTGTCCCCTGCATCGGCAGGCGGACTCTCAACCACTGCACCACCAGGGAAGCCCCCTTTGATCAATTTTATATGCACAGATTTATTTAAAACACACACACCCACACACACACACATACACAGTAGAGACAAGGCTATTATGCAAATTGCCACTGCAGCAAAAGCTTCTAAAGAACTGCCTTTAGAAGGAAGTTGCAGCCGCCACCCTGCTAAGTGCCCTGCTTGGAAGGGCTGTGGGCTCCCTGCTGAGAAATACTGCAAGTGGCTTTGTCAGCTGGCTGCCTGGTGCCATTTGTGGCACGGCCCAGGAGGGACGTTGTGGCAGAGCTCCCTGAGAACAATGAGGTTTGCAGACCATTTGGGTTGGACTGGACATAATGGAGGGTCACTTTTCCCAGAACTAACAATTTCTCGAAGGTGTTCTGTACCTCTTTAAATAAGCTGTCTCTGTAGACTATTTTTTAAGTGTTTTCAACTTCATAGATTCATTTAAACATTGATACCAGGTTATATACACTTTTTCTTTTGTAGGCTAGATTAACTTTATTTCAGTGTCATTAAATGTTTTTTAGTTGCTCAAGAGTAAAGGTTGATAAGAATTGTTTGTGTTAAATGTATTGTAGTATTGTAGACTTACATCATCATCATGGAAACTTGTTTTTTGAACTCTTCCCAGTATGAGTGCAAGGAAAGGTGTTGGTAGTCACATATCCAGAGCTGCATTTGTTGAAGGTCTACAGTGTGTTAGGCTAGTTCATGTTCATGTTTATTACATTATTTAATACTTTTTACATTACCTCTGTAAGCATTATTAGACCCATATTGGAGGATAATCAAATTGAGGCTCAGAGAGGTTGAGTAATTTGTTGCTAGTCACAGCTTGTTTAGTAGTGCAGAGCTGAGATTCAAACCCAGGCCAGTCTTGACTCCCCACACCTCTTTTTCTACTAACAGTACATTCCTTCTATAGCCTCCCATGGAAGAAACCTATTTTTTTTTTTAATAAATGCACAACAGTGTAATTGTCTATGCTGTTGAATCGAGAGTAAAAAATTATGTTATTAGTACAGAGTGGAAAGGATTTTTTAAATGGTCCCCACCCCCAGTATAGAGATTTAAGCTCCAGAATAGAGATTTAAACTCTGGACTTAGATTGCTGGGCTAAGTGTGATTATGAGCTAATGTTTTTATAGTTTATGCCAACATTTCAAAAATCTTTTCCAGGTTCTCCTGTTTCCTCTAGGATTTGCCACATGTTAGCAATAAAGAAGATGGCTAATTGTGTTCCTTTATTCTTTCTTTGTTTAGGATGTGATAGGCCAGGTTCTGCCTGAAGCAACCACCACAGCGTTTGAATGTAAGTCTGGCTTGTATACTTTCTTGACTGTTTCTTTCTGCAGTAATTTTTCAAAGGGTTTATGGGTTGCGTTACTTTAGAAACTGACAAAAACAGATTATTTATGATCATCATATGGTACATTTAAATATTTATAAATTAATGCAAGTTTAATGATGATAACCGAGGAATATTTTCTTATTTAATCATATCTTGGATGTGCATATTTCTGTAATATAGCTTTAATTACCAACATGACCTTTATCTGCTCTTGCTCCTCACTGTAATAATATTGTGGGACAAAATGAAACGTGTAAACTACCTGTAGGCCAGTGATTCTTGATTAAAAGATTTTAATCCTTTGCTGCTTTAAAACAGCAACAGAGTAGAGCATTTAAGTGAACGTTGCATGGAGTAATTCTGTTTTATTGGGGCTTGGCATGGCTGTTAGATGATGGCAGCAACACTTCAGGTCTTGAGTCCTTCCCACCCCCCCAAAACAATTGGCTTGGGGACTGGGGTGGGGGCAGGGTGTACTAGAAAAGTGGTTTTGACATAAGCCAGAGGGAGGTCACGGGCTGAGTAATGTTAAGGTGAGAGTTTAGTCAGCACAGGGGCTCTGGTGTTGAGAAGGATAAAGTAAGGATCTGTTAACTGTGGTCCCATCTTTTCTCCAAGATGTGGCCTGCTTTTGCACGTAGAAAAATGTACAGTTTCTCCACGTGATTTTTTCCTTTTTGTTCTTGCTTTTTAAGCAGATGGTTAACTACAGAGAGTACAATTGTCCTCTCTTTTGTTTATGTTCTCTTGGGGGACAATTTGGCAATACTTACCAAAATATAAAATGTTCAAAACCTTTGACTCAGCAGATCCACTTTTAGGAAGCTGTCCAATAGAAATACCTACACATGTGTTGAATGCCCTTCAAACAGAGTGTTCCTTGTGGAATTTTTTTTTTTTAATTTTGGCTGCGCCGCACAGCTTGCGGGATCGCAGTTCCCCACCAGGGATTGAACCTGGGCCACGGCAGCGAAAGCGCCGAATCCTAAGCACTAGGCCACCAGGGAACCCCCTGGAGTTTTTATTTATTTATTTATTTATTTATTTATTTTTGAGAGCGTGGGGTCTTAGTTGCACGCAGGATCTTCACTGTGGCATGCGGGATCTTTTGTTGCAGCGTGTGGGCTGTTCATTGTGGCATGCGGGTTTTCTCTAGTTGTGGTGCCTGGGCTTCAGAGCACGTGGGTTCTGTGGTTTGTGGCACGCAGGCTCTTTAGTTGAGGAGGGTGGGCTCAGTAGTTGTGGCTTAGTTGCCCTGTGGCATGTGAGATCTTAGTTCACCGACCAGGGATCGAACCCACGTCCCCTGCATTG
The DNA here is from genome assembly GCF_003031525.2 of Neophocaena asiaeorientalis asiaeorientalis. Taxonomy (NCBI): domain Eukaryota; kingdom Metazoa; phylum Chordata; class Mammalia; order Artiodactyla; family Phocoenidae; genus Neophocaena; species Neophocaena asiaeorientalis. Next base: position 265,655 of record NW_020174936.1, read on the forward strand.
GAAGGTGGATTCTTTACCACTGGACCACTAGGGAAGTCCCTGGAATTATTATTATTTTTGTTTTTGCGGTACACTGTTGTGGCCTCTCCCATTGCGGAGCACAGGCTCCAGACGTGCAGGCTCAGTGGCCATGGCTCGCGAGCCTAGCCGCTCTGTGGCACGTGGGATCTTCCCGGACTGGGGCACGAACCCGTGTCCCCTGCATTGGCAGGCGGACTCTCAACTACTGTACCACCAGGGAAGCCCGACATGGAATTATTTTTAATAGCAAAAAATTTAGAGGTAAGCTAAATGCCTAGAGTAATGGATTAATAAATTATTTATCCATAGTCTGAAGCATTAAGCAGTGGCTAAAAAGAATGAGAATTTTAAGCATTGACATGGAAGTATATTCATGATATACTGTTGAATAAACAAAATATGTATGGTATGATCTCATTTTGTAAAATATTACAGAAAAAATGTTTAAATTTCTAGGTTTAACTTAGAGATCACTTTCCTTCTTTTCCCCCAACAAGGGCAGAAGCGTATACCCATCTGCATCTGGATCAGTTTTAGGTGAAAAGAATAAGAACAAAAATACACAGAGACAAAATAATAATAGTTCTTTTTTTGTGTGTGCTTAGATTATTGTGTACTTTCCATTATAGACTTAAAATCCTAGGCTGGCTTTTTTCGTGATTGTTCTAGGGTGACCTTATTTTCTGTACCAAGGATCTTCACTAATAAATGAAATCTATGTATAAGAAATAGTTGGAAGATGTAGTTTATAAGCTAATTGGTTGAAATTTTTGAGCTCTTTCAGTTGTTTATGGTATGATGGAACAACTCCTGAATAAATAAAACTTTAAGGTATTTATAGTAATATATTTAATACTGCAAAGTATACCCAACACTAACTTATACAAAAGAGGTGTTGTATTTAGTGGTATGCATTAAGCCACGAGAGAAAGGACAGTGTCAAGTTTACCTGTTTTACATAGAGAAAAAGAGTTGAGTAAGTGGAAAAGAGGGGAAAGGTTAGGTTCTCTTACTGATAATTCAGTTCTAAGAAATGCCGTCTCTTTGAAGTCGCTGATCCCCGCAGGTGTGGTTAATCTCTCTGGGCACTTTACTAGAGCACATAACCTATTGGGCCTCCCTTCCGGTTGGTTGTGTGCCAGATTTTGAATGACTTGGTGACAGAAACCGTGTTTTATTTCACTCTTGCTTTCTTCTTAGTACAGTTGGCCCTTTGTATCCTTGGATTCCACACCTTCCCGATCCATGGATGTGGAACCTGTGGATACAGAGGGCAAACTGTACAATGCCATTTTATATAAGGGACTGGATCATCCACAGATTTTGGTATCCTATGGGTGGGGGGGAGTGGTCCTGGAACCAATACCCTGTGTGTACACTGTGCCGTGTGTACACTGTGCCGTGTAGGAATACCCTTGTTGAATAAGATGGAATGTTATATATGTCCGTATTCAAAAGAGAATTGTAAAATGCACGTAACCTAAAGCTTAGTAAGTAATTTGCTTTTTTGGGATTATTTTTGCAGTTGCGCAGGCGTGGGATGTAATTGGTTGGTGGTGGACAATTCAGGCTCCAAATTCAGATTCCCACACTTGACTGGGCCCTACGTCCAAGGGGGCAGAGGGTGTATAGTGGTTATATTCTTTCTGATTTCTATCCCAGGGGATGGTGTTTCCAAGGGGATTTAGGAGTGAGTGAGGGGAGGGAGTCCCATTTGTGCCAAACTTACCTCTTGGACTGATGGTCCTAAACCTTGTTTGTTTTTTTTTGTTTTTTTACCACTTTTAGGTCCTTTCTCCCTTACAGTAAGAGCACAGATGAAAGTACTACCTTTCAATAAATAGTGTCTGATTTTTTTCTTTAGTTAAGAAGGTATAGATGATCTTTAAAAAAAATGCAAGCAGTATCGAAATAAAGCAACAAGTAAAAGTCCCCATCTCCCCAATTCCCTAGTTAACAGCTTCTTCTGTAGCCTTCCAGAAATTTTCTCATACATAATATATACTGGATTGCAACTAGTTTCCCCTGTCCCCACTTAGTAGTATGTGTTGGGCGTCTTTCTAACATCAGTGTATACAAGTCAACTTCTTTCTTTTAGATAATTACATTATACTTAATTTTATGGGTATGACTTAATTTAACCTGTTGATGGACCAGTTTTAAATTTAAGATGTTACCAGTTTTTCAGTAGTATTAGAAAAAATGCTGCAGTCAACAGCATTGTCTCTTATGGCTTTCCACATTGTAGAAATGTATTTGTAGGATAAATTCCTAGGATTTGGAACTACTGAAACAAAGAGTACCCATATTTTACGTTTTGATAGGTATTTCCATGTTGTTCTTTAGAAGGTAGAGCCAGTTTGCACTCCCACCAGCAGTTTTTGAGAATGCCCATTTCTCTCTACCCTCGCCAGCTCTTGAGTCCAATAAACTTTTTAGTTGATGTCAATGTGATATGTGAAAAAGATTATTGTAGTATTGTTTTATTTTTATTTTGTATTTCTCCAATTACAAATGAGTTTGAGCATCTTTTCATTTATATTTTGGTCATTTGTATTTAATTTCTGTGAACTATTTATCACCTTTGCCCATTTTTCTATTAGGTTATTTGTCTTTTTCTGATTGATTTAAGAGCTTTCCAATATTAAGAAAATTCCCCTTTGTCTTAGATGTTATAAATATTTTTGTTTAGTTTATTGCTTTCCTTTAAGCTTGTGTAGGTCGTTTTTTCTCTTTTTTTCCATGGAGAAGTTTAAAGTTTTTACAAGAACCGATTTGTCATATTTTGTGACTTCTGGATTTATGCCATGCTTAGAAAGGTCCACATTCCAGGATGTTGAAAAAACATTAATTCAAATTCTTTTTTCTTCCTACTTTAATGGGGTTAAATACACACACACATTTATAAATATGTATGCTTGTATGTGTTTTTGTGTGGATTTTTTTTTTTTTTTTATAAAACAGCATGTGCTTTTATTGCAAAGACAGAAGATTTTTTTTTTTTTGGTACCATCTTTCAGTTTATTTTGGTGAAAGGAGAAGTCAGGTGGTGATCCAGCTTTATTTTTCAAGCAGATAGACAGTTGATTCCATACTGGTTATTGAATAATTTGTCTTTTCCCAGATGTGAGAACACTTCTGAGATGAAGCTAAATTCCATAACCATGAAAAATCTTGAATGTTTGCATGTGTGGGCCCTACGTATGCTGTAGGAACTTGACATCCATATAGGCCCAAAGATCCCTGCTGATTTTCACAATTTCGTTAACAGATTAATGAGTACACCAACACATGAGGTGATGGAAATCAACTGTGCCCACTAATGAGTGTCCTGTGCATGTCTGTTACATGTGTTCCTCTCCCTGGATTTTCTCTAGACAAGTTACTGCTGTAAAATTACTGTTGGGCTGGGGCTTCCCTGGTGGCGCGGTGGTTGAGAGTCCGCCTGCTGATGCAGGGGACACGGGTTTAGTTATAAGTCTATGTAGACAACCACTGACTTATACCTATAAATACCGTATGGCCCTACTTTTCCATGATACTCTGACATCCCATATTCTGATCTGTAGCCCTCGTAAGTATCTTCATACTGGTCAAACCATGTGTCTGAGTTTTGGTTCAGAAAATTCGACTATAGGATAAATCTTTATTTTATTTGTTTTTCTTTAACCATGACCATTTAATACTCACTTTTCATTGAATAGATTCCTTTTCAGTTGTTTTATGAATTTCTGGAAAAATTCTGGGAAAAATGAAGTTTTATTTTCTTACAGTATAGCATATGTAAAAGATAACTGGTTGCTTATAAGAAAAACTGGGTAGGTTAATGAAAAATTGTAATTCGCAATAGATGTACACTGAGTCTAAAAATTAACATGTAAGAGTTGATTGTGTATCCTTAGAATTTGAGACGATTTGAAGAGAGCTTTAATTTATTGAAATTTTGTTTTGAAATATCATCGATGCAAAAAGTCTTAATCTTTTTTAGTCTTATGAGAGTAGTTGTTAGTAGTCGTAGTAGGTATTTGTAGTCTTATTAGTTATTGTTAGTAGTAGTAGGTGTTAGTAGTCTGGCTGTCTTACATGAGAATTAAGAAGTTTAAGTCCTTTACCCAAGCACCAGGCTAGTTCCTTGAGGGCAGTAGATAATGCTGCTCATTTTTGAATTGCTAGAAACCCAGCATAGTACCTGGCACATAGTAGACTCTCAATTTGTGTTTCTGGAATGCATGGATGGTTGAAGGAATGAAGTAATAAGGACAAGCAAATATATCCAGCATGTGATGACTGCTCAAAACCTCAATTTGGTTTAGGTCACCATCGTCTCTTACCTAGACTAGGACAGTGGTCCTCTAACTCGCCTCCTTGTTTCAGCTTTGCCTCCATATAGCCTCTTCTCCACACAGCAGCCAAAGAGATCCTTTTAGAAGTTAAGTGAGATCACTACAGTCAAGACCCTCCAGTGGTTTCCTTGTCACTCAGGAGTGATAGCCAAGTCCTTAACATGCCCTACAAGGCCCTGCCCTTCCTCATCTTCCCCCAACTCTGCCCCACCATTACTTCTCTGAACTCGTCTCTCTCCCCCATCTTATTCTCAATCTGTTGCAGCTACTCTGGCTTTCTTTCAGTCTCTCAAGCATGCCAGGTATTCTTCTGCCACAGGGCCTTAGCATGAGCTGTTCCCTCTGCCTGGAACATTCTTTCCCCAGATGTCTGTATGATTCACCCCCTCATACCCTTCAGTCTCTCAAGTAGAGTGTAAACTCCATGAGGGCAGGGGTTTTCCTTTTTCCACTGTTGTTACCCCAGTGTCCAGAACATTGCCTGCTACATAGTGGGCACTTGAATATTTTTTGGAAAGAAAAAGGAAGCAAAGAAGTAAAGAAGGAGTCAGGAGGTGGGAGGCATGGAGCTAAATTAAAATTCATGGATATGAAGATTTAGCCTTAGAAACTATGACCTCTGGTCCTGACCGGATCTTAGATTCCACACCTGAGAAGGGTTCTAAACTTGACAGCTTTTCTGGTAATTTCCTATTGATGCCTTTTTAACCTCTACAGTTATGTTTTCATTTCTTTCCTCTTGCCTTAGAAAAATGCCTTTGCTGTAGTTCTAACTGACTCTTCTTACCTGGCACTGAAGTAATATGACAAATGACATATAAAGTACAGTATTGCCTTAACTTTCTGTTGCCCTTGGTAGAAGCTAAATTGTTTTTCTAGAAAGCCCACTTGAGCCCTGCCGCTGCACTGGGCGCCGTTTGGCTGAGCGCTCCCCAGAGTCTGATGATTTTGTGCTGTTTACTCAGTAGGCACTCTGCTTGCCATTCTGACCGCCCCTTACCTGAGGCTGTGTCTCCGCTCTTGGACCTTTATGTTCCTCCTCTTGGTTTCTCTTCTGGATTGCACGTTGCTTGAAATAAAATCGCTAACAACGTATGGCCTGTTACGATTGTCTTTTCCCAAACTCTGCCATTTTGTATATTTGTGATACACTGCAGATTTTGTGAAGATTGCTTCATAATATTTGTTTACCATCTCCTGCACTCTATTTGGTATCTTGCTAGGATTTTTGCCTCCATTTTAAGTGACATTAACAAAATCCAGCCAGTACATAGACTTTCTGGTTCTACTTTTGCTTCCCTAATGTGCTGGAAAATCATATTACTATGCTCCAGGCAGCTGGAGAAGCCTGGAATTCTCATTGTGAACCAGTGTATCAGAGTGCCCCCCCTCCTCTGCCTTCTTGGTCATATCTAGTAATGCTTTTTTGGTCAGAGGGCAAAGAATCTCCATGTGTAAGACAAAAAGGGTTCAAATTATTTTTTTCTGCTTCTCTCTACTTCGTGCCATGGCTTTCTAGTGTTCTTCAACATATTTATACCTTTGAAACTCTTTGTGCCATTTTAGTAAGTTTTTTATGATTTATGTTTCCAGTTAGTGTACTTTTTATAGTTAATCCGGTTTGATAGGCCCAACAAGAGTCTTTGCTAGATGGGCTGGCTGTGTATATCCAACTTTTTATTCAGAAAAGTATTTTAAGTTATTGTCATACTAAATTGCTTGGTATGTATTTCTACTTTCTTACCGTTCACTAACTTCTCATTCCTCTCAATTCACTGTCTATTAAATTTTTTTTCCAGGTTTACTGAGATATAATTGACACATAACGTTGTATAAGTTTAGGGTGTATAGTGCATTGATTTGATCATTACATATTGCAAAATGATTACCACCATAGTGTTAGCTAACATATGCATCCTGATGCATAATTACCATTTCTTTTTTGTGGTGAGAACATTCAGGATCTATTAGCAACGTTCAAGTATGTAATACAGTATTATTAGCTATAATCACCATGCTGTACATTAGATCCCCAGACTTTGTTAATCTTGTAACTGGAAGTTTATACCCTTTGACAAATATCTCCCCATTTCCCCACCCTCCAGCCCCTGGTAACCCTGAGTTTGGGTTTTTTAGATTCCACATATAAGTGCTGTCATACAGTATTTGTCTTTCTCTTTTTTTCACTTAGCATAATGCCCTCAAGGTTCATCCATGTTGTCACAAATGGAAGGATTCCATCTTTTTCATGGCTGAATAATATTCCTTGGGGTGTGTGTGTGTGTGTGTGTGTGTGCGTGTGCCTGTGCACGCCTGGGTGGGTGTGTGTACACATCTTCTTTATCCATTCATCATTGATGGACACTTGAGTTGTTTACATATCTTGGCTATTGTGAATAATGATGCAATGAATATTGGAGTGTAGGTATCTCTGTTAGATTCTGATTTCAATTCCTTTGGATATAGACTTAGAAGTACGATTGCTGGATCATATGGTAGTTGTAGTTTTAATTTTTTGAGGAATCACATACTGTTTTCCATGGTGGTTGTAGCAATTTACATTCCCACCTATTGCACACAGGGTTTTCATTTCTCCACATCCTCACCAACACTTGTTCTCTCTTGTCTTCTTTTTTTTTTCTCTCTTGTCTTCTTGATGATAGCTATGTAACAGGTGTGAGGTGATACCTCATTGTGGTTTTCATTTGCATTTTCCTGATGATTAGAGATGTGGAGCACCTTTTCTTGTACCTGTTGGCCATTTGTATGTCTTCCTTGGAATTCCTTGTATTTAGAGAGAAGTGTATTCTCATTTTAAATGTCAAGGCCAATGGTTTGCTCTTGGGTTGCCATGAGGGCATCTGATAGCTTGGATTTTGCCTCTGGGCCAGAATCATTAGTCTTCTCTTATGTGTAATTACTTTTCCAACTCAGTCTCCTTTCTGACAAGAACGAGGAGTCTTCATTAAAACTACTAATTACAGATATTAAAGAATGAAGCAGACAGTCCTCCAAAGAGCAATCTGTAAAGGAGAGCAGTACCTGCATAAAATGGAGGCTCTTATTAATCCATAAAACTATTAATCACTGTATCATATAAACCTGATTTTATCCTCAGGCTTTATTAGAATGCCTCTTTCACTTACCTTGTCTCCTTATGGGACAGCTCCAGCACTTTAGGTTTGCATCAAAAGCTATTCTGGCCTTTTGTGCTCAGTTTTCTGTCCACTTAAAGCAAAGTGCCCTTTAGTGTTTCATAGCTGCTTTCTATGGAACTGCTACGTAAGGGATTACTCTGCTAACTGACTTCCCTCACAGTTACCAGATTATTTCCGATAATTGAAATAATCCCTCAGATTTCATAGAATTTTAGAATTTGAGAATCTTTAGTTTTAAGTAGCCTTAAAGGTTCAAGTCCTGACTTTGAGAGCTTAGAGAATTCTTTTTGTTTTTGTTGTTCTTGTTACTGATTTAGAGAGATGTGATTTAAATAATTTTTCTGGAATCTGTGCCTTCTCTTTACAAATTATAAAAAGGTTTTTCACCTGTTTTATTGAACTCCAAGCACTTCCTCATTCCATGTGAACAATACCTTATTGAGATCTTGTGTATGTTGAAATTCGAATATAATCTGTCCCTTTGTAGCCACCATCTCTGTAGCTAGCTCTAGTATAGAAATGAGATTTACAAAAAGCTACTTTGTTCAGACTGGAAATTTTATCATTCAGGACTTCATAGAACAAATCATTTTAGTACACATCCAAATTGAGAATTTGACTTGGTTTTAAAACAAAAAATGTAAAGTACTTTCATTTGTGGTCATATGTAACATTATATGCCTTTATACAATGTCTGTTTTTTCCCCCTTTGTTTCCTGCATTTGTATGACAGCTTTTTGACTTAACCTTGAAAATACTAGTTTCTGGAACCTCTATAGAAACTCCCTCTGTTTCCAAAATTAGAATGGCATTTCTCTCCCAATTTGGCTCTATAGAGTCTGTAACTTAAAAAAAAAAAAAAGAGGGAAGGAAAATGCTAGATTTCTCTCTAGTCCTTTATATATGTAACCTCCCTAGGAATGTGCCTTCTTTGTTACTGATAGTGACCATTGTGTGCCTTTTATACTGCAAATAGGCAGCTCTTGGTAGATAATACCAGTGGTGACTGTGACAGCTCCTAGCTATGTAGATATTCAGACAGTGTGTCTTGATGATACTGATTGACATCGAGTTGGGAAACTCTGCAGGAGTGAACCTGTATCTAGGATCCAGGAACAATTACTTTGGAGAGAAAACCCCAGTGAGAGCTGTTGGCTTGGTCACTGAGCAGGACAGGCTCAAGTGCTGCTTTCCCTCATGATGTCAGATTGCTATTGACTGTGGGAGAGAAAAAGAAGGTGGCATTTTGCTCTGAAATAGGCTAATTAGGGAGAATACAAGCTCCCTTCTAGAGTTCCCATGGTGTGGTCACCAAATGGGAATATCTTAAGAACTACGGCTGGACAGGAGGGAGGGCCTGCTGAGGTGTGGTGGGCTAAGATCCAGGTGCTGAACTGAACTCCCCCAGTATTCTCAGTAAGAGTCCCCAGAGTGTGTCATGCTAGCTTATTCTCTTTGTGGTGAGAGATTTGTCTTATTCCCCAGGCCTGGGATCAGGTTCTCTGCATCTGACCAAATCAGCAATTAGATGCCCAAGAGTGACCAAAAAAATAATAACTCAGTTTAACAAGTGCACCAGAGCTGAGGCATCCAAATGAGAGAGAGCCTGCGCCTTCCAAGTTGTCCCCCCGGGGGGCTGTGTACGTCTTCCAGCAGTGCTGCCATTGCTCAAAAGGTTCTCAGCATTTTTCTTTCAACTGTACATTTAAAGTCTACCACATATGCTGTTATCCTGTTGACAGATCTTAATCTTTAGAAGGATGAAGTAGCTAAGTAAATATTTAGAAATAGCCAAAAGTCATTCTGGGTCCTGCCTGGCAGATGATATAGATGAGCGAGTAATCAGATGGCCAGTTCCATTTTGGGCTGAAAATCAGATCTGATATTTTCACTTGGTTTATCTTCAGGTTATTAAAACAGTTTTGAAGACATATTTCAAGACTATTTTAAATAAGAGAAGGATCAGTGAAGTAAGTACATTGTTTCTAGATGTGGCTGCTTCGGTGATCCACTTACTGAAATATATCCATTCTGGTTAAGTGTTTTGTGAAGTCTTATTATCCTCCAGTTTTTTTAAGAAATTAATTGAATTAATTTATTTATTTTTGGTTGAGTTGGGTCTTCGTTGCTGCCCACGGGCTTTCTCTAGTTGCAGTGAGCGGGGGCTACTCTTCGTTGCGGTGCGTGGGCTTCTCCTTGCGGTGGCTTCTCTTGCTGCGGAGCACGGGCTCTAGGCATGTGGGCTTCAGTAGTTGTGGCTCACAGGCTCTACAGCGCAGGCTCAGTAGTTGTGGCGCATGGGCTTAGTTGCTTTGCGGCATGTGGGATCTTCCTGGACCAGGGATTGACCCCGTGACCCCTGCATTGGCAGGCAGATTCTTAACCACTGCGCCACCAGGGAAGTCTGTATCCTCTAGTTTTAAGACCATTAAATTATTCAACAATAGCACAAATCACCATTTGAAGCTTACTGTGGTCAGAGAGTACCCAGTACAATTGAAACAGTTCAGAAATAGAGAGCTACAAGATCAAGTGGGTTACGAGAAGAACTGTATTAGAGTTGCTTTGCAAGTTCACCTTATACTAGGCTCTCAGTTCTGTAAAAAGGGAATGATAGTTATCAAGTCATGTTGTCCACATCATAGAATCATTGTGAGGCTTTTAAGGGGGGTATGGAGCATAAATCACAGTGCCTTGTGTACGGTAGTGTTCAGTAAATGTTAGCCATTTTTATTATACTATTATGACATGACAGGTTGCCTGGGAGAGAGGAAGAATGGAGAAATAGAGGGACGGGGTGCCGTGTGGGAAAGGAAAAAGTACTAATAGTTAAATAAAACTGGCCTTTCTTTGGATTTTAAATTTCTTCAAACCAAACCTGTTCAGTCATACTCCAGTTATATTGACTTTATTTTTTAAATTTCTATTTATTTATTTATTTGACCACACGCGCAGCATGGGGGATTTTACTTTCCCTACCAGGGATTGAACCTGTGCCCCCTGCAGTGGAAGCACGGAGTCTTAACCAATGGACCGCCAGGGAAGTCCCTATATTTACTTTAACTTAGATACATGTCTTGAATGACATGAGCAATATTTTAATTTTCAACTGTTCCTAAAATTTTTAGTTCTTTATTGAGATTCTGGTTGTATTCTAAACTAAAAAACAAAACCAGGAACCAATAACCTTAACATCCACAAGATACGGTGTTGAGGATTTGGATATCAAGTGTACAAACCAGTTGTATTATGTTCCCAGATAACATAGTTTTGTACGTTAAAAAATGCAAATCTTATCACTTGTATTATATTGCTTTTTAAACAGATGAAGATGAAGATGGTGATCGAATTACAGTGAGAAGCGATGAAGAAATGAAGGCAATGCTGTCATATGTAAGTATATTACAAATAAGGACTATTTTTAAAATGTTAACGTAATTGAGGATGCTGTTTCTTGGCATAGTGAAGATATAAAAGTAAATCACAGTTGCTATAACATTTTTCTGTATAATATATAAGATTTTTAAAGATTTCCTTATGTGAAAGTTAAGGGCATTCTTTTCAAAAGACACTTACTGATCATATCATGAACATTAAGAATAATGCATCTTAATGACTTTTGCATTAGGTATGGCGCAGACTAAATGGACTATCAATTTCCTGTGTTTTTTATGCAGTACTTAAAGTAACGGCTCATTAAAAACGAACCCCTGGGCTCTAACAAATTTTTCAAAATCTACTTTCAACTGGAGATCTCTTTCACCCTTACAAACAGACCATAGTTATAATGTAGCTGCAGGCTTAATATGGATACATGATTTAAGATGTACTCTCAGTTATTTTATGCACTAACCACCCCACCCCAAAATGAACTGCAGGGTTACTTACTGAATCTAAGTGATTTGAATATATCCCGAAATGAGTTTTCTTTTGTGTTTCAAATTTCAGTGAAAATTTGCATTAACATTTGTCTCAGGACTGAAGTAGATAAACAGGAAAAAAGGATACATTTCTAAAACTTTAATACTAAGCTTGAATAATTCAGTGACAATGAAGAGACATAGCTTCCCTGAGCCCTGATTTGTTCTTTTCTCTTATTTTTATTTTATTTTCTCTTGTTCATTTTATTTTATTTTTTCTGAGTTTGCAGTCTGTGTATGAAACCTTCTCTAGTGGTCTGGCGAAAAGAGCATTGGACTGGAAGTAAGGAGACCACTGCTCTCCTCTGGCTTCCTGGCCTTAGGCAAAACACTTAACCTTTCTGTGCTGTAGTTGCCTCATCTGTCACTTGTGGATAATAATACTTGTCCTTTCTACTGCACAGGGTCATTGTAATGACCAAATGGGATAATAGATGTGAAAGCCCTTTGAAAAGTTAAAAGTTCTATACAAATGCAAAGTGATATTATGGTGGAAATGATGGAATCAGGGCCCTTGCTTTTCAGTGAGACTCTGATCTCAGCCAGTGGTTAGGTTAAATATCCTTTAACCAGGATATTTTTTCGTCGTGATGAAAACTGTGAAATATCTGTATGGGTTTCCCCCAATAGTTTTAATTTAGGGTAGGAGGAAAGAGAACAAGAAGGATGGCATGATTAACAGAGCGTTGCATTCAGACAAACACAGAGTGGGAAAAGTCAGTTTCCCATTTACTTCTCATTAACTTATTTGAGAGTCTTTGTGCCCTGAGAATTTAGAGCAGGGCTCATCAGTACCTTGAAAGGCAGAGTAGGATTGCTGCTGAAAGGTCTAGCACAGTAATAATAGATTGGCTAACTCTCCTGAGAATGTGACATGCTTATTTTTATTTTTATTTTATTTATTTATTGTTTTGCGGTACGCTGGCCTCTCACTGCTGTGGCCTCTCCCGCTGTGGAGCACAGGCTCCGGACGCGCAGGCCCAGCGGCCATGGCTCACAGGCCCAGCCGCTCCGCGGCACGTGGGATCTTCCTGGACCGGTGCACGAACCCGTGTCCCCTGCATCGGCAGGCAGACTCTCAACCAGTGCGCCACCAGGGAAGCCCTGGCCTTTATTTTTTAGGTTCAGTTTGGCTCTGAAAAATTTTGATTCCAGGATTTGGGTGGTGGGATAGGGAAGATACTGACAGATGACCACGTATTTACTGTTAAAAAAAAAAAAAAGCTATGTTTTTCATGTGGAATTCAATAAATTTGTAGTCACCTTAGTATTTCTTTAAAAACCATATGGGGAAAGCAAAACTAGGCATACTTTTACCATAAATCCTTTACACATTCTTTTAAAAAAACTACAGTGTCTGAGTTGACACTTGCAGAATTACTTTTTTTTTCCCCCTTGGATTTAAGCATTTTATGGCTTTGGGCCAACAGAAGCATAAGTTTTTATCAGTAATTTAAATAGATTTTTGTATTAGACCTGAAAATGTTGCCTTTTTAATTGAAAACTTATCAGTTATTTAAATTGCTAGCAGCCTTAAGCTGTTAATTTTATGTGTGCCATAATAATGGCATACAGTGGATTTTGATACATGGGACACATGGACTGTCTCATTGTGGTAAGGATTTGTCATGACAATAGGTTGTTGTGTGCTGTTAAATAATAACCAACATAGTAAACCAAAGTCTGTTGTCACACATTAGTACCATTTTATGTAAGTTATTTAGAAGTTGTATTCTTTTCATTAGATATATTTTTAAGAGATAATGAGAAGAAAACAAAGCTATAATAAATTGTCTTTTAAGAAAATGTAAAGTAATTTGGTCTTCAAGTAGATATTTAATGTATTGAGAGAATTCAGCAGCCAAGTGTTATTACAGCACCATTGTGATCGCTCTCTGCGTGTTGTTATGAGTTTGTGTTAATCAACAATCTGTTTTTATAGCGTAGTTTCTTGTAAGTTACGGTGTTAGAATATTCTACTTCTGGGATCATGGCTTGTCCTCTGACGCTATTGTATCTTTTTAATTTCTCCATAAAGTATTTTTTTAATTAGAATTTGAAATGCTTTACTAGGAAAAAATACAGCCGAGCTACCTATCCTGAAAACTAAATTCCTGATCATTGCTAATTATTTAAAGGATTCTGTTAAATATTCCCTTAAAGTAGTTTAAATTTTTTTGTTGTTCTTCTCTCATTTTCCAGAAAGACTGAATAGTATACTGCTTTTCTCCTTCCATCTTTTTGTAATTGTTGTCTGGTAGTGCTGGCCTCATTTCCTTATAGCATCAAGCACAGCAGCGCTGGGCCTTATTTATTGATTCATCATAAGCTTTATTTATCACTGAGACCCAGTTATAGGAGGAGGTTATTTTTATGTTAACCTCTGCTTTTAGGTGACCTTTCATCAAGAAACTCAGCAGTACATCTTGCTTTTGTAAATGGACTCCTGTTTGTTTTTGCTAAATCCTGTGGCTAGTAAAGGATTTCTTACACCTAGTTCTCTCAATACTGAGAGGCTTATGTGAGTAGAGCACAGTATTAATAAGTTTCTTCATTTTGCCGGTTCTCTCTCTTTATACGGTTTCTCCACATTGCCGGAAGAGTATGGGATGAGTTTAACTGTAATGCCTCCCATTATGGCAGGGACCTTGTGTTTTATTGGAGTGTAAGTATTCCCTTTGGTATACTTGACGGTAGTGTACCTTGTTAGATGTCGGGTGCCATGAGGGAAAATACTTTTTGACCTCTGTAGCACCTTGTAAATTGGGATATGATTGGCTTTATCCTAGCATGCATAACTTGGAGACTGCCTCAAAAATCATAGTTGCTCAAGGAGAGTTGGAAGGGAACATTAGAGGTCTTGTCCAGCTGTCTCATTTTACAGATAAGGAATCTGAGGCTCAACGAGCTCAGATTCAGTTTGAGGTCACATTGCTAATGAATGGGAAGGCCTGGGCACAGACCTAGGTCTTGGACGTCCAGTCTTCCCTCCTGGTGGTTTTAAGTGATGTTTTTGTTTTGGCATTTATTGAGATCCTGCCGAAGAAGCTTTGCAAATACTACTGTTTTCCTGGTAGCAAAAAATAATGCTATTTACTAGAATGTTAGTGTACCTGAGTTTGAAAAGGAATACAAACAAATACTTTGTGGGCTTTTGAATTTTTCAAGATTTTGTCCTTCCTACAAGGCTGAATTTTACCACAGAATTTGTTGCCCACTTAGTTGTTGAACATTTAATAGCCTCAGGGCCTTTACTATTAGGAAGTTTTCTTTAAAGAGCAGAGATTGGAACCTCATTTTCCGCATGGTGCTTTTAAACATGCTCCATATTAAGTTGGTCCTACTTTGAACTTAACTTTGTATGTGGCATAGTCATCTCGGTCTTCAGTGAGTGGTTAGTCCCCTAATTCAACGCGATCCATCTAAACAAGTGATAATACTCGATACTCTCCTGGCAGGGTGGAGAAACAGTGAAAAGAGTGAGACAGGAAAACTGAATGAAATAAATAAATAGTTGTGGAAATTATTCTTTTTTTTTTTTTTTTTTACTCAAATAGTGACATGCTCTAAGCTGTAAGTAAAGTTTTTGTTCTGTTTTCTCATCCTAGTCAAAGAATGAAACTTTTTTTCAGAGGCAGATTATTTTAACTCTCTTCTCTGTGTTGTCTGGGTCATATGGATGCCCTTGAAATAGTGATAAGAATGTAATAGCCCCTTATTTAGCCCCTCTTGTGAAATATCTTGGGACATCTTTGCTAGCAAGAAGCAGAAGCAGACTGAAATTTGCGTCAGTTTATTATGCAGCTCATGGAAGCAAACGAAGAGACAGCACAAGCAGACCTCAGCCAGGTGGCATCAGGGCATTCTGGGTGCTTTGAACCACCAGTATTTTGTCATTAACATGGCTGTGCTCCCAGTTCAGCTCCATCTCTGTGGAGGGCTCAGTGTGGACTACAGGTTGATTCCTCTGGGGTCCTATGTTGAGGCAGCTGGCATGAGGGGGCAGAAAAATGTAGGACATCAATTAGCCTCTTGGTGGCTGTGGTAGGGGCTTCTACCTAGGATTCTACAGTAGGATTGCTGTGGGGCATAACCAAGGTGTTCGGCTCTTGTTGGCAGCTCCTAATGAACCTGTTCTCTTAGGGCCAGTTTTACTGGAAACAGGAGGGGTATTTTCTACGTGTACCTGAAAGATGAATATAAATTTGCTATAATACAGTAAAGTTAGAGGAATTCAGTAAATTATCAACCTAGGAATATAATATGTCCAAAAAGGTGTAAATTGAGGTAATTGGAAATTTCAAAACAATTTGTTTCTCTCTTAATATATGTTTCTCTGTTACATATATGTTCTTTACTCATTCCTCACTACGTTTTCAATTACTTTTTAACAGCATTTGAGCAGTAGGCTGAATCTTTATTGAACACTATTGGAACTGGCCAAATAAAGTAGTTTATTTGTAAGGGAATGTTCCGTTTGGCCTGCTGGCCGCATGACCTGATGGTCCTGTTTTATTTAAGTTGTAGGTTCCCTGAAGTTATTTAAACTTCTCCTACTTTGGAACTATGGCAGAATTGCTACAACTTAGAAATCAGGTGAAAGGTCAGTGTAGACAATGCCTCAAGCTAACCATGGTGATGGTGATGACTATGAAAGCTTCAGCTGAGAGGAACCTACTAGTTTTGGACCCATCACTGAATACAAATTTAAACTCGTCTGCCAGTGCACGTCTCCTTAAACTTAGCCAAGTTGAATTTCATCTGCTGTTGGCTATCCAACCTCCATTCTTTTAAGACCATCTGGAGCTCCCTAACATCCTTTACAGTTTTACTGTCCAGAACAAATTGTGTTATCATCAAACTTGGCCAACTTACTGTCTGTTTCATTTTCAAATCACTAGTAAATACATAAGTACAGTAACATTAACCTATAAAAGAGGCCTCAGAGTTGTTTCCTGCTGACCTTTTCACTGGAAGACTTTTCATGGTGATTTTCTTTCTCATCATCGAACAATCCATGACCATATGTGGACCCTTGGTCTAGAGTCATTTAAGGAAGAGCATGTGCACACTGTGGTCACCTCAAGGCAGGGGCAGTGAGTTATCGAGGAGTGGGAGGACCTGAAGCCAGGTAAGTAAATATAGTTATTCATTTGGTATTCAGAATAGATTAGCTTCCTATGTTATTTTCGACTGTTGGAGCAGTTGTGTGCTTCTTAAGAGGCCAGCATCACAGAGGGGATGCCTCTTAATGTAAAGTATGAGAAGTAATTGAAAGGAGGTATAACTGATCGCACATCTGAGTAGTGTTGTAATTGAATTTGTAGCCATTTGACAGAGTTAAGATTGTTGGGTTCTTCACTAGGAAAACTAATAAGTTAACTATGGACTGCAAATAGTTGGCTAGTTTATTGATTATTGCTGTGATTACTGACTGAGCTACATATAACAGGGTATGCTTGCAATATTGACAAAACAAGAATTTGAAAATTTTACCATTAGTAGGGAAAAGCCAGCATGCTTATTCTTTATAAGTATATTCCTCATACTGTACTGTTTATGTTGTCTGTTAGAAAGCATGCTAAGGAGAGATTTAAGAAACCCTTCTGTTATAAATGTATAGAAGAATAATAAATAACTCTGATTTGATGTGAGTTGATATGTAAGACTTGCCACTGAATAAGTTATAACCAATGAGAGTACGTAGTCACCACGTCTGTATTAATTCCTATTTGCCTCCTTCCCCTTAAACATTGTGGAGCAGCCATTATGTGTAAGGCATGGTGCTAAGCATTCTACAGCAGTAGTTTCTTAGCTTTTGGGGGACACAGGGCTTTTTTTTTTTTTTTTTTTTTTTTCTTTACCGGACCAGGGCACGAACCCATGTCTCCTGCATTGGCAGGCAGACTCCCAACCACTGCGCCACCAGGGAAGCCCGACACAGGGCTTTTTGAAAATGTGAGGAAAGTTGTTTATTCTTTTCCCAGGAAATTCACACAGTGCAACATTTTACCTAGAAGTTCAGGAATTTCAAGGATCTCTCAGGCCCATATAGACCCCAGGTTAATACCTCTGCCATAAGAGATAATACCTCTGCCATAAAAGATAATAAAAAGACCACAAGACATGGTCCATGCCCTTGATGAACTTCCAGAAAGAGAAACAGACAATGTTCCTTATAGTACCCTTTTACTTATTTTATTATTTATAGTACTGTAGTAATTGAGGGAAGGGGAGGAGATACTGAATCAGCCTTGATAAACAATTAGTTAAATTCTGCCTCTGTACTTGGTCTAAACATTTCAGTGTTCTTGTTTAGTGGTTTCTGTGTCACCCTATCGTTATGGCCATTTTTCTTCTATGTACTATTGCTTGGCAGTGGGAGATTCGTAGCCCTGTGCCCTATTTTAAGATGTTTTTCAAGTACTTTATAAAAAAGTTTCCATATACCAGCTTCTGTGATTTTGATCTTCCTAACACCTTTATGAGGTGAGCAAGGCAGCTATTTTTCTCATTTTTACAGCCGAGAATACTGAGGCACAAACAAATTGTATTCCTTTCTCAAGGTCATATAGCTATGTAGAGCTGGGACCTGAGATCACTCACTGATTTGCTCACTTATTCATACAGCCAGTTTTTCACACATTAAATATTTATGGGATGGCAACTCTCTGGCCAAGCCCTATGCTAGCTGGTGGAGGTGCAGTGAACATATAGTTCACTTTTTCAAGGAGCTCATGCTCCAGTCAGGGAAGTTAACAAAAAAGGAAACAGTGTTTGGTGTGGGAGGATGAGAAAGACTCAGAGCTACCAGACATAGTGATAAATGCTGTCATATGCCTAAGCATTAGGTGTTCTGTGAGCACAAAAAAGGAGCACCTGATCTAGCTTTGGGGACAGAGAAGGCTTCCTGGAGAGAGTGGTGTCTAGGTGGAGTAGGTGAGGACAAGGGGACTGGGAAGGGTGTTTGAGCAGAGAAAACAGTGTTTAAAGGCCCAGGTGAAAGGATGCCTGGTGCATTCAGGAGGAGCTACCCATGATTAGTGTGGCGTGGACAGTGGGGGGAGGGTATGAGATGAGGTTGGGAAGGCAGGTGGGCTAGATCATGGAGGGCCCTAGCTTGAGGATTTGAGAAGTGGGGAAAATGTAGAGTTAATAAGACTGGTGATTGATGAGATGTGGGGAGGAAGGAAAGAGAGATGGTCTGGACGACTCCCAGATAACTGGTTTGGGAAGCTAGGTCATGGTGATCTCATTCACCCGGTTAGTGAACCCATGTGGTGGAAGACAGGCCTAGGGCAGGAGGGAGGGGTGGGAGAGGTAGGGACCTGTTGAATTTGAGGGGCCTCTGGACAACTAGTTGGGTATGTTCCGAATCTTAGGAGAGAAATCTGGGCTGGAAATAAAGGTTTGTGATTCATCACCTCCTAATTAGTCTTAGTGACTCCTCTGGTAATTGAAACCTTTGAAGTGGCTGAAGTTAACTCGAGGAGAGTACAAAATAAAAAGAGAAGGTTGATGAAAAACCATGGGGAACGTGAGCATTTAAAGAAGGGATGGGGAGAGAATCACTTACCGGAAGCTGAGTAGAGTGGTAAGAGAGGTAGGAGGAAAATGTGGACAGGCGGGGGGAGTTGCTGAAGAAAGAGGGCGAAGTCACCGGCCAGCACAGGTGTCTGCATCACACCACGCTGCCTTCCCCAGTCTCTGAAAGATCAGGTGACATGGCCTAGCCCACACAGGATGTGAATGAAGGAGCTTTCCACCAGCTCGGCAGTCCACCCAGTAGCCTGCTTTAGTTAAAGGTTTTGAGGTACGAGAAACAGGAGATAACTTAACTTTTGACTCTCAAATAGCAAACATTTTATGTTCTGAGTGCATGGACTAGAATGAAAGAAGTTTTTTTCTTGGTTGACTGATAAACCGTTTGCTACATCTGTGAAACAGGGGTGATGATACTCCCAGAATAGGATAGGGTTGTGAGAAACTAGATGAATAAATGTAAATATCTAGTATTGATACTGAGCAAGGGCTCTTGTGCCTGAGGTGCAGAAAGCCAAACTCTGACAGCGGGGTTTGCAGCAAAGTGAGGGTTTATTTGCAGGGAGCAAAGCCAGGAGAATGGGCAGCTCATGCTCCAAAGACCCGAACTCCTCCATAGCTTTCAGGCAAAGGTTTTTAAAGACAGTGTGAGGGGAGAGGGTCGTAGGAAGCTGATCAGCCCGTGGACCTTCTTCTGATTTGTTGGTGGTGAGGTAACAGGGTGATGTTTAAGGAATCACAACCTTCTGGTTCCGACCAGTCTGGGGTCTAGTGCTTGTGGTCAGCATGTAGTCACCATCCTCCCTCCACCTGGGTGGGAATCTTAGTTTCTATAGAACAACTCAAAGATATGCATCAGATTGTTATCTGTATCCCCTGAGGAGGCACTAGGAGGCCTGTGACTCTGTAGTCCTAATAGTTAACTGCTTGAGTCTGCTCTTTGGAACTCAGGGAAGCCGAGGAGACTAAAGCCTTTTTCTACAAACAAGAAACGGGCGATGTGGAGGGGCTTTTTTGTACCTAGGAGGGCCCCGAAGGGTCCTGCTTGGTTTCAGTCCCCCCTTTTCTTTGATACTCCTCAATCCTGAGGGGAATGGGGGCGGGACAAGAAAGGGAATAAAATTTTGGATGGAGACGTTAATCATAAACTTGGCAGGGGGTTTAAGGGGCTCGGTTTCAGTGTTGAGCCTAACACACAGTAGGTATTCAACAAGTGATAGTTGTTTCTGTGTATCTCTCTCTCACTGTTCTCTCTCCTTTCAGTAGAGAACTTGTGCCTTGTAAAGTTTACTGTGCTGTTTTGGAATTCAAGTTTTTATATGGCAGATTTCCGTGAAGAAAAAAATGTAATTATTGATTGAGTTGTGCTGTTAGAATTAGAATTAGGGTCATAACAAATAGGAACACTGTATGATAAACTCGCAAACAGAACAAAGCCAAAAATTGTACTTGCTATCCCCTTGTTCAATCTGGCCCTCTGTTTTAAATTAATTAGTTATTTGGATAACTATGCTAGACTTTGTCACATCCTTATTAAAATTGTTTAAGGATTTTGAAGAACATCTCAGAGGGACTCTGAAACTAATCTGAGTCCGGTACTGGAGATTCCATTAGCAATCACAAAACTGATTAATCTTTTACTCAGTTAGCTTATTGATTATTGCTGCAATTACTGCATGTAATGGATTCTACAAGGGATACCAGAGAAAATATGTTTTATAACTGCTGCTGACGTGTTCAGTTTGAGTGCAAACGTGTTCGGTTTGTACTTGTCATACATAACCATTTTTGTGTTTTTAAATTCCGTAACACTTCTACTCAAAGTGCTGTGCTTAATATTGTTTCACTACTAGGAAGTTCACTTTTAAATTCCTCGACTACTAATCATTACAATTTACAAATGCCTTCACTAATTCTATTGCTGCAGTTTAATTTTGAGCTTCACAGTAACCCTATGTAATAGAGTTGGTATCTTTACCCTCATTCAGAGGAAACTCAGGTTCAGTGAGGTTAAATGACTTCCTGAAGATTATACAGGTTAATAAGTGGCAGAATCGGGATTGGACTCCATTTCAATCAGTAAATATTTGTCAAACACCTACTATGTGCAGGACTTTGTATTAGGGGTAATGAAAGCCAGGATAGGATTATAGAGATTAAGCTAAGAAGCTTTTTGGATAATGTCAAATTATGGCTCCATTAATGTTATCATGGTCACTTTGTTACTTTTCTGTCCAAGCCATATTAAGTATATTGGCGTAAAAGATTTAGATTTTGGTTTGGTTTGGTTGGTTGTCTTTTCATTTTGTTTTTATCTAGTGGAAGCCTTGTCTTTGGCATTATTGCTTATTTTATCAGTATTTAGAGCAAAATTGGAAAGATCCCCTTAAAGGGAGAATATATAAAACCCTGAGAGAATGAAGATCCAAAAAGAACTTGCTTTGCAGCTTATTAAGTGTTCTCATGTTTTCTCATGTGAGTTTCACAGTAATCCTGTGGGTACATACCACCTTCATTTTACAGCTGAGTAAACTGAGGTGAGGTGAGCATTTCTTCACTGAGATCATCAGCTAGAAGTGGCCAGTACTGAGACCCCAGGGTTTGAGCCTGTAACTCCTCTAAGTGCCTTGCTCATCTCACTGGGCAGCACAGGCCTTGTGGCTCATCAGGACTGCTCTGTGCCAGGAGGTACTGCACATGGTCCACGTTTTATTCTTGTTTCTTAGGGAATGCCTTGTGAGCAGTGGCCTGAGCTCGTAGGCCCAGTGCCTCCTTGATGGCCCCCCGACCCTCACCAGGCCCGCTCCTGAGAGGTCGGTTGCCTAGAGTGGGCCCATGCCATGGGTTTAATTACCACCCTTTATAGTTTGTCCTTGATGGTGAATTACTTTGGTGTGTGAAACACAAAATTCTCTGTTAATACAAACACAGATCAAACCAAGTATTTTAGCAGAAGAAAATGTTTCTAGGATTTGGAAGAATTGTACAAAACAAAAAACAAATCCTAGCTACTTGCTTTGGAGAAACTGTCAAGTGGCATACTTAATATCATTACTGTGGCTGTGTTAATTACTGTACAAAGAGATGTTTTTAGATTGCTAAAAAGTTCCTCCAATGATTATAAATATATAGTTTCCCAGTTGGTTTGAAATGAAAGGGAAACCGTTTTTATTTATATATTTTGTGAGGTAAATAAATAAAGTTGGAAAACAGGTCAATTTCATGCATGCAAGGTTTTATAGTAGGAAAAAGATGCCTTGCACCTGTTCTGACCCTTTACATTTGAGGTTATTTGTTTTCAAACTTGACCCCAAGCTCCAGTTTCACACAACTCTGTAAATAATTTGTTAGATAAAGCATAAGGATATTTTATTTGTTTTGATTTCTAGGATTGTGGTAAAGTAGTAACTGAAGTTACTAACCTATTGTACATAGCAGGTAATTAAAGAAAAGCATTAACTATAGGAGAACACCACCACTGCTGTTATCTTGTATCAGTATAAAAAGGCAGTAATTTTTTTGACAGCCACTGATTGGAAAGTTGCTTGCAGCCTTCCAGAAGCAAGAGGGTACATGCTGTGGATCAATAACCGGCAAATTTCCCATTAAAAAGAATACCTGAGCAATGTTCCAAATAGCCACTGGCATCTTAATTTTCCATGAAACCTCAAATACTTGTGTGCTGAGGACAAGTCATTTTCGGACAATTTTTCCAGACTACTTGTTAACAGTTATTGCTGTCCCAAAAGGTTGACAGCCTACATGATTGATATTTCATTTACTTGTCATCACTGCTTGAGTAATGGCGAGCACTATATTTCTGTGATTTTAAGGAATATAGTTTCCTGAAAGACATTTGCCTTAGTATGTATTCCAGAGAGCATATCACACATATTTATGCTTTATGTGTATAAGTTTTTACGTCTATAGAAGGAGAGGATCAGTTTCCTATACAGTTTGAATGTCCTCAGAAGGCAGGGTATACTTATATCAGTCCGTAGCCATCAAAAATACACTTTCACTTCGTTTTTAGGGCGAAGAGCCTTAGACTTGTTAACTTGTGATTCTAAAGATGATGTAGAATTTTATAACTCCCCTTTATTTATAAGGGAAAAATAAACTTGATCTTGTAATCATTTTAATTATTACATAAAAGCAATAGAAAGATATATGTACATATTTTTTAGAAAGAAACTTTTGAAGAATGTCAGCAAATAATGATTATCAAGGAGGAATTTTCTGAAAATATGATAGTTAAGTAGAAAATGTGCTTATGTTTTTTAATATAGAAACAACAAGTATTAAAGGGGAATTCTGCTCTGTGACAGCCCCTCACAACACAAAATTAGTTGTTTTCATCGTTGATATTTTCCAAGAACATCACTGTTGTCAAGTGTTAAAAAAAAGTTAGGGCAAGGACTTCCCTGACTGTCCAGTGGTTAAGACTCCGTGCTTCCAATGCAGGGGGCGCGGGTTCAATCCCTGGTCAGGGAGCTAAGATCCCGCATGCCAAGTGGTGCAGCCAAAAAAAAAAAAAAAAAAGTTAGGGCACAGAAGCCACATGCAAGTTAGGTGGACATATACTCACCAATTAGGATATTAAAGAAAATGGGGATAGACCGTAATACAGCCTACTGAATGAACTTGTTTATGATGGAGTATGAAAGCTTTTTGAACTTGGAACTTGATTTTTCATGCCCAGATTTTTAAAGTGAAATTTGATCTATACTAAAGTATTTAGAAGACTAAAACGTGAAAGGTATGTTTGCTTGAAACTGGGCTATCTTTTTATCATATTAATCCTGTCATCTTTGGATGGATCATATCTTGTTTCCTTGTTCCACAGTCTCTGTGATTTTGATTTCCATTATCTGTACATTTTATACACAAATATGAATAATGTTTGATTAACTGACTGGTGTATAGGTCCAAGCTAAATGTGAGGTGTCTCCATTTTGCTTTGTAAAATCCAGGGAAAAAGAACAAAAGGCAATTTGAGAAATTTCTACTAAAATGCTTTTTGTGTCATTTTAATTTATTTAAAAATTATTTTTTATAAGATTCTTTTTTTTTTTTTTAATCATGGACCGTTTTTTTTTTTTTTTTTTCCTCACCGTTTTTGTTTTATGTTTTGGTCTTTTGGCCATGAGGCATGTGGGATCTTAGCTCCCCAACCAGGGATCGAACCTGCACACCCTGCATTGAAAGGCGAAGTCTTAACCATTGGACTGCCAGGGAAGTTCTTGTGTCATTTTTAGTATATGTCATTTTCAGAACATTTCTAGAGATCAGATACTAACGTAAAATCTTAATCAACATTTTTTACTCTTAAAGATAAATGATAATATGGAGGATAACACTATACTGGACTTTTAGTCCTGAGTATTCACTGTAGTCATATTGATGTGCAAATAGGGAAAAAGAGTTATCCAGGCTGATATGTATATACCAGTAGTTTACAAAAGTACTATGAATTAAACAACCCATAAGTGTCTGTTCCAGTATTCTTACATTACTGAGTAACCTCTTTCTATAATCTCTTTGCAGTATTATTCCACAGTAATGGAACAGCAAGTAAATGGACAGTTAATAGAGCCTCTGCAGATATTTCCAAGAGGTAATGTTGAACAAATTCTAATCAACAATGATTATTTCAGTAAACTGTTTCATCAACAGTTATGTTTTCCAAAGGTTTAAATGCACATAACATGATGTTTAGCTCTTAATTTGAAAAAACAAAAGAAGTATTCATTATCGTGGGGATTGCAGGCTGTATTATAGTTATGGCAGATAGAATATCTAATTTACTAGAGTAAATTTAACTAACTAGATTGGTTTTCGTTTTTGAAGAACATACTTACATTCGCTTAAAGAACTCTTTGGGGGTCCACATGGTTTCTAAACCAAGGCAAATGAATGACTTTAATTTTGGATATTTATAAATTGTGGCTCATGATGGTAGCCAGAGCTGCTATTGAGTAGAAAGCTTTCAGCTAGTGCAGAAACCAAGATTTACTGGGGGGTTTTAGGAGCGATATTTTGGTGGAATGCTTAGTGCTTGATTTTGGGGGGAGACATTTTCTAAATAATTGAAAATCCTCATAAATAGGAATTTGATTGTTAAGTTTCCAAAAATATGAGCTAATGAGAGTGACCCTTGGTGAATCACCCGGTTAAATCATTTGTTTTTCCCTTTAGGTTTGATAGTACTAGCCTTGTATCAGATATGATTGCTCAGCTCTATATAAATGTTCCCTGAAAATTTGAATAATGGTGAAAAAGAACAGTTTAATTATATAAACCATTAAGTCTTTCACCCATTATACATTGCCCCACTTGGAAATCTATGTTTTCTAACTGATGGAACAGATAAGAAAATTCTCTAAGTAAGTCTTCTAGAAATAGCTTAATTGAAATAATTAAAAGTTAAACTTACCTTCATTAACTGATACTGTACCAATAATCATGGTATGGGTTTTCCAATTAAGCATTCTAGACTTTCATTACCTGTAACTCTCTGAAGTTTGAATAGCTCAATTAACCAGTAGACTCCTCTTTGCACTGATAGTCTCCAGCGCATGAAAAGATCTGGGTTCAAGAGTAATGCTGTTCTTCTAGCATTAACATGGGCAGTGGGATTAGGAGTATTTAGTACATTATTAATAATAACTTATTAAAGACCTAAGTAAGTAAGTAAAATTGGGCCGTTGATAGCGTGTCTGAAACAAGATTATGATTATTTCAGTTCTGTTGCACCTGAAGACTAAAAACTAAAAGAAGAGGGCTTCCCTGGTGGCGCAGTGGTCGAGAGTCCGCCTGCCGATGCAGGGGACATGGGTTCGTGCCCCAGTGCGGGAGGATCCCACATGCCGCGGAGCGGCTAGGCCCGTGAGCCATGGCCGCTGAGCCTGCGCGTCCGGAGCCTGTGCTCTGCAACGGGAGAGGCCACAACAGTGAGAGGCCCGCGTACCGCAAAAAAAAAAGAAAATGTTGCCATTTCTGTGTATTAAGCCAAGAACAGGGTGCAGATTATTTCTTAATATTTTCAATAACCAGAGAATTTGGGCAAGTTTCAAAATTGTTTCTCCACAAGGAGTATTTTTTTTACCAGCTGAAAATTTCCATTCATTGCTTTCCTACTGGATGACTTTATAGCTCTTTTGTAGCAAACCCCAGAAAGTATCCTGGAGAATTATAATTCTAATGCTGAGGGCCTTCATTTTTTCCAAAAAGTATTTACTTCTCTTCATCCAGAATCTTTCTAAGTTCTGTTTGTTTTCTTTTATCTTGTGAACAGCCCCTGTCAGTGTCCCTGTCCATATCATTGTGCCCCTCCCATGATAATAACAGCCATTTTTAGCCATCTTCTCTGTTCAGACACTAATATTGCTTTGTGTGTCACCATTTCTAGTTCTCCCAACAGTCATGCCTATTATTATTGCTTCCATTTTATACTTGAGAATATTAAGGTTCAGAGATGTTAAGTAACTTCAGAGTCACAATTTTTAAGTGGTTAATATACCCTTTGAATAAGAATTTTGTTTAAGTTTAATTTGCTTAGAGTAGAAGGGCTATATGCTCTTATGTAGGTTAAAATATTAGTAGAGTGTGCATGGGGGTAGTTTGGAGGGCTTGGTAGGAGTGTGGAGAAGAGTATATTGTAGGGAGGAGATTCTCAAAGAAAATATGTGACATTTGAGTGTCACATGTAGTCCTAGGACAGAACCTATTAGTCTCCAATAAATTATTAAATACGGTTGTTCCACGCCAACTTTAAATTTTTTAAAATATGAGACTCAGTCTCCCTATCTGTGTGGTTTTGTGCATACTGTTCTATGTCTTTAGTTTTCTACAGTTTTTTGCTTTTTGCTTATTTATCTACACAAAGTATAGATTTTATGCAATTTTATTTTTCATATAAGTTTACATAAATCTCTAACTATATATAAAATTTAATGTAAGATTTATGTAAATTTAGAGGTTATACAGATTTTTACAGTTAGAGTATAGACATTGGGTATATTGCCTGGGTCTACTGAGTTGGTTAGAGGCTCTCAGACCTTAGATTCTTAGATTCTGTGGTCAGGCCCCATGTGAAAAAGAATCTCTAGACTGAGCAAATCAGAGGACAGGAGAAAACAATTCTCTTCTAACATCAGGTCTTCTCATTCCAAGTGGCACAATTGCATTGGATAGTAGCTCCCAGCTCAGGGCTAATTCTCTTTGTAGTTATATGTTAACTCTTAATAAGTATGAAAATTCACTAGCTTTACAGTAACTTCTGACTCCACAACTTTAGGAAATATGAGGCTACTGGGTTTTTTTGAATACTGTTTACTTTTTATTTTATTTTTTAATTAATTAATTTTTGGCTGCATTGGGTCTTCGTTGCCGCACGCGGGCTTTCTCTTGTGGTGAGTGGGGGCTACTCTTCGTTGCAGTGCGCTGCCTTCTCATTGCGATGTCTTCTCTTGTTGCAGAGCACAGCCTCTAGGCACGTGGGCTTCAGTAGTTGTGGCACGCGGGCTCTAGAGTGCAGGCTCAGTAGTTGTGGCACCCGGGCTCAGCTGCTCTGCGGCATTTGGGATTTTCCAGGATTAGGGCTTGAACCCGTGTCTCCTGCATTGGCAGGTGGATTCTTAACCACTGCGCCACCAGGGAAGTCCCTTGAGTACTGTTTAGATTTTCAGTCATAAAGATTTAAGAAGCCAGTTGAGGAACGAGGCAGATGTTAAGGTAGGAGATAAGAGTTGATGCCTGTCTCTAATTCCTTAGTTAGCCACTTTCTTACTAAATGAAGTTTATAATGCACTGGCTACTTCAGAGGAAATGCTCTGAAGTGTTGTCTTAGGAAGTATTAATGGTCCCTAAAGGACCAAGCATCAGATGTATGTGACTGTTGTTTTGTTCAAAAAGTTAATTTCCATCTTTAGGAAAGAGGATTTGGAGTCTTAATTTTAATGTATTTTAGAAAAACAAAAATCCTTTATTGAGGTTTAGATTTTTTTTTAAGGAAAATAATGACTTTGAATATATTTGAAATACACAAACCTAAAGCAACTGATGTGCTTTGTAATTATTAGCCACATCTTCTTATTAAACAGCTCGATTTCTTGTCAGAAACAGAGGAAAATACATGTACGTCTGAGAAAGGAGCAAAAAAAAAAAAAAATCAAATTCATCCTTTCCCCAACAATCAATCAAAATTGACAGCCCCTTAACATATAATATGTAGGACACTGTAGTTTTCAGATGGAAGCAGCCTATAACATGGGCAGGAAGCACTTTATTTTTTTTAACATTTGATGAAGAAGCATTTGCTGAATTGGAAAAGTACTAACCTGTAACTCAAGATGGTGTCAGGAAATTAATATTATTTTCGCTGTTACTGCTTTATGTTTAGACTTAAATGTTAGCAAATGTCAAGATTTGCAAGAAATGTCATGAAATTAGTGGTATATCTGTATTCTAACAAATTTGACTGCTTACTGCTTTGCAAACTGATGTTCAAACTTAAATATTTCATCTTAGAATCTCTAGCAATTGTTTTGGCATTAAAAGAACCTCCTTCCACTCCCCTCCAAAAACCCCAGCTATTTTCATTGTAGTCTTAAGTGATAACAGATATACAATGTAATAGAGTGAGGAAAGATGATGGCAGAAATTTGAATTATGAAAGGAATCTAATCATTTTAGCTCAGTTAACTTGATTTTTATATGTTTTAAGCAGAAATTGGAATTTATATGAGGTGGTGTCAGAAAGCTCTTTGCATTTATAAATGCTCACTCCTGCAAGTTAAAAACCCTGGTTCATAATTCCCACTTTGGGTCTTGGGAGCCACTTTTCAATCATTTCTCTCTGCTAATTTTGGTGTCACCCTCATTTCTTTTTAAACGATTCATTTTGAGCAAATTTGTAAATGGCCCTGATGTGTTCTACAATTTAGTCAATTACTGTTTCAGCCTGCAAGCCTCCTGGGGAACGGAACATACATGGCCTGAAGGTACGAATTTCAATAATTGTTTCAGTAAAGTTAGATGGATTTGTAATGCTGTGTTCCACTTATTGAAATGTCAAATAAAACTGCACTTTCTCAAGCTCTGACAAGCGTTCCTTTTTTTTTTTTTTTTAATGGGATGTGGAGGGGGATTCATTAGTATTTGTTCAATATGTGTACATATTGGGGTTTTGATGCCGTATTTAAAAAAAATTATTATTATTTGGAATTCTTTTGTTGGTCTGTTTCTTCAGGATGATCCTGGGTACTGGTCTCCACAAAGATTTACTTGAGTGAAAATATAGACTTCATTTCAGTGATTAATTAAGCACATAAGCATATTGCATACAGAATACCCCCCTCTTCTTTTGACATGTTTATGCTAGAAACATATATCTATTTAATGTCCTTTCATTGTTCTGCATATTTTGAATTCTGGATTTCTGCTTAAGGCTTTACATTTAAAAGAAAAACTGGCTATTGTATTAGACTCAAGTGTTTTATAATTAATTACTTGGGCCTCATTTTTCAGTGAATAAGAAACATTCTGCAATGTTCTGCCTGGTTTTAAAGCTGAAGGGGTATGATATCGTGAGTTTCACTACTAACCCTTGGATGTATTCTTAATATACTTTTTTGAACATACTGTTTTTTATATAAAACAAAAAGAAACAGTGAACTGAATTTTTTCACTAGAGTTGAATTCAGTTCTAGACAGTGAATTGAAAATGTCCCCAGTTTATCTCTCCCCTTTTCAGCACTATTTAAGTATTTGAATAATGACAGGAACAAAGTATTATGTAATATACAGGTTGTACAGTTTTTATAACCTATATACTGAATAGACTCCAACCATGGGTCTGTCTAGTAAAAAGCTAATTAACCTTCATAGTGAAACCAGAAATTTGTGGCAAATTACAGGTTAATTAGAACTGTGTCCTCAGAACACAGACTGATCAAGATCCTTTCTTTACTTGTAGGTGAATACCCGGGCTGGATCCTCTCAACACAGCAGCCCAGCAGTCTCAGATTCACTTCCAAGCAATAGGTGAGAGCGAGCGGGTGACATGTGCCTCTGAGCGTGAATATCTACATAGTTGGGAGTGAAGAAGGGGCTTGTGGGATGACGTCTCTTTTTCTTTATAAGGCCTCAAAAGTGTGTATGTGGCTAAGAAGAAATCTGACCAGTTAAGTAACCCTAGCTATGTATTGACTGAAAAGAAAGGACCTCATAGAGAAAGATAAAATTAGACATGTTGAACTATTTATTTTGGTCTGTGGAATGGTTTTCCTTCAGTCTCCAGATTATGCAGAAACAGAAGATTCAGTGCCTTTGACTGTTTCCATGCTTTGATGATCTGGTTTGTATAATGCTTATTATTTTTGTCTTGCTTGTCCATCTTTTGGCAGTGTCATGCTTCACTGACACCTTTCCCAGAAGGAGGCAAGGAAAGAGTAATGTGGTGAAATTTAAATTGACCAGCCAAGTTGTCCATTTATGTATCCTTGGTGCACAAGAGATTGCGCTATTACAGAAGGAAGATAATTTTCATTAATTCATGCTAACATTGTCCCATACTGGGATGGATACTAAAGACTTGAGCCTCTTCAAAGTGTTCTTCTGACAGGCCTGAGAACTTACTTCCAGAAGATTAAGGTTCTCAAGTAGAAGGACCTGCTTAAGCTGAAAGAATTCTAGATCATATTTGTTACATATTCAGTTATTCAGCTGGTTAACATCTTATTACTGTACTTGAAGATGACACTTGAAGGTGATTGCTCTGTGTGTTTGTATTCACACTGGTGACTGAAAAGCCATCACTGAGCCGGATCACCCTTCCATTGTGTGCCCAGGTCTTTCTGGGTTTAGGGCAGTAGTCAGTGTTTGCACAGCCCTTATCTGCTGAGATGTAGCTTAGGCTTCTACTTTCCCTTCCATGCCCCTCCTTACCCCCTCCACCCAGTGTCTTGGTTCTTTTGTCACTGGGCTTTACTGCAGGTAATATAAAGTCTCTCCTTCTGACTCTCTCTCTACTCTCCTGTCCCCTCCCCAAAAGTCACTTCCTTGATTGCTTTATTATAGTGTCAGTATATCTTATGCACAGCTTTCCTGCTATGAACACACTACTCTTAGAGTGTGTTTCCTTCTTAAACAATTTATTCTGTGTTAAAATACATCCACTGGTTATTCACCGGTGGATCACCTGTCTTGTGGTCCTGAGGAGTAGGTCTTTTAGTCCTCATCCAAGTGCTTGGCCCTGCCAGGCGATGCTCTGAGGCTTCTCTTTTCATGCTTGTTGGGCATGAGAGCCATGTCCACCGAGTAGAGGCATGGGGACTGAGGGTCATTTGTTACATTCAGCTCGAAGAGGGCAGGGCCTCTAATTATTACCACTACTTCTAGAAAAAATGTTATTCAGACAGACTGACTATTAGCCTTGAGTGAAAACAAGGACTTTTCTTGGTGTTTTAGGTCAAAGTTCATCATGGTATAAAAAGCAGGATGGAGTTGAAAAAGACAGTAAGGCAGAGAAGCAGCAGGATAACTTTTCAACTCTCTCAGATTTGGTTTTAACCAAAACCAAAGTGAATTAGCTTGGCTTTTTAAAAACTATCATTTATATTCACAGAGTATTATAACATCTTTGGGCTGGAAAGAGACTATCTGATCTAGTGGTTGTCAGCCCTTTGTTGCAGCATCTTCCTTTAGGGATATGACAGCCTCCCAAATAGTAATGGTAGTTTGCTCCAGAAGTGATTTTTGTTATGGGAGGAATGCAGTTTGAAAAAGTCCTACAGGTGATTTTAATATGCCACCCTAGGTTGGCCATGTTCTGTGCCCCATATTGATAACTAATCAAAAGTATTTATCGAGTGCCTCCTATTTATTCAGTGCTGTCCTACCCACTAGGAATACAATGTGGTCCTTATCCTCTGGAGCTCGCTGTCTCATAGGCCTACAGACCACCTCCCCCCAGTATACAAATAATTATACTTTATAATTAGTGTTATGAAGGAAACAAGCAGATTTTGAAGTGAGAGAACACTGGGCAGGATTGTGTTTAGATTTGGACGGGGTGCCTAGGGGAGAGTGGCATTCCACTTCGGCCTGAAGGATGAGAAATACCTAGCCACATCAAGAGCCAGAGAAGGGCATTTCAGAGGGTGGGGAGAGTAAGTGAAGGCCCTCGGGTGGAAAAGGAGCTCCATGTGTTCAGAAGGAGGCCAGTTAGGCTGGAGCCCAGGGAGGGGTGCTGGGCTGGGGGAGGGAATGGAAAGGTGGGGAGAACAGTAGGAGTGATAGGAGAAAAGGAGGTGACAGGAGCTGGCTCCTGGGGCCTGGTGTTTGAGCTTTCCCCTCAGCGTACTGGCAAGCTGTTAGACGACTTTCAACAGAGGGCCATGGCCAGCTCATTGTTTATAGAAGACTCTTTCCTGTGGTGTGAAGCATGAGAAGGAGAGGCCCCCATCTAATGCTGCTCTCCTTAGGTGCACGACACCCCACTCCTTGCCAGATGGTCATCCAGGCTCTTCCTGAACAGCCCTGTGGCAGGAATGCACTTTATTGGCTGAAGCACCCGTTCCATGTTCATGTAGCTATGTCTCAGAGCGTTCTTTTTGTGAGCTGAGATTTGTGTCTCTTTAGCACCCACTCGTAAAGATTGAGTTTAGCCCTCAGAACAGGGCTGTTCCCTCTTCTAGGTAATAGCTCTACTAGTCATCTTCCCTCCAAACATACTTCTTCTCCTGGGTTTCCTGTCTCAGTAAATTCTCCCACGTCCACCCGGATGCTAACTCCAGGGGACCCACCAGGCATCATTCACTGCTTCCTGGGTCTCCCTCAACCCCACATCCAGTCAGTCCCTACATTTATAGGTTCTACCTTCTGAATCACTGTGGAGTCTGTCTACTTGTCAGCATCTCTGTTGTTGAAAAGGTAGATCAGGCTCCCTAGATTACTGCTATAACCTCCCGTGTTGCCCCATTGCAGTCCCTCCTCCACACTGCAGCCAGAGTGATCTTGCTAGTGCATGTTCTGAACCCATCATTCCCCCCTTTACTGCTCCTCACAACCTTCAGGACAAACTGTACCCTCCACAGCAGGTGAACCATGGCCTGCCATGTGTGGGTCCTCTGCTCACTCTAGCCCCCTAGCCTGCCACTCCCCGCTTCCAGCTGATGGTTCAGCTTTGCTGATGAATACATGGTCCCCTTAATGGATCACATTTCCTCTCACTACTGGGCCTTCACATCCACTGCTGCCTCTTTCCTGCTTTCTTCTTTTGATCCATTCCCTTCTTTGCCTTCATTCCGGCTAACCTTCGTCATCTTTGATGAACAAAGATGTTATCTTCTTCTGAAAACTGTTCCTGATTATTGCCCACCTCCCAGTCTACGCCAGGCACTCCTTCTATGAATTCCCAATATCTCCCTGTGCTTGCTTTTACCGTAGTGGTTAGCACATTGTATTATAATCACCCCTGTCCCCCAATAGATTCTGTACTCCTTGAGGGCAGTGACTGTAGCATATTCATTGTTTATTTTATTGAAGTATAGTTGATTTACAATGGGTTAATTTCTGTTGTACAGCAAAGTGATTCAGTTAGATATATATATGTATACATATATTCTTTTATATATTTTTTTCCATTACGGTTTTGAATGGATAAAGAAGATATGGTACATATATAAATGGGATACTACTCAGATGTATTCATTGTTGAATCCTCAGTTCCCAGCAGGATGCTTGGCACATAGGTGATAGTCGGTAATGCTTGAATAAATGAGTGGACAAATGAATTTATATTCCCTTTAAATCTTGTCTCCGAATTAAATTCTCCAAACTCATTCAGCTTTTCTGATACAACATTATTTCTGGTCCCCTTACCCTTTTACTCTTCTTTGGGTATCTCAGTGTCCCCTTTAAATGTCATTCGCAGATTATAGTTGTATCACGTTAAAATTTTAAAGTGTTTTAAAAAGTGATTTTTGGATAGTTCAAGTTACTGTGACCATGCAGATAAATAAAACATTGAGGGACTTCCCTGGTGGCGTAGTGGTTAAGAATCCACCTGCCAAATCCTAAAGATGCTACCAGAAAACGACTAGAGCTAATCAATGAATTTGGTAAAGTAGCGGGATACAAAATTAATGCACAGAAATCTCTTGCATTCCTATACACTAGTGATGAAAAATCTGAAAGAGAAATCAAGGAAACACTCCCGTTTACCATTGCAACAAAAAGAATAAAATAGGTAGGAATAAACCTACCTAAGGAGAAAAAAGACCTATATGCAGAAAACTAAGACACTGATGAAAGAAATTAAAGATGATACAACAGATGGAGAGATGTACCACATTCTTGGATTGGAAGAATCAACATTGTGAAAATGACTCTAGTACCCAAAGCAATCTACAGATTAAGTGCAATCCCTATCAAACTACCAATGGCATTTTTCATAGAACTAGAACAAAAAATTTCATAGTTTGTATGGAAACACAAAAGACCCCGAATAGCCAAAGCAATCTTGAGAAAGAAAAATGGAGCTGCAGGAATCAGGCTACCAGACTTCAGACTATACTACAGAGCTACAGTAATCAAGACTGTATGGTACTGGCACAAAAACAGAAATATAGATCAATGGAACAGGATAGAAAGCCCAGAGATAAACCCATGCACATATGGTCACCTTATCTTTGATAAAGGAGGCAAGAATATACAATGGAGAAAAGACAGCTTCTTCAATAAGTGGTGCTGGGAAAACTGGACAGCTACATGTAAAAGAATGAAATTAAAACGCTCCCTAACACCGTACACAAAAATAAACTCAAAATGGATTAAAGATCTAAATGTAAGGCCAGACAGTATAAAACTCTTAGAGGAAAACATAGGAAGAACACTCCATGACATAAATCACAGCAAGATCCTTTTTGACCCACCTCCTAGAGAAATGGAAATACAAACAAAAACAAATGGGACCTGGGCTTCCCTGGTGGCGCAGTGGTTGAGGGTCCACCTGCCGATGCATGGGACATGGGTTCGTGCCCCGGTCCGGAAAGATCCCGCGTGCTGTGGAGTGGCTGGGCCCATGAGCCATGGCCGCTGAGCCTGCGCGTCCAGAGCCTGTGCTCCGCAACAGGAGAAGCCACAACAGTGAGAGGCCCAAGTACCGCAAAAAAAACAAAACCAAAAACAAAAAACAAATGGGACCTAATGAAACTTAAAAGCTTTGCACAGGAAAGGAAACCATAAACAAGACCAAAAGACAACCCTAGAATGGGAGAAAATATTTGCAAACGAAGCAACTGACAAAGGATTAATCTCCAAAATTTACAAGCAGCTCATGCAGCTCAATATCAACAAACAAACAACGCAATCCAAAAATAGGCAGAAGACCTAAATAGACATTTCTCCAAAGAAGATATACAGATTGTCAACAAACACATGAAAGGATGCTCAACATCACTAATCATTAGAGAAATGCAAATCAAAGCTACAATGAGGTATCACCTCATACCAGTCAGAATGGCCATCATCCAAAAATCTACAAACAGTAAATGCTGGAAAGGGTGTGGAGAAGAGGGAACCTTCTTGCACTGTTGGTGGGAATGTAAATTGATACAGCCACTGGAGAACAGTATGGAGCTTCCTTAAAAAACTAAAAATAGAACTACCATATGACCCAGCAATCCCACTACTGGGCATATACCCTGAGAAAACCATAATTCAAAAAGAATCATGTACCACAATGTTCATTACAGCACTATTTATAATAGTCAGGACATGGAAGCAACCTTAGTGTCCATTGACAGATGAATGGATAAAGAAGGTGTGGCACAGATATACAATGGAATATTACCCAGCCATAAAAGGAAACAAAATTGAGTTACTTGTAGTGAGGTGGATGGACCTTTAGTCTGTCATACAGAGAGAAGTAAGTCAGAAAGAGAAAAACAAATACTGTATGCTAACCCATATATATGAATCAAAAAAATAAATTTTTTTTTCTGAAAAACCTAAGGGTAGGACAGGATAAAGATGCAGACGTAGAGAATGGACTTGAGGACACAGGGAGGGGGAAGGGTAAGCTGGGGCGAAGTGAGAGAGTGGCATGGACATATATACACTACCAAATGTAAAGTAGGTAGCTAGTGGGAAGCAGCTGCATAGCACAGGGAGATCAGCTCAGGGCTTTGTGACCACCTTGAGGTGTGGGATAGGGAGGGTGGGAGGGAGACACAAGAGGGAGGAGATATGGGGGATATGTGTATATGTATAGCTGATTCACTTTGTTATAAAGCAGAAACTAACACACCATTGTAAAGCAATTATACTCCAATAAAGATGTTTAAAAAAAAAAAAAAGATCCCCCTGCCAATGCAGGGGACGCGGGTTCGAGCCCTGGTCCAGGAAGATCCCACATGCCGTGGAGCAACTATGCCCGTGCACCACAGCTACTGCGCCTGCGCTCTAGAGCCCGTGAGCCACAACTACTGAGCCTGTGGTCTGCAACAAGAGAAGCCACTGCAATGAGAAGCCCACGCACCACAACGAAGAGTAGCCCTGCTCGGCACAACTAGAGAGAGCACGTGTGCAACAACGAAGACCCAATGCAGCCAATAAATAAAAATAAAACATTGAGTAAACTGGGGCACAAAGAAATTGCCAGGATATATAAATATAATTTTTTACCAAAGTTCATAGCCAGATATTGACATAATGAATAAAATCAGTTTTTTCCTCTGTTACTCTCAAAGCATGAATTGGTCTTTGCCTTAGGTGGATATGTTTATTAAACTGAGCTTACTAATCCACATGGTGTTCCTAAACCATAATTACTGAATTCACGTCCCACTGCCAAGGCACGGCCTTTCCTAAACATTCTGGCTTTCTCCTTCTGTAAAATTAGGATGATTAAATTTTCCATCTATCTACCTCTGGTGTTAAGAAGATTGATGAAGTTGTATTAAGGAATCACATTTTGTTTCTTGGATGAAAGGTGTTTTGTAAATGCAATGAATCAAAATGTTATTATTTCAAGTTGCATGACATAATGGAATATCTGTGGAGAAACATTGCCTGAGCATTGTTTGGTCATTTCTGTTTTTATAATAATTGCAAATATTAAATTGGGACCATTTATGGCAATATCAGGGTCCAAATGTTTTCCAGAAAAAAAAGTATGTGTGTAAGACAGACAGACTTTGAACAAGGTTCGTACCTTAGTTTTCTTTATGTATCAGGAATAACTTTCCCCCACAGGGTATACCCACAGCGGGATAGTCACTGTGAGGATGAGATCAGGATACTAAGTAATAGCATTTAGCACAGCGCGTGGCACATGGTCATCACTCAGGAAATGGTAGAGGCTAATATTTTGTTTTCAACTGGACTGATCTTAGTCAGTTTATTTTGGGGGGGATGTATTTCAGCTTTAGTCCCATTCTGCAGTATTCTTAATTGCCACTTGAGTGCATGAATTCTTAGACTTGGGAGGATGTTATTAAAGTTTAGAATCATTGGCTGAAGGCATGTTTTATAAAATCTGGAGAAAGTAGAGACTAGGACTCCATAGTTTGCATTTGACTGTAGCAGAAGTTTAAGAAGTATTTATTAAGAAAAATAATTATAACTTGGAATCGTGAGTGTGGTCAAACTTGAAGTCTGAGGTTTTCTCAAATATAACTTATTAAAGGTACCAAATGAGTGTGTGTGTGTGTGTGTGTGTTACTACCATATAATAACAACCAGAATAATGACTATCATTTATCAGACACTTAGTTTGTGCCAAGTCATTGGGCTAGGTTCGGGAGCGGGAAGGAAATGGAATATATAGAGAGGTGAGTAAGATGTGGTATCTGTTCTCAGGGAGCTTCCAGTCTTGGGAGAGGGGGTGGTGGGAAGAAAGGTATCTATAGATAACTGCCAAAGGGAAGAGAGTTAATTTGGCAGATGGGTAGAGGGTTAGAATAGATAGATTTAGGATAGAGTTAACAAGCTTTAAATTTCAAATTAGAACATTGATGGGAGGAGGTATTATTTTATGCACGACTCTGCTAACTGGGTGGATGTGTACAGGTATAACTCATTATAAAGCTAGAAGGACTTCACAGCATCTTTTGGCCGCTCTCCCTAAACTCCTCCACATAAATGTTTACATAGTCATAAATGTCCAGAGAAGAAGATTTCTATATTTCTTACATACCTATGGAAGCTGGGTTTCATACCTACAGGAAAGGAAAGGAAAGAGAAGGCAGCTAAAATTGATTTAATACTTACTATGTGCAAGAAACAGGTGCTAGGGCTTTTTGTAATATTTAATTTTCTTGGTTACACTATAATGTTGATATTTCCCCCAGTTTATAGAAAGGGGAAATTGAGGTTCAGAGCGGATAAGTATCTTGTTCCAGAGCACACAGCTAGTGAGTGCCAGGATTTATTTCTATTATACATTTACTTCCCAGGAAGCTGAATTGTAACTCTTAGCTATAGTACAAAATCAGGACTTAAATTATTTTATCTTTTGAAGTTCTGTAATCTTTGTTTGCTGTGAACATTCTAAGAGTGCATTGTTAAGTACTTGGTATTTAGCAGATGACAGAGTCCACATAAAATAACCACTGTAAGGCTACTCAAAGGCAGCAGAACTAATAGCAAAAAGGTCTCTGAAATACTCCATACAATAGCCTAGCTTCATTATGATAGTAGGCTTTTCTATTGCTTTAGATTACTAACGGGGTTTCAGTCCCTTATCGATACCTTTGCCATTTGGCCAGTTACTTTAGAAAATATTTTATGTAGGGAGAAGGATGTAAAGAGTAGTGTAGTCTATGTCTACACCTAAAACAAAAGTGTGTTTTAGTCTGGAATTTTCAGTGGTGTTCAAAGGTGCTGATGAACTTGCCATTAAAAACTATGTCTTTTCTTTTCAGCTTGAAGAAGTCTTCTGCTGAACTGAAAAAAATACTAGCCAATGGCCAGGTAGGTGTCATTACATATTAAGACTATAGTAATAACTTAGTGCTGTCTAGTTTTTGTATCCATAAACTTAATAAGCAGATAAAGGATCTATAAAATTCTTCTTGTCATAAATGAATTACACGGCTTAATTTGATTGGCAGAACAATTTGCAGCACGTTTTTCAAACTGTGCTAATGGGCTTCACTCCCAGCAGATTGAAGTACCATGCACACACCCTGCTGCCAGCTCGGTGCAAAAAAAACGTTAATCAGTTCTGAGCAAGTGTGTCAACCCATGGGGTTGTTGAAATGGCCCTGCATCCTGAGGTGACTGTTTCTCTCTTTATCTTTAGGGAGAAAAAGAGAAACTGCTACTTTCTCACCTTAGTTCCTTCTTTTGTCCTGAAACTAACACTGGCATTTTAGGGGAACAGAGTCACAGCAGACCTTTGGCATTTAAAATTCCTGGGCTTCAGGAGCCCTCAGTTTGCCTAGTTGACTGGTCGTCTAAAGCAGAATGACCTACTCCAGCCAGTGAGGGATAAACAGTCCTGCAGCCCAGTTATTTCTCACTCATTTTGATTCAATTAAATTGACACATCTGAAATAGTATAGTGCCTTTAAGCTACCTGCAGGGTCCTCGATTCTTCAATAGCAACATAAATGCGTTTTAATGTTTGTTATAGAGGAAGCCCTTTGATAGCCTTGGAGGCAGGCGCCTGTCCATCGCGATCAAGCCTGCCTATTAGGCTCTATTGACTGAGACATCTGTGTCACCGCAAATAAAAGACTCTTATTGATTTTCTTAACTGCTGTTCACTTCCCGTCCATGTTTCGAAGGCTGAAATCTTAATTATCTCAGATGCTTATTCAGTGCTTTCACATGCTGACCTCTCCAATCCTCATTGGCATTTCATGAATCAGGTACTTGTAGTGGAGCATGTCAAGAAGACAAAGCTGGGTCCTCATGCTTGTCCTTTAATATCACCTGTAACTTTGTGGCCTAATAGATGTGCATGCCTTAAAACAAGGACTGTATGGTGGTACTTCTGGAAGCCTTACTTGTTTAGCCTGTAATCCCTTGAATACAGTTAGAAAAAGTGAGTTGATCTGGTTTTGACACCTGATCATCATCTGTAGTGTGTGAATTCTAGTCCTTAACTATTCAATATACGGCTAAGGAGAATCTGGTGTTGTATGTATATGCAACATATGTATGTATGTTGTATGTATAATCTTAATGGTCCCCGTATTTCATATTTATCTAATAGTACTTTTAACTTTAAGCAGCCAAAGTTTTGTTTAGATTGAGGTCCACGTACATGTTCCCCTAGTGCCCTGCATGTTTTCGGAAACATGAAACAAAACCTGGTTGCCCTCCTCTCTCCTCCTGGTCACTGCCAAGCCCATTATTGTCCTCTTGTTCTCCCTCTTCTCCCCACCGGAGGGAAGCATACATGGTTCTGCAGGTGTATTTCTTACATGTCTCCAGCACTTGGCGTTAACATGACTAAAAGCTGAAATATTGAGCCTACGATATTCATGTATCTCCAACATGTTTGCATCCTAGTTACTAACTGTAATTTATGTGTGAGTTACTAGTGTTCTTCAGCGGGAAAATATATTTCAAAATTGACATAAATTAAGAAGCTTTAACTACATTTGTTCAACCCAGGCAATGGAAAATAACCTGTCATAGATTCCTCTTTCAAAAATGAAAAACAGTTATTTCCAGGGCAAAAGATAAACATTCTGAAATATTCCTAGTGTTCTGAACCTAGTACCATAAATATCTTAGTGGTCTTGGTTAGGAGATTCTCTTTGGTGGAAGATTGTCATGGCAATGATTTTTGACACTTAAAGATTGTTTATTGCTTTCCCTTGGGAATGTGATAATCCCACATTAAACAGTATGGCATTTCCTTTCTTTTAAGGATTAGCCATTGTTATGTTTACTTTTATTCACGAAAACGAACAGTACAAAACAAAGAACTCCCACCTTTGGAAGTCTTCAAAATACCTCCTCTTAATTCCTCAGTCCTTGGTGCTGTCAGGTAACTAAAGAGTGAGTGAGATTGCATTGCAGTGAGGTAATGTGCACAGTGTGGCATCAATAAATTTGTGGGCTGAACACTGACACCACTTGATATGGAAGATGTAAGTCACATTTAACGATACCTTAACACTTGAGCGTAGTTTTTTATTTTAGTGGTTTATGCTCTCAAGCATTAATAATGATTTGCCTTTCCACTAGCCTCCACTTAGATTTAATAAGGAATTCATATTAATCATTAAAAGAAAGGGACATGATTCTTCAAGATAATCAAATATTGACAGGTTAGAAATAGCTTTCTGCCTGGGTTCATTGATATAGGTTATGTGATATAAATATTTATTTCTTTTCTGTCACTCAGAGTAAATGCCACCAATTGATTCAGCATTGATATAGTGTCAACAGTTCATAAGAAACATTTGACTGGCTTGTGTTTTCCGATTAGTCTCTGCTCTATAAAGTGGGATTTACTAAATCTCTCCAATTGTCTGCTCATAGAGTGTGACTGCTTTCTGAAACTATTATTGCTTCGATTTGTGAAGCAAAGGTCTGGTGATAGGACTAGTTTCTGTCAGACCTTTACATATAAAATAAGGATTAATTGAGCTTTTTTATTTTAATGATTTATAAGCAATAGGTACTGATTCTTCTTAACACAGGCAGACAATAAACAAAGAATATTTTCTTTGCTGATCTATAATTGAATTCCATTTCATTTTCCCCATTAATTTCGTTAACATCACATTAAACACTTAAAAAAGTTTAACATTTAGTCTTTGGAATGGAGATGTTCTTCTGTAATTGCTTTGTGAGAGAGGATTCCTTTTTTCCAGCTTAAAAAAAAACAAATCATAAGGTATTTTTGGCAAGTTGTACTGAGAGCTATAAATCAGCACCACTGATGTGTTTTCTGGGTGTGTTTTTCCCACTTCAGTTGTAGTGCAGTATCATCTGTTTAACGTTGGCCCTTGATTTGAAACTGATTAGAAATGGCCCAGTGGGTCAATTTAAAGGATTAAAAAAGTACAGCCACTCCAAGGATGTATGACTTTGACCTTTGCATCTCTGAAGTTGTCTTTCGTCTGTTTGTTTTTTATAATTTGTAGGAGAGGTTGACAGTATTTTTCTATTTCTGGTAAATCAAGTATAAATGTACTGTGAAGTCACAAAACTAGAAATAATTCTAATCCTGCTTCATGTTTGGCTGTTATTTTGAGAACTTCAGATGCCTTTAAAAATTTTTCTGTGTTTAGGAAAAAAAAAAAAGGAGGAGGAAGAAAAATAGTATTCGACTGTAAAGTTAGCTTTAAAGAGTGTCCTATTACCAGTACATAAAACTCTTAGATTCTTATGGTTCGTCTCAGATCCCATACGAAGACCTAAGCATAGATGAATGAGACTGTGTAAGTCCAAACTGCATGGCGCCTCCCCTCCCTGCACAGACACAACCTTTCCGCCCCCTGGGGTGTCACGTCCACGTTCTTTCACAGCCCCCACCTCTCTTTCAGCAGCAGCAGCAGCAGCAGCAGAGCCCAGTGCCAATCATCTCTCCCAGGTCATTTGCCGTTGCGGCAGAGTTGACACGTCATTGTAACTCTCAGGGTTTTTTCTCCCTTCTCCCTCACATCTATTATTCTGCCTTTCATTTGCTTTTTTTTTTTAGTCAAAACAAGGAAACTGATTTATATTTTAAAATTATTTGGTATCTTTATTGAATAAAAACTTTCTTTTACCTCTTTTTTATCTAGAGAGCTATGTGATTTCCCTTCTTAAAAGCAAATATCGTAGTTGATGCAGTCGCTTTTAACTTTTGAGTGCCCTTCATTTGATTATTTTCCTTCCTATGGACCAGGCACCATTGATGGAGAGGATGTCCCTCTGTACTTACACATGAGATCAACTGCTAAGATAGAGCATTGAGCAGAGTAACCTGAAAGACTGAGTTCTCACCTTGGCTAGTTGCTATTTACTAGTTATATGACCCAAACGAATTGGGTTATATGTTTAAAATGTTGTAAAAGTGTGTGATTTTTATGATACTTGATCTCAACTGAAATATTTAAATGTTGTACTTTGTAGGCTTATAAATCCCACGTTTGTATCATAATGAGTACAATTCCTATGCTTCATTTTGAAAAGTTGAATTAATATGCTCTCTAAACTAAAAAGGCAGAAATGCTATTAGCTACTTGTTGATCCCTTTAATGATTTTT
Source organism: Neophocaena asiaeorientalis asiaeorientalis (assembly GCF_003031525.2). Lineage (NCBI taxonomy): Eukaryota > Metazoa > Chordata > Mammalia > Artiodactyla > Phocoenidae > Neophocaena > Neophocaena asiaeorientalis. The sequence goes on from NW_020174936.1 coordinate 308,863, forward strand.
TTATATTTAAGATCCAATAAAGTAATCCATTTTGATTAGATATACAAAATTCTCAAAATTCGTTTGTGATCAGTTTATAAGCGTGACTCTAATAGTTTTCCTTTTTAAAACTTTTTTAACGTGAATAATATTTGAATACTCTATAAAAATTGGAAGATTCAAAAGAAAAAAAGATCTGATATATATATATATAAGTCCCCTGCGTCGGCAGGCGGACTCTCAACCACTGCGCCGCCAGGGAAGCCCGCCCCTGATATTTTTAAATAGAATAATCTATCAATCAACTTACATGCCAGGCAAATGTCTATATAAAACTTTAAAAGTGTCGAAACAATTTTTTATGGATACTGTCTTTTTGAGTGACGTTCTAGAACTTATTTTTTAAAACCATTTTTATCTTTATGAGACTCTTAAAATCTTTCTCATTATCTGAGGGATTCCAAATTTCCACCCTTGAATTTGCCTAAACATTGTGTTAGCGTGCGCATGCGTGTGCGTGCACACACCCCCCCCACGCCCCATACAGCGCCCACAACATCATCCCCCATCTCTCTGCAGCGTTCAGCTTATCCCCTGCCTCTTTTTTTTTTTATTTTACATCTACCACTCCTGGTTAGGTTGGAGTGCTGGATGGGTGGCTGCTCCACTTCTCTTTTCAACCTAGTGGGTATTAAAGTTTAAAAAGACGGTGGTGTTGGGATTATAGTGGTTGAAGCTGCTCAGAGACCTGCCCCTTTGCATTTACTGCCTCCAACAAAATACCACAAAATCAAGCGCCCTCCGAAGTCCTAGGTCTCTCACAGTATATCACTGGAATGTATAATATCAATGAGTCTTATGTTTATATTTTTCTAAGAGGAAACTACTGGTCCTTTTACCTGGAGTGGTGGAGGTGGAGGGAATGTAATCACAGGTTGTGACCTCTCCAGAGCCTGGATCCTATAGCTACATCCTGCTTACCCTTAAATTTCAGTGCCACCAATTCAGAATTTGTAGATGTTGAGTGAGTAAAATTTCTCCTAGAAATTTACTTCAGGCTGTGATGAGGGTTCAGCTTGTTAAGCAAGTTAATAGTACAAATTAGATTGTTAGAGTCATGTTTGGACTACCTTGAGGAATGTTTTCAAGGAATTAGCCTATTTGTACCTGCCAATAGATACTGCTATTTACATATGTATCTCTTATACCCTTTGATCAAATCAAACCCAGTAGCAACTCTGCTAGTTTATTTAGTATCTCAACTTGATGTGCTACTTTTCTTCATGCTGTTTTAAAATTTGTTTTTTGGTCCAGAATAATGAGATTTTCTTTCTTCATGCCACAGAATTCCCCTCAAATAGGAAAATTGTTGCCAGTTTTTCTGACTTGTCTGTCATTTTGCCTCTGACCCTAAATATAGTAACTAGCTAATTGCAAATTAAGTCAGTCAGGTTTTACTACAATTAAATGGGGTGCTGAATTGGCCTTTATACATTAATCTGTCAATATTCTTTTAGGGTTTGGCAGAATGGCTTGGAAAGGAAGCTGTTTCTGTTATCTGCACTATGTTCCTAATTATCACAGCTCTCTGAAGCTTCAGCCTCAGAAATGTACAGACAAAAATATTTCCCTTGATAAATGGAACCTTGCTTTATTCCATTGGTGGAAGTTCAGAGTAGAGCAAAATATTTAAAGCTTTACTATAATGGTCTGAAAGCAAACTATTTTTTTCCAGGTGATATTGAATTAAAAACTCCATCCATTTCCTGCCCATGCAAGGCAGTGCAATTCCCTGGAAATTGATTTTTTTCAGGGCTTACTATGGCTTTTCCTGAGCTTTAGCTATATGGAAAATAACACCTTTGTTGAATCCATTTAGTGAATAAAGTTAGCAGTTAATTTTTGAGCAACTGGACCAGTGTGTAGAAAATTACTGAATGCCTCAAATAGAATCTGACTAGTCTTAAAGTCGTTTGATAAATAATTATTTAGGGAGTTCTTTCAAACTCTAAAACGTTATTTTTGGGGTACTAAAATAGTTCACTTCTATTCACGATTCAAATGAGAGTAGTATTTGTGGTATAATAGTTTTACAGAACCTGGGAAAATGCACATACTCTTTTATATAATAAATTACAAAAATGACTTTATATGAATCACATGCCTATGTATTTTCCTTTTATGCATTATAATATTTGACTATATGTGCATTTTAAAGTGCATTGATTTAGCACTTTTCCATGAGCATAAGATTTCTACCCAGCTACTGCTGTGTACTAATTTATCATTTTCAAAAAAAGGCTATATTGGGCTTCCCTGGTGGCGCAGTGGTTGAGAGTCTGCCTGCCGATGCAGGGGACATGGGTTCGTGCCCCGGTCCGGGAAGATCCCACATGCCGTGGAGTGGCTGGGCCCGTGAGCTGTGGCCACTGGGCCTGCACGTCCGGAGCCTGTGCTCCGCAACGGGAGAGGCCGCAACAGGGAGAGGCCTGCGTACCGCAAAAAAAAAAAAAAAAAAAAAAAAAAAAAAGTAAAAAAAGGCTATATCTACTCTAGGAAAATCGTTAACATTATTCAGTTAGTTTGTTTAATGTTAATTAGAGGGTCACTTGAGGAGTTTTCAGGGGCTGATTTATTTACAAATTGTGCATTGGATTACTAGAAGTGTGTGTGTGTGTGTGTGTGTGTTTTCTTGCCAAGTTTGACTTTGGTTATGTGCAGTGCTGTTTGGCAGTGGTTATGTAGTGCTGGAGACTGTGTTCTTATCAGTATCTCTGACCTGACCCTTTTGAGCTATGTTATATCATTCCATTTTGACACCTTTTATCAAACTTTAATGAAATGACCCAGGCAAACAAATTGTCATTAAACTTTCCATCACTTTGTCCCTTGGTATCGTCTTTTATAAATTGGACAGCAAATGTTGTATTGATCTTCTCGTTCTTGCAGCTGAACTTGAAATGACCCAGACTGCTTGTTGTTTATGGCCCAGAGTTGCTTTTCCTTGACATTTCCATCCACAGCATGACACCCTTTTTGTTTTCCTTTCTTTCTTGTGGAGATGAATGAACAAGACATACGGTATCGAGACACTCTTGGTCATGGCAACGGAGGCACAGTCTACAAGTGAGTAGTCAACTTTGTTTAAACTTTCTATCCACTTTTGCCATATGTGGGTATCCAAGTTCTCCATGGCAAAGATTTTTAAATGACCACCAGTGCTTAGATTTTATTTCCACATTTGACTCCAAAATTCTGCAAGGAATCTATTTTCTCAGGAATTGCTTGGAAAAGTGCATTTATATTGCCTTTTTAATATTTCTGAGTCTGCATCTCTCCTGGGTGAGCATTTAATAGTCCACCATTAGCAAGTGTACCTTTAACCGGCCTGAAGTTTAATGTATTTTTTTCCTTCGCTCTTTAACACCGTTATTTTTATTTTTTTTAACTTGCTAGCACCCTATGCTAGTCCCCTGTCTGTGTACGTACAGCTTTGCTCAGTGGAAGACAAACCTTATAAATACCATTGCTTTGCCCTGTGTCAACACTCAGTTATTAAAAAGCCTTCTTCCTGTTGTGTTTCCTTCTCTCCTCACCCTACTCCCTGAGAGAATTTCTACACATTGGTGAATATGTTAAGTTATACAGTTCTCCCAAATTCCAATTGCAGTGATCTTACCCTAAAGAAGTGTTCATTTTCATATTAAAAAATGCTAACCGTAAAAAATAGTTCTCTCAACAGGGAAGTCTTTCTCGTGCAGTAGTGCAAAGTTTAAACTACATGATGTAATGTCTGGTACTTAATAGTCTGCAATGGTGTATGAAAAATATTCCACTAGGAATTAAAAAATCCATACTCTGCAAGAAAGCCCTGAGGGAGTAATAAAGCTTTACTCCAGAGAGCTGTTTTCCGTATATACACTAACCCTGCATCACATTATGATTGTGTTTTTACCTTAGATGTTTTACTATTGATATTAATATATATTTTCAAAGTTGTAAATTATTTAATTTATGTTTAACTGGTTACTGATTTTCTTAGAATTTTAAGTTCTTACTAATGACGTGAATACAGATAAAAATTGCCCTGTTGCAAAATCGCCCTGTTGCCCATGAATGCGAAAGATCACATCCTAAAATTGCAGAACATCCTCCACACAGATACAGTGTTGGCATAGAATCAGATTTCTCAGGGTTAGAAGCTCCTTCAAAGTTATCTGATCCAGTCCCCCACCCAGGGCTTCAGTCCTCTCTGTAGATAGAGCCAGGATGTGAGTCCTTTCTCCTAAAGTCCTTTAACATAGTCCTTTAAGAATGTATGCTTACATATTTGGATTGTTTTTTCCTATAGATGACTGACTATGGTGAATAGTTGGTCTGAAAGTTAAGTGCTTCCACTATGATAATTCAGAGAATTAAATAATAACACATTTCTTTCACAATCCTTGGGTCTTGCCCTTAAAATGTGTGATGCCTCATGTGTCTAAAAAGCTTGTTGTCCTTCCGTGGATCATACTAGCATTCCTTCCCATGCAGTCCCCCAGTACTGCATAAATAGCATCTCTTCGTCCTAGTCTTCTCTTCCTCACTCTTATCTGACTTGACTTTTTACCCTGTCCTGAAGGTTCTTGAGTTCAGGTACCTTTAGAAATAAGAAGGAACATGTACACTCCAATTTTACTTCACTTGAGTTCCCTGGAGGGAGTGGTTTTCAAAGTCTCAACCTTTCTTTTTCTTAATGCATTTATGCTGGTGTTCAGGTGTAATAAAACAGAAAAGATGTCTAGCAACTCTTTTGACTTCTTTTATTGGTCGGATAGAATCCAAAAACATTTCCTTAGACTCCTAACCTACTTATTTTTGTTGTTTCACCAAATGTTTGATTCTCAAGCATGTTTTTATTTTTTAATTGAAGACCTATTGTGAATTTACTATCCTAGTTTATTCTAGAAGGGAGAAAGCGTAAGACCACCAAACCCCAGCAGGTAATTTTTATTAGAAATAATATCCTAGATATTAAAATTTTAACCTTTTATCTTAAAACAGGTTCATAAAAAAGGGGGAGAGGGGATACAGGGAAGTGGAAATAATATGCCCATCCAGCAAGGAAAAATTACAACATAAAATTATGTTAGTGTTGTTTTTCTTTAACTGTAATTCTTGATTGTGGTAGAAACATATAACATAAAAATTACAGTCGCAACCATTTTTAAGTCTACAGTTCAGTGGCATTAAGTACATTCACACTGTTGTGTAACCATCACCACCATCCATCTGCAGGACTCTTTTTGGCTTGCAGATCTGAAACCCTGTACCCATTCAACAATAACTCCCCATTCGCCTGGGTTATGTTGTTTTTAGCTAAGAAGCATGGCTAGACATTTTCTTTTTATTAGGGCCACAGTATCCAAGGGGACGTCCTTAAGCATGAGTTCTTCAGTTCGCTAGGATGTTGCGGTGACATTAGCGACTTATCCTGGATTCATTTAGTTAGCTACCATTGCTAATGCTCAGTATGTATTGTAAGATTTAGTATGGTGTTTTTTTTGGAGTTTTTTTTGTGGTACACGGGCCTCTCACTGTTGTGGCCTCTCCCGCTGTGGAGCACAGGCTCCGGACGCGCAGGCTCAGCGGCCATGGCTCACGGGCCCAGCCGCTCCGCGGCATGTGGGATCCTCCCGGACCGGGTCACGAACCCGTGTCCCCTGCATCGGCAGGCGGACTCTCAACCACTGCGCCACCAGGGAAGCCCTTAGTATGTTTTTGACAGTGGTTGTTTACAGAGGGTTAGTGGCAGTATCATGATCATTTTAGTACTTTATTTTATGTAATAGATTTCTTGTAAAAAAGAAGACATTTCACTTATTGCCTAGGTGATTCTTAAGGGGAGAGACATGAAGATATCACATTGAATAACCACTTATCATTGATCATTGGTCTTCATTTCTGTCTGGGTTTCAGTTTGTGTTGTTCTTATATCCCTGGCTTTTAGTGCAGCACAAAGAAATTGTATAATCATCAGGAAATGAAAAGCCACTTTACTGAAATCTCTATAAAACTAAGTGTTTGGTGTGTTATGATTGACTTTCTCCTATATTAAGTTTACCTTAATGGTGTTGACTATAAAAACTGTGATTTTTCAAACAAAAATGATTACATTACAGTTTATGCTACATAAACTAGATGAAGAAAATATTGGAAAATCCACTCATTGGTAGCAAAACTGCCTAATGGGCCTATTTAATTTTTTTCTTATAAAGAATAATAAATGTAAAGCAAAAGTTTAATATTTCAGTCTTATTTGCTCCGCTTGATGGGATGTTGTGAGTTTCAAGGGATATGATATTGTGTAACTGCAATATATAGTATTTAATAGTTGATCACATTTTCATCCTTTAAGTCTAGATGTTCTCCTCAGTTATACAATATGAATTTCTGGGCCCAGATATTTAAACCAAATGTGGATTCTGTGTGTAGTCCCCTGCTGTGCTACTATTATGATATTGATCTAGTTTGATTACTAGATTACTAGTAATCTATTGATTACTAGTTTGGATGAAATAGATCATAAAGGAAATACCCTAGACTAAAGTATAACCCAAGCCTAGGAAGAAGAATAATTTAAGAAAAGGAAATGAACGCACTTTAGTTATTGCTCCATTTCCCAGAGTGCTACAAGTTTCTCCACAAAAATAAATCAGGAAGCACACATGTTCTATTCCCTTCTGGTAGATTCACAATAAATTTCGAAAACTTCGGGGAAGTAGAGAACAGTACGTGTTGCGGTTAAATGTGGAGGCTCTGGGTTTGAACCCTGCACCTGCCACTAACTAGCTTGTGTGACCTTGGGAAAGTTACGTAACGTCCTCTACCTCAGTTTCCCCATGTGTAAAATGGAGATAATAATACCTATCTTATAAAGTTACTGTGAAGTTAAATGAGGTGTTTCATAGAAAAGACTTAGCACTGTAACTGACACTTACTAAATGTTAGCTACTGTTCGTGATAGACAGTGATAGACAGTGATAGACAAATGACAAATCAGTGATAGACAAATCGTTAATCCCTGGGCTTCCTGTGCTTACTTGGCCATGGGATTCTTTTTTTGAGAAATATCTCACAGAATTAGAGTTGTGTTGAATTAACTTTGAGAAGTTCTACATCATGTTATGATACATCATACACTTCTTTGTTTCCTTTTATTCTCTAGTTGCCTCATGAATATGATTTATTATTATATCTTATATATTAGCTTAAATAGAATGATTCTTTTCAGAGTTTCAAGATATATTCTCTTTTATCAGTTAATTTCAAATTGCTATAGGACAGCTGGTATAATGGTAAGCACATTTTTCCACTGGAAAAAGCTAGAGCTCACATTCATGTGGCAAAGCCAGCACTCTACACAGCATCTCATCCTTTCACTCTGTTTATCCCCAAGGCAGTGTTGTTTCTCAAGGTCAAGCAGAGTCCATTGTGTTTCCTTGTATTTTCTAGTGTACCCAGCACTGTCCTAAGGATAGAATAGATGCTTTATATGTGTTGGCTGGAATGAGAATGAGGCAAGTGTAGGTTTTTTCCAAGCAGGTTTTAGTAGAGCTCTTTAATTGGATCCTCCCCATACCTGGCTAGTTTTAGAGGCTGCATAATTTTGAGACTGTGTAATTGTTTTAGAACATTCACCGAGAAGAGTAGGGATTTCTAAACTAAGGGCATATGTTTGAATGATTAATTTTCTTTCAAATGTTAAAACTGAGTATTTGGTATCCATTAACATTTTAGTTACTGTCTGTTTTTCTTGGATAGTATGTCATGTAGAAAGCAAAGTAATTAATAGGCCCAGTTACTTTGGAAACATTTTGTGATAATGAAGGCCAGTCACTCAGGTCCTTTGCTCCTTCAGTGCATTGTTTGATGGAGCCACGTAAGCTTTGGGTCCAGAAATGAAGTAGTATCTAACTCTTAGGATTTAGGTCTTGCTAAGTCAGGTAGCCAGCAAGCACTTAAGGATCATCTGTTATGTTATCTTTTTCCTTAATGCAAATTATTCAGGCTAAGACTCAAGTTGTCAGCTTTCTGGCCATGTATTCTAATCTCTAGGTGTTGGAAAATATTAGTGAACTTTCTAAATCCAGCTGCTTTCTACAGTACAGTTAAGGGTCTAACCTGGGTTTGTGGTAGAATTTTCTCAGTGGTTTAATCAGCAGCATATATGCTGACTACATGGCATTTTGAAGATTGGATATATACCATTATTTAAGAATTAATTTGACCATATCTAGAGACAAGAGAAGAGGGAGGGGATAATAATTCTCAAAGGTGTTGGTTTCTCTTCATTTCTGTTGTCTTACCAATTTTATGAAATATTTGTTGGGCGACAGGGTGAAGATGGTCCTTGGAGATGGTAATTGAGATCACAGGAGCTATTAAATTGTATTCTGCCCTCATGATATGGCTGTACAGACCAACTAAAACATTACATTTTTGTTTCGGGGCTGGAATTATATCAGCTCATTACACTTAACATGATTTATTTCATGAAAATTAGAAAATGAGAAAATACATGAATTGTTGTCTAATTAAATGCTGTTTAGTAAACAAAATATTTTAAAACATAGGATCCCTGAGGGGAAAGCATAACAAAGAGGTTCCCTGATGAAAATATTGGGAACCACATAATACCCAGAAGAACTCTCACTTCCCTTTTCACCAAACAACCCGAAGGTGCCAAACCAAAACAGGCCTAACCCCAGCTTCTCTGACAAGCTGTATCAGTGACCCCACTCCTTTATGTTTTTTCCCTGAAGTGCATCTTGTAAATTAAGAGTAGTTTTTAAATGGTTTTGATATTGACCCAAGAGCTAGGGTGATTGTTTGATTTATTTTAACTTTAAATTTCCAATCAAATGAAGCACCTTTTCCTTGCAGCCAAGATCATATTTTAAACAAGCAAACAAGACATCATCTTAATGTAAAATTAAATAACTTGTATATAGCTGGATTGTATTATAGTATCATGTGACAAGCAAAGATATTAATATTTTCAGAAAATCAATGAGTATTTGTCAAATAAAATTAATTATGTATGCTTCCCTCTGTCCCTGTCTCAGCATGATAGGTTTGTTTCATACAATAATGTGTATTGTATTGATTAGAATCTGAAGAATGAACCTGAGCTCCTGATTCTCTACACCTTTCCCACCTTTGCTGCCCCATCTCCATGTTCCCATAACTTCACACTTGCTCATATCCATTATGGCAATGAGGGATTATTGGCATCCAGCCAACATGACAGGATGTCACAGGTCGCTGAGCAGAGATTTTCAGACTCTGTTTCCACCCGAATTAACTGTTATTGAAATAGTTTATTGAGATTGAAGTATTGATCATTTTCTGCTAACCTTCGCTTAAGGGAAGGAAGAGGTGGCAGCGGTGTTTTTGAAAGACACTAAATTTCATTTTTAAAAATCTCATTTATTTAGCCTTTTCTTCTTCCTGTTTTATAGCCCCTGTTGTTTTATTGCTTGGAAAAGGGTATCTTGGCTTTATTTTTATGACAGTATAATTATACTTCAGAAATGCACTTGATTACTGTGGGTAACAAAATCGTTCTAGTATATTGGTTTGGCCAATATTGCTACACAAACAACTTTTCAGTCAATTGAGTCTGGTAAAAATCAATACATTATGGTAATATTTCAAGTAAGAATTTGCTGAATCTAAGTATTTCAGCCCTATCTCCTTTCAGGGAAAAATAGTTTTGAAGCAGCAAGACTCCTTTCTAATATTTTATTTTAATAAAAGTGCTTTCTTTATAAAGAAATTTAAGTCCCCAGCAGAAGTCTTTGTGAACAGATAAGCATTAGCACACTTCTGTTTTTATAGGGTGGAAGAGATCTAGTTTCCACTAAAATCTGTTCTCTTGGCTGCATTAGGAGGGTATCTCATTTGGGTTTGACTTCATCTTGCAGGGTGCCACTTTTGGATTTTTGTCTCTAGTTCTGGGTACTGGGTTTACAGAGAGATGTGGACAGTTCAGAGACCACTCAGAGGAGCATGGAGAGAATAACAAGGGGTCTGGGAAATTTGCCTGTCTAATCCTCCTTCATTCATTAGTGGGGCATGTTCTGAGCATGTGCTGTGTGGAGGGCACTTGTGTCAGCTGTTGGGGACAGCCAGGCTCTCACTGGAGCTGTGTCCAGGTAGAGGGAGAAGCTCTGTCCACAGGTAAGTACGGGGCCTCACAGTCTAGGCTGTGTGTCTGTCTGTGTGGCACACAGCCTCTCGGGGGCCAAGGGAGGAGTGACGACTTTTAGCTACTTCCTCAGGAGGTAACAGGAAGGGCCTCATGGAGGAACTGTTACTTGAGTTGAGAAGTGGTCAGAGGAATTGGCTGACTTTTATCTGAAGAAGAGAAAATTAAGGGGTCCCATGACAGTTGACATAAAAAAGTCAGAAGGGCATTTGTGTAGACAGAGGAACAGGTTTGCTTTGTGTTCTTCTGAAGGCCCACCTCAAATTGCTCGTCTTTTTTTTAAATCTATTTTTGGCTGCATTGGGTCTTCGTTGCTGTGCGCGGGCTTTCTCTAGTTGCAGCGGGCGGGGGCTACTCTTCAGTGCGGTGCGCAGGCTTCTCTCTGCGGTGGCTTCTCTTGTTGCGGAGCACGGGATCTAGGCGCACGGGCTTCAGTAGTTGTGGCTCGAGGGCTCTAGAGCACTGGCTCAGTAGCTGTGGCACACAGGTTTAGTTGCTCCGTGGCATGTGGGATCTTCCCGGACCAGGGCTCGAACCCATGTCCCCTGCATTGGCAGGCGGATTCTTAATCACCACGCCACCAGGGAAGTCCCTGCTTGTCTTGAATGTCTCTGTGACAGTCTGCCTTTGGTTAGAGTGAACCATGTACTCTTCCTGCTGTTCTTCCTACTGGACTGTTCTGCCTAGAGGTCATCTGAGTGGGTATCCTCCCAGGGCCCAACACCGCCCCTTACCTGCTGTAGGTACTTAGTGTTTTAGGAATTAACGTGCAGAGGCAGAGTCTTCACAACCTAAGGATGGACACAAAGTGTTGTGCATTGCTGGGTGGCTCTGGCTTCTACCTTAAGCAGAACAATGTGGCTTAGTGCTCAGAATCGCTGAGAAAACAATTCCCACTTAGACTGGACATGGAGTAAGTGCAAAGGTTACTCCCGAGTCTAAAGTTCCAGAATGAAATTCAGCATTCAGCTACCATAAAAGTCTTCATGTCAGGTATCACTTGGTTTTTTTCTTTTAAATTTTGTCTTATTGTATATTCATTGAACAGCTACTCACCAAGAGTCACGCTGTGCCAAGGCCATCCAGTAGTGAACAAGACCGACAAGTTCCCGGTACTCCTGGAGCTCACGCTAGGGGGGCAGACAGACAGTAATCGAGAAAACGAATACTGAAGTAAGATGATAACAGACCTTGCAAGTGCTGTATAGAATGTAAAATAGGTGCTCAGCAAGGCTTGTCTGAGGAGGGGATATTTGAGCTGAGACCTGAAGGACAGGAAGGAGCCAGTCATGGGAGAATCTGGGAGGAGAACCTTCCAGGCAGAAGGAACTGCTCTGGCAAATGCCTTGAGATGGGTGTGAAGGTGTGTCTAGGAGTGTGGTTGGAGTGAGCTCAGGGGAGAGTGGAGAGATGGGCAGGGGCCTGATCATGTGGGATTTTTGAGACCTTGCTAAATCCCTGCCAAGAAGGCATGGTCGGTATGCTTACCCTCTTTTTACCAGTGAGAAAAATAAAGCTTGGGGGATTCCCTGGCGGTCCATGGTTAGGACTCCGCGCTTTCACTGCCCAGGGCCCCGGGTTCAGTCCCTGGACAGGGAACTAAGATCCCGCAAGATGCGCAGCACGGGCAAAATTAAAAAAAAAAAAAAAAAAAAAAAAAAAAGCTTGGAAGGGTTAAGTGGCATGCCCACGGTCAAATCAAGACTAGAACGCAGGAGACTTCCCTGGTGGTGCAATGGTTAAGAATCCGCCTGTGGGGGCTTTCCTGGTGGCACAGTGGATAAGAATCTGCCTGCTAATGCAGGGAACACTGGTTCGATCCCTGGTCTGGGAAGATCCCACATGCTGCAGAGCAACTAAGCCCGTGCACCACAACTACTGAGCCTGTGCTCTAGAGCCCGTGAGCCACAACTACTGAGCCTGCATGCCGCAAATACTGAAGCCCGTGCGCCTAGAGCCCATGCTTCACAATGAGAGAAGCCACCACAATGAGAAGCCCATGCACTGCAACAAAGGGTAGCCGCTGCTCGCCACAACTACAGAAAGCCCGTGTGCGGCGACGAAGACCCAACACAGCCAAAAATAAATAAATTAAATAAATAACTTTATTTAAAAAAAAAAAAAAGAATCTGCCTGCCAGTGCAGGCGACATGGGTTTGATCCCTGGTCCAGGAGGATCCCACATACCACAGAGCAGCAAAGCCTGTGTGCCACAACTACTGAGCCTTTGCTCTAGAGCCCGCGAGCCACAACTACTGAGCCAGTGTGCCACAACTACTGAAGCCTGCTCACCTAGAGCCCGTGCTTCTCAACAGGAGAGGCCACCTCAGTGAGAAGCCCGCGCATCGCAGTGAAGAGCAGCCCCCCGCTCGCCGTAACTAGAGAAATCCTGCGCACAGCAACAAAGACCCAATGCAACCAAAAATAAATAAATAAAAATAAAATAATTTTTAAAAAAAGACTAGAACTCAGTATCAAAACATCGAGTTGTACACCTTTAATTTGTTCTGACACCTAGGGTCAGTACTTGGGCCTACTTCTCAAGCCAGGGTTTTCCTGTTTGCCATTCACAAAGGAAATAAGTTTCCTAATTTTCAACCCAAATTATTTTTGGATGTGAGATATAAATTAATATATAATCCTGAAAGTCAGTGATGCACCACCTCTAGTTGTTAATTTTAGATGCTTTTTAGTAGATGTTAAAGCAACCATTACTTGGCTGACAGAATTATTGCAACATAACTTCTTATTTGGTCTGTCCTTTGGGTCTTTACTTATCAAAAGCTTTGAATTTAATAATTGAATCCCTAGATTAATTGTATGGTTGTGCTAGTGGAGGTGGTGCATTTCTTGATTTATAAGACACATTCATTTTTTTTTAGCTGTTTTACAGTATCTGATGTGTTAGAAAATTATAGGCTCTTGGTTGGCATATAGCACTAGCAACTATTTGTATACCATAGCATCTAGGGTATTTACTTAAATTGCTTTTTTTGGAAAATAATTCACTGGAAAGTCCAAAAGGCATTTACTGTGTATAACTTTCTGCCACAATTTTTTTTCCTTGCTCTGTCGTTGGTTACCTTGATATAAGAGACCATGTTCCTGTTAAATTGCTGCCTTGGTGGAGTGAAATAAGTTTAGGTTCTGATTTGTGAAATAAAACTGAACTGGAGGAGCAGGTTACTAAATTAGAGGGGGAGATAGCAAGAGCGACTTGGGCTGTGGGTATTAGGCACCAAGTTTTTTTAAACATTACTTTGATTTTTAAGTGTGACTCTGTATTATGTTATCCTCTTGACCCTAAAATTTCCATACTTTACCTAGTCAGTATTATAAGAGAAAGAAAGAAAAGGAATGTACAGTATTATTGCTCAAAGCAGAGTTCGTGGTTTTTGTTTTGTGAATTCAAATAATGAAATGAACAATGTTCAGACAAAATTAGAACTTGCTTTAGGGCACAATCAATATAGCATTTTAACAAGCTTAGTGTATTTGGAAAATATGTATTGTATAACGTTCTCAAACATACTGATTCTGTTACGACTGCTAACTGACAGCAAAATGTAACAATATACTTAGTCAGTAAACATAAAGCTCTGATTAAACCGTAATGTAGTTTTCTGAAAAGTTATCTAAAAGCTATGAATAAAATATATTTTTACATTGTCTCAGCAACACAAAATACAGCCAATGAAACTTTATAGTGGTAGAGAAAATGGTACATGGGGTAAACTTACAGAGTGAATTCTTACCACACACACGTGTACTCAGTTAAGTTTCTGGACACCATTTGTTTCTTCTTCCTTTTAACTTTTTTTTAAAGGTAATTCTTAGTGAGTGTTGCAGAGTATAGTGGGGTAACTGACTGAAGAGGTAAATGAGAAGTTTCCCTGCTTCCCTGGAAGTCTAGCAAAATGTTTTAAGACCCTTCCTTCATACACCCAGGATGCAGGGGTTGCTCAGAATCATATGGCTGCGTTTGCGTTTCCAACCTGGGCCACCATAGCATGCCAAGGGTTATCCCCAGCAGCGTTGAAATATAGCTGGGTAGAGTAGGTATCACCATCCTCATTTGACCTATGATGAAACTGAAACACCAAAATTAAGGGATTTCCCTAAGGAGTCAAAGCAAGACAAGGGATAGAACCACCACTGAAACTCTTGCTTTCGTATTTCTTGGTCCTTTCCCAGTGCCCTTACTAGTAAATAATTACATTTTGATTCTGTGAGGAGCTAAGGTAAGCAAACTATGTGCAAGCCTAAGAATTTCTGATGGCATTTTCTAGCAAATATACTACAGTTGCATTTTGTATTTTTATTGTTTGCATCAGGCACATGTACCTTACAAATGACCCTTATGAACAAACAGCTGTCTTCTTTCTTCTCTCCTTCCCTGGAATTTGTAATCTTTGAATTAACTGATTAATTCAGTGTTAAAGACATTAATGCCTATCTCCAGACTTCAGTCACTTCAGCATATGATTCTCCAGAAATTACACCTTTGGGTTTTTTCATTGCCCGTGATTTTGTGAGTGCTTTTGTCTGTGTATTTAAATCATCGTTGGAATCTTGTAGATGTTTTCAGCTGCTGGTCTTTGTAAACAAGTCTGTTTTTTTCCTCCCACACAGACCCCTCTCCCTTTCTCCTCCCATTAATCTTACTTTGAAAATATATGACTTCTTTAAGCCTTACTCTCCTGAATGGATTGGAGAATAGCACCTCCTCTTGACTAATCTCAAAGGACGTTGTAAAACAAAATGTTGCTTAATTTTTGGAGAGAATGTTCTAATACAGTTTATATGTTTTTGGAAGTCACTACAGATATCTCAAAAAGAATACCATGGTGGAATTGAGTTTAGAATCCAAATACTTTATTCTGTTGTCCAAAACATAGAGGCACAGATTTTTCTGTATTACTGAGTTTAAAGATGACTGTCCCTGGATGGTGGAAGGTATGATGGTAGTTTGAGTGTTGTTCAGTTTTTATGTTAAAGGAAAAAGTTCCTCTTGGTTTGTTTTGACCCTAGTCATGATACGCCAGTTTCATGAAGTCTGTTATGCACAAAAGTGCACAAAATGAAGATAAAGTGCCTCTCTCCAGCCTGACAAAAGCCATTCCTTTGCAGAATGGTATCTGCAGTGAAAGTAAATAAATGAATGGACAGCAATCACAGCCTAGTTGATGAAACTGTTCAATTAAAGCACAGGCATTTACATGGTGTAATTTCCCTAAATTGCCAATGAGCCCCTTTAGACACAACAGTGTTCAAATTGATTTCAGCATTGATTTTGGCTGAAGCTGATAAATTTCTGCTTGTTAGTTAAAGTAATTTTGCAGAAGACTTTGTACTGCAGTATTGAAGTGTTCATTTAGCTGATGGTTAAAAGAGGAGTTATTTACAGAGGCCTCTACTGTTGTTCAGAGATGGGACAATTCCCCAATCATCTTTTACTTTTAATTTTTTAGGCTTCAGTATACCAATCAATAGGTGATTGAAACTGATTAAAACTTATCCAACCAGCTGCCTATGGCAGTTTAATTAGAAACTGGATGATTCTTAAATTAAAATTGTCTTATTTTCATTGCATAACCATCTTCCAGAAGAGTAAGGGACTAACGGTGCTGAAAACTTAAAGTTTGGCTTTATTAAGGTATCTGGCAACTGTTAAATCACTCAATAGCTATTCCTGTGGCAACTCAGAAATGTATTCAGAGGCTTTTGCCCTTTATAGAGGTTAAAAGTAATAATGTGCTTACTTGCTAGCCAAGAGAATTGTTTTCCATCAAAGGGATAACCTCTAGTATAGTGAGATGTGTGAAAGAGCAGCTGTTTGTGATATGTATCTTATTACATAAGCAAGATGAAATGCTTGGGCTTTATTTTTTAAATACTGCAGTACAGCCATCATGATGTTCTGTGCATCTCCCTGCTGAAAACCATCAGCTTTTGAATTTATATTTTTTTATCCTGTTTTAAGGTCTTGATTTAAATTATTTTCCAGTGAATGAAAACCCAGTATTTTCCTATAAGTGCATGATGACTTTTCACCAGTATTGTGGGCAGGATTATAGAAGAGAGTTTTGTTTGTTTTGTTTTCCTCTCCCAGGGACACTTCCCCATACTCATTTTCTCTAGTGTGGGACAGTTTCTTGAGTTTTTAATGGAAATGGGTTAATATTTCTGTCATAGGGGACATATTACATCTGGTACTACAGGGAAGAAGGGGATAAATGGCTCACTTTTCAGAGGTGCATTTACTCTTTGACCCACTAGGGTACTATTTAGTGTTCTAGGAGAGGTAATTTAGTAAATTGTACCCCAGTGGCCTGAAAAAGTTAATGCAACTCTGAAAAGTGAGTCATTCAATCGATTTTCCCTATTGCTTTTTAAAAACCAAAACTGACTATATCCAGAGAACCTTGCAGACAACTGGAATTAGAGGATCTAGAAACAGTCAGTTTATGATAACACAGGGTTGTTGGGACATGCACTGGATTTGGCTTCAGAGGACTTGAATCCACATCCCACTCCAGAGCTTAGGAGATAAGAATCTTGATGCAGTTGTTAACCTCACCAAGCCTTGGTTTCCTTATCTATAAAGTGGGGATAATAAGAATATCTACCTTAAAAAATTTTGTGCAAATTAAATAGCTTCCTTATATAAAAAATTTTTATAAACCACAAAGCATAATCAAATGTTAATTACTAGTAGAAGGGGGTTTTCTGAAATAGTCATTTTTGTATCTGATTTTGGAAAGTGATTTATTGTTAGCTTTCCACCAAGAAACTGTGAGCAGAGTTGATACTGTAATCAAGCCACTTCAGGAGAGAAGTTTCCTAGCTAGTTAATCCTCACGAATACTCCTGTTTTTCCCCCACATGTATTGCCTCATTTTTTTCATTTTCATCGTTAGGCTTTCTCTTGCCTCTCCGTTTTGCCCATTACATTCTTTCAGAAGATTTGATCAAGAGATCACTATGACTGTAGCTTCCTTGATCTCAAAGATACTTAGGCCATATATTAAAAGACATTACTCTAGTTGATGTTAAAGGCTTGAATCAGGCCGTATCAACTTACGGAAGAAATATGGAGGCAGTGATGACCGTGTTAACTTTGAGGCACGTGTGGGAGTAAAAAGGAGCGTATAACCAGAGTAAATAGAAAGAAGAAGAAATCATAAGATATAGAGTTATGGTAGCTTTTCTCTGATTAGAAAACTCTTTCTACCCCTGCCAGGTTCCCCATATTATACATCAGGTTGATTTGTGAGCCCTATGTATGATTAGCATCTTGAAAGAGTTGTTAATATCTGTGACCTAATGACATGTTTGATTTGATACTTAAACAGTCTAGGGAGCCCTGTTGCTTAACCATAAATTATTTTACAGTCAGTAGTCAGCATCTGTAATGGGTTTTTAGACAGAAGGAAGGTTGGCATAGACTGCTATTTGAACTAGTACAGTTTATATAAAAGCTTTTTATAACTGCTGTTTACTTTGGATTTCCTACTTTAACAGCTAGAGCCTGGCTAATGTGTTTGTCTATTATGGAAGGCAACAACTGTCAGTGTTGATTTCCCTCAAACTATTTGAATTTTTTTCTGTGGATGGCTATTTTGGTATGTGACATATTGGTAAAATCCTCCCCCAAAGAAACCTACCAAGAGAACAAATCTCTAAAAAGATCAAGCAATAAAACAAAACTTTCATTTTCAAAGCCATAGCTAGTTTACATTTGGTCACTGAAAGCATGTCATTGCATTAAAAGACAACATCCACGGTTTTAAAAACATCTCACAAAATAACAAAAGATTTTTGTTTTACTTGTGTATATATGTATTTCTTAAGCCAAATCTTAACTATTGCTTTCTCCATTTTAGTGGCTGGATTGTTTTGTTAGGTTTCCTGTCCATTTGGAGAATTTCCAACATTTGATAGTGCTCTATAAATAATTCACAGAGTAATTGTGTCCCTCTTTTCACTAACCTTTTATAAAGTATGCTATGTGAGAAGTGGAACTTAAGTCAGTGGCATTTATTCCACATGGTGCATGAAAGAATTGCCTTGCCCCCTTCACAGGGCAATGGCAATGCTGTTATTTCAGTGTTTTTGTTTTGCCATCATGATTAAAAGTCATCATACACGCAATTACTCTTGAGATCCTTGCTCCAAGAGGCAAAAAAGTGTGTGTGTGGGGTCGTATTTCCCTTCTCATTTTGGTGACCATTTTACTAACAAATTGACATTTATCGCATATCATATTATCAGTTACGCTGAAGTGTGAAATATTTACAGTGGGGTCATAGGTCATCCCCCCATTCTTAAATTATCACAATCACTAGAGAAGCATAGATAGTCCCTATTGTAAATTCTTTCTCCTCATAATTGAAAATAATTTGATTAGAATGTATTCAGAAGTTAATATGCAGAATAGCATGGTAGAAATTAGATGCCTACTTTAATTATGTGGGATTGTACAAGCTTTATCAGAAAATATATGATCAGCTCTAGGTTATTTATTTTGTGAACAGGAGTCAGCTGGGCCGATTCATATTTTTTTTTTTTTTTTTTTTTTTTTTGGGTACGCGGGCCTCTCACTGTTGTGGCCTCTCCCATTCGGGAGCACAGGCTCCGGACACGCAGGCTCAGCGGCCCCGGCCCACAGGCCCAGCCACTCTGCGGCATGTGGGATCTTCCCGGACCGGGGCACGAACCCGTGTCCCCTGCATCGGCAGGCGGACTCTCAACCACTGCGCCACCAGGGAAGCCCCCGATTCATATTTTTTAGGTTCTCCTAGAATTTGAGATTCTAAGCATAAATAATTTCAGTAAACATTGTAAAATACAGATGCAGTTGATCTTATGCATGACATAAATTTTTGTGGGGAACCAGATGTTAGAATATGAACACAGGTTGCTTCTCCCTTATGTCCTGTGTGAATGTAGGACTTTTTAACATTTTGTTTTCAAATTTTTCTTTTCCTTACTCACTTTTAAAGATTCTTATAGGAATTCAGTTTATTTTTTTGGACTGATCTATCTTTTAATAGCTTCTCATTAGGGTTTAGATGAAGGTAGGGACACCTCTAGCCTTGTGTGTATTGTATTAGACCCATCTTTAAAATTTCAAATAGAAAATAGTAAGATTAATTGCATTTGTCCCCAGATATTGCTTTTGAAATCAGTCACATGTTCTTTTGGGCAAGGTACTGCACTTGGCAGTATGAGAGATGTTAACACCAACATTCAGGGCCTCAGGGACACTGTTCTCTGGGTTCTGTTGCTGGCTTACTTTTCTGTACCTTCTCGTCTCCTTTACTCATTTCTTCTCATCTTCCTGACTTCTGGATTTGGAGTGGTTCGGGTTCAGTCCTCAGACCTCGTCTCTATTTAATTTAATTCCTAAGTGAGATTTTGTAGTTCCATGGCTTTGTATACCATCTATATGCTGATGAAGCCCAAAAGTATATCTCCAGTCCTGTCTTCTGTCCTGAACTTCCGACTCATATCTAATTACCAGTTGAATGTCTTTTATGCATTTCACAGTTACCCAAACCTGAACTCTTGGTTTCCTCTGAAACCTGTTCCTTCTACAGTTTTTCTAATCTGTAAATGGAAACTCTGTTCTACAAGTTGCTCATGACAAAAACTTTCCAGTCATTCTTCTTCCTTCTTTTTCTCTCGGACCATCCATCGTATTGACCCACAAATCTTGTTGGCTTTTCCTTAAAACTATTTCAACAAGCTGACCACCTCTGACTTACCACTATATTCTAAGCCTCTGTTATCTTTTGCTAGGATTATTTCAGTAGCCTCCCAACTAGTTTCCTAGTTTCTGTCCTTGCTTTCCTACAAGTTCTCTCCACCCGATAGCCAAGATGATCTTTCTAAAATATAAGCTCTCCCCCTGACCCTATGGCTTTTTGTATCATTTAAAATGATAGCCAAAGTCCTCACCATGGCCTAAATGGTATTACACAGTCTGTCTTTCCATTACCTTTCTGACCTTGTCTCCCACAACTAGCCCTCTTGCTTATTCCACTTCCACGCACGTGTCAAACACACACTTGCACCTTAGAGCCTTTGAATTTAACATTTCCTCTGCCCGAAGTCCTCTTTTTCCAGCTATCTAAAGGGTATGCTCCTTTACTGCTCAAATATAACCTAATGAGAGGGGCATTCCCTAGCTCCTCCCACTCATATTAAAAAAAATGCCCCTAATCTTGATCACTCTATATCCCTACCTTTAGTCTTTTTTGTTGTACTTCTACTACTTGACATACTTTATATTTATTTGATTATTGTCATTCTTCCTCCATCAGAAAGTAAGCTTCAGGAAAGCAGGAACCTTGTCTGGTTTGTTCTCTGTTCCAGCTGCAATACCCCCATAGTGCTTGGCAGTTGGAGACATGCATTATTTATTAAATACATAAACTAAGAGGAGAGTATGTCATATACCATGGTAGAAGTTGGGGTCACAGCAATGAAGAGAATGAACCTTGACTTTGACCTTGAAACTTACTATAAAATAGGATAAGATACAGACCCTATATTAAGAATTTGCAATATAGTTTGGTAATTAGAGTTTACAGTATAGTTAAAGCACACACTAGTGACGTTATATAACAGTTTTAAAGAAAAATAATAATAACAGCAACATGTGACGTATAAAGCATCAGAGTAGTTGATGCCGATGGATAAATTCAGCCACATAAACCACAGGGTAGGGAATATGGTAGGTGGAATTTTAATGCATTCTTTTTCTGAATTTCACCTTCAACATTCACAATATTCTGAAGTAAACTTATTTCAAATGTTTCCTTGTGTATAGCCTGTCTATACTGGAAAGAACGCAAGCGTTGAAGTGAAATAGACCCGGATTTGAATCCTGTATCTGCCATTCATGAATTCTTATTACCTTAATATCCCTGAGTCTTTCTATTATTATCTGTGAAATGTGGCTTATGTTACATACATCATACAGAGATTAGAATAATTCTGTGGACTCTCAGGAATTGTTAGTTCCTCTTGTTTCCTTTTTCCTCTCTCCTGACTGCCCCATTTATTTATTAACTCCTAAATAATTGAGTATCTACTGTGTGCTAAGTATTGTTCTACATGCTTTATACACATTGTTGAATGAAGTGGGTGTGATCTCTGCCCTCATGGAGCTTAAAAGTGCAGGATTATGTAGTCGAAGGCTAACTAGGTAAGATTCTTCTATTTCTGTTAATAAACACTATAATTCTCCTATGATCTTAGCTTGAAATTTTAGATTCAGCTTCCTAATCCCCATGTTTCCTAAATTATCTCTGGCCAAAATCTTTTGTATCTATTTCCCCTTTTCCATATCTCTGAATGCTACATAGGTTCATATCACCACCTCTTATGTAGACTTACAGCTTTCTAAGTGCCCCTTGCTCTCTCTGGTTTCTCCTCATTTCTAGTAGTATTGTGGTAATATGCAGCCAGAATAAGGATTTTGATCATATCACTTTTCTGTCCAAGAATCTTCAGTGGCATTTATTGGCCAGCAAATGGAGGACAGCAGACTTAAAACAATAGTAATGAAAGCTGAAAGACAATGGTATCCTCAAAAGATGAAAAGGGAATGATTGTCTCAATTAAACTATCATTCAAGAGTGAGGGCAAAATAAATACATCTTCAGAAATTAATATAAAGGAATATATATGTGTGTCTATATGTGTAGACAGAGGAAGAGAGAAAAAGATAGTTTGTTAGGGAAGGAGGGAGAGTTAGTTTGAAACTGAGGGAAATGCTTTAGGTAGAAAGAAACTGAATCCAACTGAATCCAGAAAGGAATAAAATGAAAGAAAGAACGGTGACTGTTTAGATAAATGTGACTACAAAACAACAGTTGTAGTGATTAGGGGCTTGGAAATGAAGTCAGGGCTTCCCTGGTGGCGCAGTGGTTGAGAGTCCGCCTGCCGATGCAGGGGGCATGGGTTCGTGCCCCGGTCTGGGAGGATCCCACATGCCGCAGAGCGGCTGGGCCCAAAAAAAGACTGGACAAAATAATACAAGATGAGAAGAGCTGATTGGAATTATAGCATTCTAAGATTTTTATATTGTTTGAGAGAAGACTAGGGATAGCAATTAACTTTATATTTTGTTAAGTCAGATATGATTTAAAAACATTTGGGTAACAACTGAAAGATAATGAATGGAATGTATAACTTCGAAACAAATAGAGGGAATAAAGGGATAATCCAATATAGTAGAGGGAGAGAGGTGTAAAATAAATGAATAAGGTGGTAGAAATAAATCTGTATTAATAAGTATATTAAATATGTCAACTGATATTGCCAGTTAGTAGATTGGTCAAGTGAAACTTTAAAAAATACAGCTATCTACTATTTTTGACTATTTTAGAATGTATTCCTAAAACGTAAAGACAGAGAAAGGTTGAAAGGAAAAGGTTGGGGAAAAGATACCAGGCAAAAACTAATCAGTAGAAAGCTATTGTGGTTACATTAACATAAGACAAAGCAGACTTTAAGGCAGAAAGTTTTGTGTTTTTTTGTTTTCTGGGGTTTTTTAAGGGTTGAAGATAGAAGGGACTACTGTATGATGATAGAAGAAAAAGACGGTGAATACATAATAGACCTAAGCTTGTATATAACTAATAACATAACCTTAAAATATGTAAAGCAAAAAACTTAACAGAATTACAAGGAAAATTTGATAAATCCACAGTTATAGTGGTAGAATGTGTCTCAGTAATCAACAGATCAATCTGACCAAAATTAAAAAAAGGTATAGAAGATTTTAGCATCATCGTGAACAAATTGACCACATGATCATAGAGCACTCTTTATCGGTCATGTTGAAGATATGCATTATTTTCAGGTACAGAAAACTTATTTAAGAACTGATTATGTACTAGGGCACAAAGCAAGTCTCAATTAAATTTGTAACATACAGGTCACTTTTTCTGACTATACAATTAGTTTAGAAATAAATAATAATGTTAACCCTCTCATTCATTTGGAAATTAAAACGCACACATCTGAATAATTTATCGGTCATGTAACACATCATAATGGGATACAAATATTTACAACTGAACAGTAAAGAAATATCATATATGAAAACTCATGAGCTGCAGTCCAAGTCTTACTTAAAGGATAGTTTTTTGTATATATGTCAAAAAATTGGATATAAATAGGTTTAACATCTAAATCAATAATTTTTTTAAAGGGAAGGGGTTAAACCCAAAGAAAGTGGAAGGAAAGGAATACTAAAGAAAACAATTAATGAAATTAAAATTAAATATTAATAATTCAAGAAAACCAACAGTGGGATTTTTGGAAAAATTGCTCAAGTATAACAGAGAGAAGACACAAATAATAAAATTAGAATTTAAAAAGGGGGCATAATTCTAGGCAGAGACTTCAAAAATAAGAGGATATGGGCTTCCCTGGTGGCGCAGTGGTTGAGAGTCCGCCTGCCGATGCAGGGGACACGGGTTCATGCCCCAGTCCGGGAAGATCCCACATGCCGCGGAGCGGCTAGGCCCATGAGCCATGGCCGCTGAGCCCACGCATCTGAAGCCTGTGCTCCGCAACGGGAGGGTCCACAACAGTGAGAGGCCCGCGTACCGCAAAAAAAAAAAAAAGGATATAATGAATAACTTTACGACAATAAATTTGAAAACAGAAAATGGACAATTTCCTAGAAAAACAAAACTGTCATAAAAAAATAAAAAGACCTATAGCAGTTCAGGAAATTCATTCATTCCACAAATATAAAATGTGCCCAGCACAGTGTTAGGCACTGGAGGTACAGTAGTGAACAACAACAAAAAATGTCCCTGTTTTCACAGTGCTTGCTTTCTGGTGGTATGAGACAAACAATAAATAAATTGTGTAGGGTGTTGATGAATTCTATAAAAATAAAGAAAGAGAAAATGGGCTGTTTTATGTAAGATAGTCAAAGAAGTAACATTGAACCTGAAGGAAGTGATAGAGCAAGCCAAGTGGATATTGGAGGAAGAGTGGTCCAGGCTGAGTGTAGGTGCAAAGGGCCTGCGGCAGAAAGATGTTTGGTGGAGCAGAGTGAGTATTGTGGATAAGGGAGATTGGCAGAAGCAGAAATTAGTGAGATAATCAAGGGCCAGATCCTGAAATCCTTGTAAGGACTTTTGATTCAGCACTTAGAAATCTATCCATAAAATGGGGAGGATAATAACTTCTACTCATGTTGTATGTCGATTATATCACAGTAAAGCTAGGGAAGAATAACTCCTGCTCCTACTCATAAGATTATTGAATTAATTAATCAATTAAATGCATATAGAATGTCTACATGCATTCAATTAATTAAATGCATTAATTAAATATATTTCTGCTTTATTCAACAATTACATAAACTTTTTTCATCCAGAAGTAATAATCATTTGTCAAACATCTATTAAGTTTGGAGTACCTATATCATGGGCCAGGACTTGTGCAAAGCACGAAGAATGCAAAGGTGATTAAGACATGGTAGTGTCCCTGCCCAGTATGGAAGACAGACATATAAACAATTTTTCTGCAGTGTGCTGGGGGTTATAACAGAGATACTTAAGTCTGAAGACTAGGAGAGGCCTCAAAATGTTATAGTCTATGAGGGTGTATATTAAAGGAAGTTGTGTGGATGTTTTAAGGTAGCTTATATTTTCCTATTAATCCAAGGAGAATAAAAAATTAGGCTTCTCATTTAGCAACAGTTACTGTCCAGTGGTGTTTCTGCTAAGATGAATACCTGGAATGTGGCACTTATCACACCTGAGTGTAATTAAGTTAACTAGTGGTCAAGAGATAAGCATGGTAAGAAATTTTAGAATTTGAATCATGGTATAGCCATAGCATTTCAGATGACTAATTCTTTGTTTTCAAAGTTGGTTCACCATGATGTAACACTACTTGCTTTTCTTAACAGTAAGTGCTATATTGCAGCTTTTTGCCAGTCTTCATTGTTAAAGCTTTATTAGCCTTCGTTTGTAGAGCACATAGCCTGAGTCTTAAAGCACAGAGATAACTCTTGCCTTTCAGCCTGTTTTAGTGGGTTTTTAAAAACCCAGCTACCCTGAAAACTTTCTAGCTAACATGTAATGCCCGCTTACTACGTGCCAGGCCCTGTCCTACGTGCTTTCCTTATCTCACTGAACCTCACAAGTTTATAATGTAGGGACTGATTTCCCCTTTTCAGACTTGAGGCACTTGAGACAAGGTGAGGTTTAATAACAGGCCAGGTTCACGTGAAGAAGTGTCAGAGCTAGCATCAGAACTCAGGCAGTGACTTAGAGATTACAACTCTCACTCTTCTGCCTCCCCTAGTAGATTGGCAGTGATTGCAGAAGATTCCTTGCTTGGAAAGATTCAGTGTGATGGTCTTAGCCTGATTGAAATAGGTCAGCACCTTTGTAAGTTTTGAATTATGAGTTCCCCTGTTCTAGAATGCAGTTAAGAACACTTAAACATTACCACATACTTTTTTAGGTCCTAGAATATATATGTTCTGCCTCAGTTCCAGTCTTGTCTTTGCCATTGACTGACTGTATAAGCTTGGACAAGTTTTTTAACCCGGCTTTTAGATGTTTCTACTGCAAAAGGAAGGGATTAGATAAGACAGTTCTTTATATTACCTATTTGTTCAATTTATTATCTGAATTTGTACTCTACCAAAATTAAAGGTTGGTACCAACTTTTTTGTCCAGTCACATAGAACCTATGTTTCCCAGAAGAAAAAGAAAGTAAAGTGTGGAAAGTATAGATGTTCTCTTTTGCTGGTCTCCTTGTTATTTTAAAAACTCAAAAAGTTTATACCAGGCTACTTAGCTTTTACAATCCTAAAGTGTATATATATTGTGTGCTCAATTTTAAGGGCTGGGACTATTCCCAGAAGCTCTGTGCTGGTCACAAACAAAATGGAACGCTCAAGGACTCAGCACTAAAAATAACTTATAAAAATACTCCCTCCGTGCACTCATTGGAACAGGTAATTACTGTGGCAACAAACTAATTTGAAGTGTTAGTGGTTAATTAAAACAATGCAGAGGTGTATAGTTGTCTTTTGGTGTAACCAGAGCCTCCATTCAAACTTCATTAATCACTTTACAGTGTTGAGAAAGATCAAGACAATTGAGGTCAAGGCAATTGAGATGCAGTATCCACTGAAAATAAACAAATTCCTTTTCTCTGGGTAGAATGGCATTTGCAAAGTTAAGGGACACACTGGACTCATACCTGGCACTGCTTTTGTCATCCACTTCTCATTGATGATTAAGTGTTAAATTGGTACTCTCATTGCACTGTAAACCAAACCACACAGCATCTTTATTGCTCGAAATCGAACCCAAACTTCCATGGATGAATTAACATGCATCATAATTAAATCATCAAGCCTCTGCTTTTAATTCACGTGGAAATAGGAGACCCTTCTTTTGGAAAAGAGATCGGCTTTCTTGACAAGCTAATTAAGTTGCCAAACTGTCCAGTATGGTATATATACTAGATTATTTGCTAATCATTTCTGTATCGCTCCTGTTGGTCTAAAACATCCAGGTGTACTCATTGTCCAATGTAACATCACTGTTCTTTTTACAACTTTTGAATCCTTGTGTATGCATTCAACTATTTATCTTTACATTTCAGCCTTCAGTTAGTGATTCTTATATCTAGTATTTTATTTTATTTTATTTATTTATTTATTTTGTGGTACGCGGGCCTCTTTGTTGTGGCCTCTCCCATTACGGAACACAGGCTCCAACGTGCAGGCTCAGCGGCCATGTCTCACAGGTCCAGCCGCTCCCCAGCATGTGGAATCCTCCCGGACCGGGGCACGAACCCGTGTCCCCTGCATCGGCAGGTGGACTCTCAACCACTGCGCCACCAGGGGAGCCCTAATATCTAGTATTTTATAATGTTGAAATTGGAAGAGACCATGATAATTCAAGAGGAAAAATAATATGTCATTATTAAATGTTACATATTATATTACCTGGAATAAAGTTACTAAATTCCTTCAAGTCATAACTTCAAATTGGCTTAGTCCAACAAACTTCTCTGTCATGCACTGAGAAGAAATACAATGTAAGTTTTTATATATTAATTTATTACATGAGTTCAGATATATCATGAATCAAATCATGACATGTAGTTTCACATTTTAAAAGTCTGATGTTATCATAGGTAGTAAAGTAACTGGTAATTTGTTGTAAAACCAGTATAATATAAGGGTTCCACTTTAAAAATGTGTATCACTTTATGCAAAGTACAAAAATATTTTAATAATTTAAGTTTTATAATTTAATAGTATTTATATATACTAGGGAGGTTGGTGTTTAGAGAAAGTCTTTAGACACTTATACAGATTAAAGTACTCTTTGGTAAAGTGAACAATTGCTGATTTTTATAAGCTTACCTTTCCTTTAAATGAGATATACGTGAATTTCTCTACAATTAATTGATAAAATAAAGGCTAAGTTTACCTTCCATAATAGGCTTAGCCTTTGTCCACTCAAGTAGGAGAAGCAGAATGAATTTTTTATAACAGTCCTATGTATGGATATATACATTAATGTTGATATATATGTTTTTTCTTAGTCATGCCTGATTTTATAACATTTTATATGTGAAAAGTTACGAATACTTGTAGGTTCTTAATAACTGAACGATTTCTTTAAGTCAGTCACTTTAAAAACACTTGTCAGTGATTGCACAACTCTGTAAATTTTCTAAAAATCTTGAATTGTACACTTAAAACAAGTGAATTTTACCATATATAATTATACCTCAATAAAGGTGTTAAAAATGAATATTTGTGCCAAAACAACAGAAAATGATGTTTTCATTTTGATAATAGTGAAATATATGTTTTGTTTTTATTTTATGAAATAAGCAATTTTTGTAACTGTGGTGATGGGTGTTAACTAGACTTACTGTGGTGATCATTTCACAATACTTTCAAATATTGAATCATTATGTTGTACACCTGAAGCTAATTAATATTACATGTCAATTATATCTCAATTAAAAAATAAAAGGAATGAACAATGTTTACTACTAGGTCATTACCCAGTAAAAATTGGGAGCCTGGTAAGTTTATTTAGCAACTTGGCATGTAAGGATGGGGAATTCCTGAGAAGCTAAATTCCATTCCCTCGCGTCTTCCTTAACACTTACATCTTAACACTAACTGGGTGAGGGGAAGATCAGTTGGATCTTGGCTAATATGTAAAATCTTCTCTGGAGCAAGATTTTAGTTCTTCCAAACTAATTTGTTTCTTTATACCTATATGGACTTGTAATAACAGTGCTTGTTTATGTTACTTGGTTTGTTTTGAAATTTTTATATAAAGCAAATTGTTTTTGGATAGTTGGTCAGAATGGCATTCCTTGCAGTGCATGCATACACATTTCATTTCAATACAAAAGGTCTTGATGAGATGTAATGGTATTTTATTTCTGTAAACATTCTCTTACTCTTTTTCATAAATGAATGTATTCATATATTGTTTGATTTAAATTGTAATTATTTCACCGTATCTGATCATTTGAGCTTGCCTCTGTTCTGTAGCTTTTTAAAAAAATACTGAGAGATGCCAACTTTAGGAAAAGATGAACCTCATACTTGAGCCTTGTAACTGTATGACTTTGTACATGAATTTATATCTTAAACCATGTGTTTTGAGATTATTTTGATGAAACGTAGGGATGTAGTTTATCTGTATATATAACTGAGTTAAACGGGAAACCTCCCATTTTATGTGGCTCTGTACCATGCTTAGCAGAGAGCTGTAGAAGACACACACACACACACACACACACACACACACACACACACACACAGTGACAGTATGTTGTAAGGGATCTGAAGCCAGGAGACTTGGGTTTAATGTCTAGTTCTGCCTTTTACTGACTCGTGCCATTGGGTAAACTGCTTAACTTCTCTATGCTTCAGAGTTCTGGGCTCTAAAAAGTGTATAATTATACCAGCATTACCTCAGAGGGTTATTTTAAGGTACTACATAGTGAATCACTGTGTGAACCATTAAGCTCAATAGAAAATGTAGATTACTACTGTTATTAGTGTTCTTTGAAAGTATCATATATCCCCTTGCTGAGGATGTATTCAGATATACATTTATGTCCTTAACCACTTGGTAGGTTGTTTAGTGATCCCAAGTGATTTTATTATTTTTTTATCTTTCCGTAGAGCATATCATGTTCCAAGTGGGAAAATATTAGCTGTAAAGGTAAGTGCTGGATAAGTTTTATGAAATTCATGAAATTTTTGATGCTCTCCCTGCCCCCAAGCCCCCTTAGCTTGAGTCACAGGTATTGTCAAAGAAGAAATGAAGTGCTTTAAGGTTTGGGTGGTGGGTGATGGAAGCTCTGGCCGTGTTGTGACATTCACGTCTTTTAAGTGCCTCCGAATGCTCAGTTGTAAGCTCCTCGAATTGTGATTCTTCTCACCATCGTCACCTACGCTTCTTTCTGTGTTCCCGGCTCAGTGGCATCACTGTCTTCCTCATCTTACAGTTCAAAAACTTAGTAGTTATTCACTCTTTTCTTTCCTTCATCTGCCACATCCTGTAAGTCACCACATCCTGTCAGAAATTTCCCCTGAAATGGGTCCATGTGTCACTTTCTTTCTATTCTCATTGCTTTGGCCTTATATCAGGCCCACCTACCTCCTACCTGGACTTTTATAATAATTTCCTCACTGTACCTTTCACTCTGCCACTGGAGTTGAGAAGTTGAATCCCCGATCTGAAACCCCTCTTAGCACCCCTCTTCCCCCAGCCCCAATAGTGTACAACATAAAGCCTATGATGTCTGCCTCGCTTCTTTACATCTTTATGGCATCCTGAGATACCCTAACACCGCAGCCCGAATAGAGTGAAGCTGCGTGTAACTCAGGGATCTTCTAGGCAACTACCTTAGATGCTCCTTACTTGTTTCCATTGTGTTCATGGTCACACCCCATCCCTGCCGTACTTCAAGATCCCAGTCCTGCCCGTGCTACTTTGGATTTAGTCTCTGGCATTGGCTGCTGGTGCTTGATTTTCCCATCATTTTATCTCAGATTTCCCTAATGGAGTCTCTTGAATTGCACCTCTGACTGAAACCTTTATTACCTCAAATTAACTCCATAGAACTCCACTTCCAAACTGGGCTCTTAGCTAACAAACTGGTCAGGCCTGCTTTGTTCCTTACTCCCCTGCACATTGGTTAGGCACTCTACAGATAGGCCCCTGCCTACCTTTACAGCCACATCCTCTCCTTTACCTGCATGTTGCTTTCTGTTATGCCCATTATCTTCTGTCTCTGGGCCCTTAATAATGAAAGCTTTTATTTTTTGAATGACTACTATATGCCAGGTATTGTGCTAGACTCTATATTGCTATTATCTTTAATCCTTAAAACTATAAAGTAAGCCTATTATTTTAGATTTGAGGACACTGAGACTCAGAAAACTGAATTGTCCAAGGTCACACAGATGGAAGAGCCAAGGCCAAGATTTAAAACAGAATCCATCAGCCTCCAAAGCACGTGTCTTCTGCTATACCCTGTAGCCTTTATATAAGTTATTACCATTGCCCATCCCTTTGATTTCCATCTATCCTTTCAAGGTCCATCTCCTCCAAGATTCCTTCTTAGCTAACCATAGTGAGAATTCAGTCTCTTTCCCCAATACTTGCATAGTATATATTTCTGTATCTTTTTATCTTATCTAGGAAACTAAGAATCAGAACACTTAAATTGCAATTGGTTGTACCTTTTAGTAAAGTTAAACCAAAACTGAGACTCAGGTCTTCCATACCACACTTAATACAGCACCTAGAATGTGTTACGTGTATTATCAAGACTAGTTTTAACAACTCAAATAGCTTTTGGTGAGGCACTACCACAGAGCTCCTTCTTGGGATATTTTCTTTGATATTCCAGCCAAACTAGGTTCACAGAATTGTAGAACTGAAAGAGACCTTAGAGATCATCTGTCATGGCCCACATTTTAAAGAGGAGGACCCTGGAGTCCAGACAGTTTCCAGGGTAGGTACTGTAGAGGCCAGGTTCCACCTCAGTCTTCCCCTGAGTTCACTGAGTACAGCTCTGTGGTACCAGCTCGTCATTGGGTTGTTCTTTCTGTACCTTCTGAGCTCCCTCATCATTCAGAGGACACCTCCACCAACTCCAACACTATTTTCCTTTTTATCTAGTTATCTGTTTGTTCCTCCGATGTCAAAACTTTTAGATTGTTGTCAGTGGTATATTTAAAGACAGTCAACTTTAGGTTATTTATTCCAGGAGAGGGGAGCACTGCTATAAATCACCCCCCAAAACTTACTATTTGGCCTTACAAGTGCATTATAATTTTTCATAATTTCATACATTTTGAATTATGTTTAACCTAGGCTGATATTAAAATTCTTCTGCATGATTATTTAGTTGGGTGTGGCTAACAGTTGTTTCTGGAAAGGATTAAACGCAATTTTGAAGAAAGGACACATTTAAAAAAGAGCTGTTAAAGTAGAGACTTTCAATAAATGAAAACAGTAGGGCTTTACAAGTATACTATTCACTAGACCTGACCATAAAACTGAGCTACAGAACAGGGACTGTATTGTATTGTATCCCTCGATTCTATAAAATCACATACTAGATGCTCAAACTGAGTTGAATGAATGATTTGAGTAGATATGATTATTGTGTTTAAACTTTTTGTTTAGCCCTGAGCTTCTTGGCAGTGAAGGCAAAAACCATTTTTGCTTATATAATAGTCAAATCCTAAGAGAAAGAAATGTATCATTTCTTTAAAACAGAGTTTTTTAAATTAAATCTTAGGAGTGTTATTTAGTTTCCAAATATTTGGGGATTTTTCCAGATATCTTTCTGTTACTGATTTCTAATTTAAATCCATTGTGGTCAGGGAACATACTTTGTATAACTGGAATTATTTTAAGTTTATTGATGTTTATTTTTTGGCCCAGAATATGACCTATCTTGGTAAGTCTTCCCTGTGCATAATCCTAAGAGAAAGAAATGTATCATTTCTTTAAAACAGGCAGAGTTTTTTAAATTAAATCTTAGGAGTGTTATTTAGTTTCCAAATATTTGGGGATTTTTCCAGATATCTTTCTGTTACTGATTTCTAATTTAAAGCCATTGTGGTCAGGGAACATACTTTGTATAACTGGAATTATTTTAAGTTTATTGATGTTTATTTTTTGGCCCAGAATATGACCTATCTTGGTAAGTCTTCCCTGTGCACATGAAAAGAATGTATAGTCTGTTGTATACGATGTAGGATAAATGTCAATTAGATTAAGTTGGCTGTTAGTGTTGTTCCAAATTTCTGTATCTTTACTGATTTTTTATCTACTTGTCCTATCAACAAGAAAGAAGGGTGTTGAAATCTGCAGGAACAATTGTGTATTTGTCTATTTTTTCTTGAAATTCTATCATTTTTTACTTCATATTTTTTGAAGATCTGTTAGGTTATTTAGGATTGTTATGTCCTCTTGATGAATTGGCCCCTTTATCATTATGAAGTGATCTTCTTTATCCATGGTAATATTCTTTGCTCTGAAATCAACATTGTCTGATGTTAATATAGCTACTCCAGCTTTACTTTGACTAGTGTTAGCATGATACAGCCTTTTACTTCTAACCTGTTGTATCTTTGTATTTGGGATGGATTTATTGTAGGCAGCATATAGTTGGGTCTTGTATTTTAATCCAGTCTGATAATCTCTGTTTTTTAATTGAGATATTTAGATCATTTACATCTCATATGATTATTGATATGGTTGGATTTAAGTATATCAGTTTGCTCTTTGTTTTCTATTTATTCTGTCTGTATGTCCTTTTTTTAAGCAGCTGCTTTAGAGTTTATAGTATACATCTTTAATTTATCCTAGTCTACCTTCAAGTAATTTTAATTTATTTTTTATGTATATATTTTTGGCTGTGTTGGGTCTTTGTTGCTGCATGTGGGCTTTCTCTAGTTGCAGCGAGCGGGGCTACTCTTCATTGCCGGGCACAGGCTTCTCATTACGGTGGTTTCTCTTGTTGCGGAGCACGGGCTCTAGGCACATGGGCTTCAGTAGTTGTGGCACGTGGGCTCAGTAGTTGTGGCGCACAGGCTTAGTTGCTCCGCCACATGTGGGACCTTCCCGGACCAGGGCTCGAATCCGTGTCCCCTGCATTGGTAGACGGATTCTTAACCACTGTGCCACCAGAGAAGCCCTACCTTCAAGTAATATTGTGCCACTTTACCTGTAGTGTGAGAACTTTACAACGGTATACTTTCATTTCCCTTATCGTCACCTTGGTTATCGCACATTTTACTTACTCATGTTATAAACTCCAGAATACATTGTTACTGTTTTTGCTTTAGACAGTTGTCTTTTAAAGGCATTTTAAATGTAAGAAAATATTTATATTTACTCACATTTTTTCAGTGCTCTTTATTCTCTTGTGTCGATCCAGATTTCTGTCTGGTATCATTTTCCTTCTGTCTGCAGGACTCCCATCTTTTACATTTCTTACAGTACATGAGTGTCCTGGCAATGAATACTTTCAGCTTTTGCATGTCTTGAAAAGTGTATATTTGACTTTAAATTTTGGAAGACATTTTTGCCAGATATACAATTCTAGGTTAATCGTCCTTTTCTTTCAGTAGTTTAAAGATTTTGTTTCACTGTTTTCTGCATTGCATTCATTCTTACTGTCATTTAAAATCTTTATTCCTCTGTACATTAGAACTGACGTCTTTTCTGACTGCTTTTCTCTTTTTTAAAAATCTTTATTGGAGTATAATTGCTTTATAATGGTGTGTTAGTTTCTGCTTTATAACAGAGTGAATCAGCTATACATATACATATATCCCCATATCTCCTCCCTCTTGCATCTGCCTCCCCCGCCATCCCACCCCTCTAGGCGGTCACAAAGCACCGAGCTGATCTCCCTGTGCTTTGCAGCTGCTTCACACTAGCTAGCTATTTTGCATTTGGTAGTGTGTGTATGTCTGCTTTTAAGATTTTTTTCTCACTAGTCTTATGCAATTTGACTATGGCGAGCTTTTATGTAATTCTCCTCATGATTCCTGTACTTAGGATTTGTTGAGATAGAAATTTGTGGATTTTTAGTTTTCATTAAATTTGGAGAAATTTTAGCCATTATTTCTTCAAGTATCCCCCCCCCACACACACACACATTTGGGAACTTAAATTGCATTTATATTAGGTCACTTGAAGTTGTCCCACAGCAAAATGATACTCTGTTGTTTGTTTATTCTAGGCTTTTTTTTCTCTCTAATGTTTCACTTTTGAATAGTTTCTGTTGTCAAATGTTCAGGTTTTTGTCCTTTCATCTGCATTTTCTATTCTGTTATTAATTTTGTTCTGTATATTTTTCATTTCAGACGTTGTACTGTTTATCCCTGGAAGTTTACATGGGTCTTTTTTACATCTTCCATGTCTCTACTTAACATGCTCCATCTTTCTTCTACCTTCTTGCATATGTGGAATATAGTTATGATAACTGAATTAATGGTCTTGCCTATTAATTCTATGATAAGTGTCATTTGGGGGTCAGTTTTGTCTGATTGCTTTTTCTCCCCATTTGGGGTTGTTTTTTTAATACCTTATAATTTTTTACTGGATGCCAGTCGTATGGCATAGGCTCATTCCTGTAAATATTCTTGAGCTTTATTCTGAGGTGCTGTTTAGTGAATCTGAAACAGTTTTATCCTTTCAGGACTTGCTTTTAATCTTTATGAGATGGGACCATCCCAGTGGTTAGTCCAGAACTAATTTTCCCCAGTCAGCTGAAGCAGTCATCTTCTGAATACTTTACCCCAATGCCTTGGCAAATACAGGTTTTCCATCCTGGCTGGTGGGAACACAAACTCTGCCTAGTGTGAGGTTTGGAGATTGTTTCTCCTGGTTCTTTCTGGGGGTTCTTTCCCTGGCCTCAGGTAGTTTCCTGACATCCACGTGCTAGTTGTTACTCAGCTGAAGACTTCAGGGGCCCTCTGCAGCTCTCTGGAGCTGTCTCCTTTTGCTCTTCTGCCAGTGAACTCTAGCTGCCTTGGCCTCCTTGGACTCCCAGTTCTCTCAGCTTAGGGAGGTGGCTGAGCTTCCCCTGGGTCCCATGCAGGGGCGGGGCCTGGAAACTCTTGTCTAGTTAGTAAGCTGAACAGTCATAGGACTCATCTTATTCCATGTCTTAGGGATCACTGTCCTATTTTAGCTGATATCTAGTGTCTAGAAGCCTGTTGATTTTTCTGGGTTTCTTTTTTGTTGTTGTTGTTATTTAAATTTTAGTATCTCTTCCTTTCTTGTCACCATGCAAATCCAGATGCTTGTTTTTGTCTCTTGTCAGACATGTTGACCAGCTTTTAAATTATTCTCTCAAAAATACAGGCTCCCATTTATTGATCATTTGTACTGTGCTAAGCACTCTACATACGTTTTCCTCATTTAATGCTCACAGTGACCTTTTGCAGTTACTACCATTATGGATCCTCATTTTACAGACGCAGAAGCTGAGGCACAGAATATTTAAGTAGCTTAGTCCCACAGCTAATATGTAATGGAACCAGGCTTTGAACTCAGGGCAGTCTTGCCTCAAGTCCATGCTCTGTACTATATTTCTGCTCACTACCCTTGGATTTGGCTTCTTAAAACATAGTTCTAGTCACATCTCTTCCCTTCTCAAAAGTCTTCAAAGGCTCTACATTACTTCCCAAGTAAAAGCTCTGTGGAATGGAACTCAAGATCTTCCACAGTAGGTCATCAGCCTACTTTTGAAGCATTATGTGTCTGAATCCTGTGCTGCTTTTAAGTTGAACTCATTGCCTTATCTGAACCCAAGTAGTGTCTCACTTCAACACTTTTACTCATGTATTTCTTTCTAATTAGAATGCCTTCACCCATGTCTCCACTTATCAAAATACTTAACACCCTTCAAGGGTCAGCTCCAAAGCTTGCTCTTCCATTGAACTTACTTGAATAAATCCTGTCACATCTGGTATATCTCTCACTCACTCACCTTCTCCCTTGAACCTCCCTAGAATTCTCTGTATGTCTCTTACAGGTGTTATCACATAGTGCCTTGTATTTTGCTATTAGTATACATGTACATTTCCCCTATTACACTGAAATCTCTTTGTAAGTGGGGAACAGATCTTATTTAGCTTCTTGTCTGACTCATTGATTCATGTAGAACCTTGCATACAGGGCCTAGTACAGAGCACTGAACATCTTGTAATGATTAGATGTTCAACACATAATTAGTTGAATGACTAACTAAATAAATTTTATTCTGTCATTTGTTCTTTCATTCATTCATTCATCTTTTGAAGTAACATCCTGAAAGTAGGTTCAGCTCACATACAAAATATGCCATAGTGTTCTTTGTATGGACCATTGCTCTCACCCAGAGTATTTCTTAGCTTTTTTTTTATATTAAAGGGTGAAATGAAA
The DNA here is from genome assembly GCF_003031525.2 of Neophocaena asiaeorientalis asiaeorientalis. Lineage (NCBI taxonomy): Eukaryota > Metazoa > Chordata > Mammalia > Artiodactyla > Phocoenidae > Neophocaena > Neophocaena asiaeorientalis. The sequence goes on from NW_020174936.1 coordinate 345,604, forward strand.
GGTTAAGAGTTAGAAGTGCATTTGGTCCTTTCCTGACCCTCTCCTGACTTTTGTGTGACTTCAAGCATGTCACTTGAACCTCTCAGTGACCTCAGCTGTGAAACGGGGCTGCCTGGTGTCACAAAGGGATTGCGAAGAACAGCAAATCACAGTCCTTGTCTAAACAGAATCACCTGCAGGGCTCTGATGCCTGCATAGAATGATGAGGGAAATTTAATTTTCCAAGTCAAATGGTCATTTGGACCCATAGTTTGAATGTCTGTGGGAGCAATTAGATGAGAGTCCTTGAAAATCTGTTACTTTTCTCTTCCTACTCAAAATATTTCTAATTTTTGTACTTGTAAATGTTCTTATTTTCTAGACTTTTTTGTCTAAAGAATATTGCAGTGTCTAAGCGTATTAGTGTTTACCTCTTTAGACTTCAAAGGCGGGAAAATATTTCAGATATTATAAAAAGAAAGTTGAATTTTGGGAAGAATAGAAGTATCTTGAATTTTTATTTTATATCACTGAGTTTAGAAAAAAATTTGCCTCAAAATGATACTAATGCTAGTTCAAAGATAACTATTCGATGACTGTGTATGAATATGTGTTTCTAACTAGCTTTTGGTGGGCGGCGGGGGAGGAATGTAGTTAAGCAAGACCATTGCAAACAAGTAGAGCAGAAAACAAATAAAAATACTGTTAGCCATCTTGCAGACAGAACCTTTTTATACCGTTAATGTAGTCTATAAAATCTTTGAAAGAGTAGAGCTCAGATTCCCCAGTACTGTAAATATTCTAATTGGGAAAAATCCATCTTCCAGGAAATTTAGCCTTGTATGTAGCATGTGCTGATTATCATTCTTTGACTGCTTTGGGTTTCTGCTGCTTTTAAACTAGCATTTAAATGGACCATTTGATTAATCATTTGTATACTGACTGTAACCCTCCCAAATTTCCTTTCTGAGTTGTACATACTGTAAAAGACAATTATGTCGCCACAGATTAAATAAGCGAATTAAAACAGAATAGCGGCTTAATTTGACCTGTGATTTTGCTCTCCTTCCCTTTAGTGGAGCGTGTGCCACTCCAGCAAATAAATGAAGTCATCCATGACAGCTTGTGATGAATTGCCGTATTTATACTGTATATTTTAATAGCCTCACACTAATTTAAATTGAGCACAGAGTAAATTATAATTCAGTCACTTGACTGCTTATATTTAACTTGACAACTCATCCTTATTTGGAGGTGTAGTGGAGAGCAGCGGAAATGCACTCAGGTATTTCAGCTTCTCACTTAACCCTTTCTCCAGGAAATGCTTCATGTTCAAATTCTTTCCAGTTTGAAAAATTTAGCTCTTCCTAAGGAGAAAAAAAAACAATCATGAAGACTTAAGGAGTTCATGCTTTCCTTGTTCTTCAGAAAAAAATATTAGTATTCACCATGCTTTTTTCCCAATTTTTCCATTTTAGGGTAGATTTTACTTGCCCTCTCAAGTTCCCAGAAATTACATTTTCATTTTTTTACCATTATGGAATCTCCGCTATTCTGGACTATAGCAAATTCCAGGAATGATCAAGACCTATTAGGGTGCAGTGGATTGGCCCCACAAATACGGTGTTACTTACTACATGTTAGGCCAGTGTGGCAATTTTATTTATTTTGGTGTTTGTCTTTGGTTTTAAATTCAGTTATAGAAATCAGGCAATTCATTTCCTTCCTGTCTAGAAATAGCTTCTTATTTGTAGGATTATGTTTGTAAGGAGGACTTTAATTAAGTCCCACATCACTTAATGGGCACCACTTGAGTAAGACCCTGGGCTGGGTGCTGGATATGGGGGGAGGGGACCAGAGAAAAATACACAAGACAGTCGTCGCCGTTGCCGTTCAGGGGCTTACAACCACTCTGTACTCTCTAGGCTTCTGTTTTTAGGAGATGAGGTATTAATGCTAAAGGCAGCTTGTGATAAGGAAAAAGATAAAGGATCTGATGGAGGGCTTTGGGGCTGGCTTTGTGGAGGTGGTGGTGGCATTCAAGCTGTATCTAAAGGATAGGAAAGGTTTTATGGCCAGTGACTATGGAGTGGAGCAAGGAAGCACACCTCAAGTGGAGGGAACAGCTTGGGGAAAGCACAGGATATGTGTGTGGACCGGTAGAAATCATCTGGTTTTACACGTAGATTGGGTTTGTGGTAAGGAGTAGTGGGAGAAGGAGCTAGAATAACAAGTTGGAGGTAGACTGTGGAAGAATTCCTTGACTATCATGCTAGAATTTTAACTTTATTTGAGGCCATAGGAGCCCAGTTAAGGTTCTCTGTGAAGAGAATATGTTCATAGCTGGTAGTTTTGGGTTAATAACAAGGTTTTGGTTAGCCTTGTGGCATCATGTTGTTTCTTGATTGGGGGCCTGGAGGTGCAGTATATCTTAGTAGTCATACTAAACACTGAATAAACGACATTTTGGAAACATTAAATAAGGGATTCTCAACCTTACTGTGGGTTACAAATTATCTGGGAAATTTTTTAAAAATGCAGAGATGTGGGCCCAACCCTAGAGATTCTGATTCCCTTATTCTGGAGTAAGCCCTGTGCATCAGGATTTGCACATATAAGTGTCCTTATATATTTATATAAACACCTAGATATAAAGGTAATTATAATGTGAGGCCAAGGTTGAGAACCACTGCTTTAAGGTAAATAATACCTTACTCCTTTTAGCAGAGTTTTTCAGGTTGAAAGAGTCCCTGTACTTGACATAGTAGGATGAATAGCTCTAATATTTTATGGCATAGAATTCAAACAACACTAGATGAATTAATTTTGTTGCTAAATTTTATACAGGAACAAAAATGTAAGTGAATATTGTGGCAAATGACTATTGATTGGGAGAAATGTTTAAATGCTTCTTGGCAGTTTTGCGTTACACTTACAGTCTAGTTTTAGTGAGAGCTTTTATAAATAAGCCTAAAGCAAACTCTTGATAGAAACTGCTATGCCTTTTTGTACTCATTTTACCCTCTCCGCAACGGATGTCAGGACTATAAAATCTGTGTTTTAGAGATTATCCTTTTATTTCCTTGCTCTAACAGCAGTTTGCAATTCAAAATTTGTTTTTTCCTCCAGTATTGATTATATATATGTGTGTGTGTGTGTATACACACACACACACACATATTCTGCCATTGTAATACAAAATGTGGTTCAGTGTTGGATGGTGTTTAATTAGACTATCATTGGTAATCCTGAATGTTAAGTTTTTATCTAGAAATGTCTAGAGTCAGAAACTCTGCCACAAATCTTAGAAATTATCTTCCAGTTATTTTATTATCATCACTGTCTGTTTTAAGTAAAAAACAATTTCCCTTGAATTGGCTTCACAGGAAATGCTAAGTAAAATTTCAATGGTTGATGGTCTTCTTTCTTAAAAAAATAAGTGTTTGAAATAAACTAGAATTTGTTCTAGGTAAGTTTATAAATATACTATTGTACGTTTCTATGTTATGAATTTGACTCAGTGGTTGATATTTTAAGGAGAACCATAAAGCCTCAGGGCATACTGGAAAGTGCATGGTCCTTGGTATCAGGGAGGGGCCCTGACATTGCTGGGCCTCATGACTCCTCAGAACCTTGGTTTCTTCCTCTAAAAGAAGGGAATTAGGGACTTCCCTGGTGGCTCAGTGGTTAAGATTCCACCTGCCAATGCAGGGGATATGGTTTCGAGCCCTGGTCCGGGAAGATCCCACATGCTGCAGAGGAGCTAAGCCCATGTGCCACAACTACTGAGCCCACGTGCTGCAACTGCTGAAGCCTGCTTGCCTAGAGCCCGTGCTCTGCAACAAGAGAAACCACCGCAATGAGAAGCGCATGCACTGCAATGAAGAGTAGCCCCCGCTCACCACAACTAGAGAGAGCCCGCACACAGCAACGAAGACCCAACGCAGCCAAAATTAATTAATTAATTAATTTTTTAAAAAGAAGGGAATTAGGTGAAATCATTTCTGAGGTTCCTTCAAGCTCCAACATTTTATAACAGTTTTGGCAAAGAAAGATTACCCACCTGGAAGAATATAAAAACCTGACATATTTTTAAAACTCCTTATTTCTCTCATAACTAAAAATCTACTTTAAATGTTATTTTTACTCATTATTCTCTCTGCTTTTGCCCAGTGTCTGAATTACAAGACAATTATTTTTTTAATGGTTTCAAGGTCATTACGATCTTCCTCTTCTCAAAATAACCAATGTGACCAAAATAGGATGTATAAATTAAGGGTGTTATAACTTAACTGACTTTCAAAGCTGTTAATACTGACCTTTGAGACCTGGCTTTTTCTTTGATCCCATCAATCACTTGTATACCACCTCCCCCAATACAAAGTGTTAGACAGATGTGGACACAGTTTGTATTACTGGAGGTTGTGGTGGGGAGGAGAGAGGTGGAATGAATAGAGGAAACACCATATTTTTTGTTTTTATATTTCATAATGAATATGACTATATTTAATTTAAAGGTGAATAAATGTGTAAATGTTGATTCCTTTATATATTTAGGTCATACTACTAGATATTACACTGGAACTTCAGAAGCAAATTATGTCTGAATTGGAAATTCTTTATAAGGTAATTTTTTTCTTGGTCACTTTTCCTTATAAAGTATGCCTGTGGTATTGGCTTGCAGGCTATTAACTACTTTTGTCTTATTTTTGTTAACAGTGTGATTCATCATATATCATAGGGTTTTATGGTGCATTTTTTGTGGAAAACAGAATTTCAATATGTACAGAATTCATGGATGGTGAGTCTTCCCTTTTATAGTACTTTAAAAGTGATTTTGGGAGTAGAGTGCTTTAAAACCTGATTTTGATATAGGTATCAAGTAGAATTAAAAATAATGAAAATATACTAATAATTACCTCCTTTATGCTCTAAAACATCTTAGTGTTAAGGGTTCCTGTTGTTAAATATTTATAGCCGAGCCATAATTTCAAGAATGTAAGTTCATTTACTTTTACTGAAAATTTAAATAGATTAAATACTAGTCTAATCGGTGGTTTGATACTTGATTCTTCCATACAATCTGTCTTCACTTGCAAAACAGTTGCTCTGTTCTTTTAATGTTTCAATAGCCAAAACAGATTTTCTTTTAAAGAAATCTGTTAATGCAATGTCCTGTTTCTTTTAGAAAGAAATCGGATCTTAATTGCAAGATAAGAAATTGTTTTCCAACACAGCTGTTTAACCAAGATTTGTTTAGTTTTCTTTGGACTCTAGCCCTTTCCTTCCTTCCTTTATTTTTTATTCATTTCTATTTTGATAAATCTTTTTTGTTCTGAATATTTTGGCAAAATGCAAATTTCTTGGCACCCTATCATTAAAATGATGTCATCATTGTTATTGTTTACCTATTTGAAATCAGAGCAGTCTTTAAATTTCACATATTCAATTTTTTAATGTCTAGCTCATTAAAACTCAACATTTGGGAGTTCCCTAGTGGTTCAGTGGTTAGGTCTCAGTGCTTTCATTGCCATGGCCCGGGTTCAATCCCTGGTTGGGGAACTAAGATCCTGCAAGCCGAGCGGTACGGCCAAAAAAAAAAAAAGAACCCTCAACATTTAAAAAATATACTTAGTTCATTTGGGGGATTCTCAGTATATTAATAATACAATTAGTTCATTCCCCACAAGACTTTGTTTTTTTTTTTTGCTGTGCGTGGGCTGTCTCTAGTTGCGGTGAGCAGGGGCTACTCTTCATTGTGGTGCGTGGGCTTCTCATTGCAGTGGCTTCTCTTGTTGCGGAGCATGGGCTCTAGGCTCGTGGGCTTCAGTAGTTGTGGCACACGGGCTTAGTTGCTCCGCAGAATGTGGGATCTTCCCGGACCAGGGCTCGAACCCGTGTCCTCTGCATTGGCAGGTGGATTCTTAACCACTGCACCACCAGGGAAGCCCCCCACAAGACTTTTTAATGAGCCATCATTGACACCTTGTTACTATAATAATGTGTTCTAAATTAGTTATAGTAGATGTCAAGAATTAAAAGTCTTACAAACATATGGGAAGTATGACAATTAGTATTCAAGGAGACTGACTAGAAAAAATGGGTTCATAGAGCCAGTACATGTCATTACTTTATGACTTTTCATCATCCTTTTTTGCATCCTCAATTTTTGTTATATTAAAAAATGTATTTATTAAGATGGTATGTTCAAATACCATAAAATTCGTCCTTCTGATGTGTACAGTTCAGTGGTTTTTAGTATATTCACGAGGTTGTGTAACCATCACCACTAATTCCAAAACATTTTTATCACCCTGGAAATGAATTCCCTACCCATTAGTAGTCACTCCCTATACCCTGTTCCCTCTAGTCCCTGGCAACCATTAATCTACTTTCTATCTCTATGGATTTCCCTATTTTGGACATTTCAGATTAAGTGGAATCATACAGTATGTGGCCTTTGTGTTTGGCTTCTTTCACTTAGCATAATGTTCTCGAGGTTCACGCAGGTTGTAAAATTTATCAGTACTTCATTACTTTTCATGACTGCATAATAGTCCATCGTATAGATCACCACATTTTCTTTACTCATTCATCACTGATGGGCATTTGTGATGTTTCCATTTTTTGGCTGTTGTGAATGATGCTGCTATGTACTTTTGTGTACAAGTTTTTTGTGGACATACGTTTTCACTTCTCTTGAGTATGTCAGTAGGAGTAGAATTGCTGGGTCATATGGTAGCTCTATGTTTAACACTGCCAAACTGTTCCATTCCATTTTACACCAGTTTGCATTCAGTTTGCTAAACTTGTTCCTTAAACTCTAATAGGTTTTTATAGATTCCTTAGGGTTTTCCATATAGAAGATCATGTCATTTGAAAATAGAGGTAGTGTTACATCTTCTTTTCCATTTTGGATGTCTTTTTTTCTGTTTCTTGCTAAACTACCCTGGCTAAAACTTTCAGGACAGTGGTTTTTTGGGGTTTTTTAATTTTTGAAAAAACTATTTATTTATTTTTTGGCTGCATTGGGTCTTAGTTGCAGCACCCAGGATCCTTCGTCCCAGCACGTGGGCTCTTTGTTGCAGTGCACAGGCTTCTCTCTAGTTGTGGCACGCAGGGTCATTAGTTGCAGCGCAAGGGCTCTCTAGTCGTGGCACGCAGGCTTAATTGCCCCACAGCATGTGAGATCTCAGTTCCCTGAGCAGGGATTGCACCGGTGTCCCCTGCATTGCAAGACGGATTCTTAACCACTGGACCACCAGGGAAGTCCCTCAGTACAGTGTTGAATAGAAGTAGTGAGAGCAGACATCCTTCTTTTGCTCCTTAGAAGGGAAGCTTTCAGTCTTTCACCATTAAGTATGATGTTAACTGTGGGGTTTTGGTACATGTCATTTATCAAGTTTGTTGAGTATTTTTATCATAAATTGGCATTAGATTTTGTCAAGTGCTTTTTTTTGTCTATTAAAATGATCATGTGTCTTTTGGTCCTTTATTCCATAGTTACAGTGTATTACATTAATAGATTTTTGCATATTGAATCAGTCCTGTATAATCCTTTTTATATGTTGCTGGATTCAATTTGTTAGTATTTTGTTGAGGATTTTTACATCCATATTCTTAAGTGATATTGGTTTGTAGTTTTCTTTTCTTGTAATGTCATTGTGTGAGTTTGAGATCAGGATAATTCTGTCCTCAAAGAATGAGTTGGACAGTGTTCCCTCCTCTTCTGTTTTTTGGAAGAGTTTGTGAAAGATTGATGTTAATTCTTCTTAAAACGTTTGGTATAATTCACCGGTGAAGCCATCTGGTCCTGGGGTTTTCTTTGCGAGTAGTTTTTGTGGTCAGGTGGCATTTGTTGTCTCTCATTAGGAGAAGTCCAAGCACTGCTGCCCACTGCATCTTGGTATTGGAGTTGCCAAGAAAAACAGAATACAATCAAGCACTGGATTGAACAATGCTTTACTCACATAAAAAAAAAAAAAAGAGACAGAGCAAGATCAGCTTTAGTAGTGGGTGTCAGTTCCCAATGGCCAACAGCAGGTCCCTCCTGGCAGTCTGTGCAGGGCAGTTGGCCTGCACATACCCATCTGTGTTGCAGCAAAAGTACCCCCCACTCTGCCCTACTCCCCTGGAGTCAGAAATCCTGAAAGCTGGAGGTATGCCTAAGGTCCATTGATGCACATGCTTAATCAGGACAAAGGAGTACACACTGAGCCTAAAACAGGGAAAGATATTCCAAAACAAGGAGATAAACCCAGCACAGGTTATGTGGCCTCTTTATCTCTTGGTAAGCAAGTGTTCCAGCCCCAAGACCCATTCTTATGTGGCCAAGTAGGATTAGCAAGACTGTGTGCTTAAGACTGTCTTTCCCAAAAGTTTTTCAAAAACTGTGGTATAATACATATGTAATTTACCATATTAGCCATTTTTAAGTGTGTAGTTCAGCAGCATTAGTTCATTCACATTACCATGCAACCACCACCGTCCATCTCCAGAACTCTTTTCAGCTTGCAAAACTGAAACCCCATACCCATTAAGCCATAACTCTCCTTTGCCTCCTACTCCCAGCCCCTGGTAGCGAATATTCTACTTTCTGTCTGTATGAGTTGGGCTACTCTGGATACCTCAGCTAAGTGAACTTGCACAGTATTTGTCTTTTTTGGGACTGGCTTGTTTCACTTTTCATAATGTCCTCAAGATTTACCAATGTTGTAGCATATGTCAGAATTTACTTTCTGTTTAAGACTGAATAATATTGTGAGTAGTTTTTTAAATTACCACCCAATATCTTTATTAGTTATAGTTATAGGTTTATTCAGAATTTCTATTTCTTCTTGAGTCAGTTTTGGTACTTTGTGGCTTTCTAGAAGTTTGTTCATTTCATCTAGATTATCTAATTTGTTGGTAAACAATTATTCCTAGTATTCCTTTGTAATCATTTTTATTTCAGTAAAGTCAGTGTTAATGTTCTCTCTTTCATTCCAGATTTTATTAATTTGAGTCTTATCCCTTTTTCTCTTGGTCAGGGTAGCTAAAAGTTGATCAGTTTCTTTGTCTTTTTCAAAAACCAACTCTTGATTTCTTTGATGTTTCTCTGTTGTTTTTCTATTGTGTTAGATCTCTGGTCTAATACTTACTAATATCTACTAGCTCTGTTTTTAGTTTGCTCCTCTTTTTCTGTATTTTTAAGCTGTGAAGTTAGGATATTGAGATCTTTCTTATTTAATGTAGGTGTTTGCAGCTATACATGTCCCTCTAAGCACCTCTTTAGCTGCACCCTAGAAGTTTTAATATGTTGTTTTTTTCATTTTCATTTATCTCAAAGTGTTTTCTAATTCCCCACAAATAAAATCCCTGTGATTTCTCTTTTGACCCATTTTTATTTAGGAATGTGTCATTTTCCACATTGAATTTGTCCTTCTGTTGCTGATTTCTAATATTCCTTAGAGGTCAGAGAACATGCTTTGTATGATTTCAGTCCTTTTAAATTTATTGAGATTTGTTTTATGCCCTAAAATATTGTCTGTCCTGGAGAATGTTCCATGTGCACCTGAGAAAAATGTATTCTGCTATTGTTGGGTGGAGTGTTCTTGAGATGTCTGTCAGGAGTAGGTGGTTTATGGTGTTAAGTATTTTATTTCCTTGTTAATCTTTAGTGCAAATTGTTCTATCTACTGTTGAAAGTGGGTATTGAAATGGGGTATTTTTTGGTTGTCTGTTTCTCCCTTCAGTTTTGTCAGTTTATGCATCACATATTTTGGCATTCTATTGTTAGGTGCATGTATGTTTATAATTGTTATATCTTCTTGATGAATTGACTGTTTTATCATTATAAAATGTGTTTCTTTGTCTCTAGTCACAGCATTTGCCTAAGAGTCTATTTTGTCTAATTTAGTATAGTCATTCCGGTTCCCTATTGATTACTGTTTGCTTGTTATGTCTTTTTCCGTTGTTTATTTTCAGCCTATTTGGGTCTTTGAATCTAAAGTGCATCACCTATGGGCAGCATAGAGTTGGATAATTTTTTTATCCAGTCTGTCAATCTTTCATTCAGTTAGAGTGTTTAATTCATTTACATTTAATGTAATTAATGACAAGCTAGAATTTATATCTGCCATTTTACTATTTGTTTTCTTTAAGTCTTCTTTTATGTTCTTCTGTTTGTTCATTACTGCTTTCTTTTATATTAAATAGATATTTTCTAATGTACTGTTTAAATTATCTTGTGGTTTCTTTTACTATATTTTTAAGGTGTATGTTTGGTTTCCCTAGAGATTACAGTTATCATCTTAACTTATTCAGATTAATATCAACAACTTATTTCAGATTAATATCAACTTCCTTTCAGTAGCGTACAAAAACTTTGCTCCAAACTTTATTTTATATCTGTGTGTGTGTGTGTGTGTGTGTGTGTGTGTATATATATATATATATATATATACACACAGAGAGAGAGAGAGAGAGAGGGATTTGTATATATGTGTGTATGTATATGTGTATGTTTGGGAGGGTGTGTAATTTGCCTCTTTATTGATAGCCTGTATTTGGGAAGACATCATCCTCATACTTTAGTTCCTTACAGACGGTTTCCTTTAGTTATATGGATGTATATTAACATAGCTGATTAAAGATTTTTTTCCAGTAAGTCCAACATCTGAACTTTTTTAGGGACAGTTTCTGTTGATGGCTTTTGTTCCTGTGTATGGGTCATACCTTTTTGTTTCTTTACATGTCTCATTTTTTATTGTTGAAAACTGGACATTTTAAATTATGTAATGTGTTAACTCTAGAAATCAGATTCTCCCTCATCCCCAGGGTTTGTTTTTGTTGGATATGTTTGTTTAGTGACTTTTCTAAACTATTCTGTAGTGTTTCTGTCTCCAGTGTGTAGCCACTGAAGCCTCTTTCAGTTAGCTTACTGGTCAGCTAATGGTTAGGCAGAGATTTCCTTAAATACCTGGGGCTAATAAGTCTCCCAGTCTTTGCTGAAGGGTTCTGAGTGTGTTGGGGCACACCTTCAGTACTCTCCCACTCTCAGAGAGGGGTAAGTCTAGTACTCTCCCACCAGTTGATAACTGTGCCTTAGTCTTTGCTTCCTGCTTGTGCTGAGCCTCATGTTCAGCCCAAGGTGACTGCTGAAAGCCTCCTCCAGGCCCTCCTGAGCATGCACATGGCCTTGTGCATGCATATATCCTAGATTCCCAAGAATATGTTGCAGCTTTTCAAAGCCTCTATTTTTTCTTTTTCCAATAAATCTATTTATTTATTTATCTTTGGCTGTGTTGGGTCTTTGTTACCGCGCACTGGCTTTCTCTAGTTGTGGTGAGCGGGGTCTACTCTTTGTTGCGGTGCACAGCTTCTCCTTGCGGTAGCTTCTGTTGAAGCACGGGCTCTAGGCGTGTGGGCTTCAGGAGTTGTGGCACTCAGGCTCAGTAGTTGTGGCTTGTGGTTCTAGAGAGCAGGCTCAGTAGCCGTGGCGCATAGGCTTAGTTGCTCCACGGCATGTGGGATCTTCCCAGACCAGGGCTCGAACCCGTGTCCCCTGCATTGGCAGGCAGACTCTTAACCACTGGGCCACCAGGGAAGTCCCTCAAAGCCTCTATTGACATCTCATTCCCCAGCTTTTCCTTTTAAGACTTTTGGTTAGCCTATTGTTTACCTAAACTGTTATCTGCCACCTCAGTAAGTTACAGAGTTAATTGATTGCTTCTAATTGTTTTCAATAAATGCCCCTAAGGAAAAGGTTTTTTGTATAAGGTGTAAGTAAAGACAGCATTGCAAGTGGGGTCTTCCAGGGAACCCCCAAACAGGTCAGAAGTGAAACTTTTATGAGAATGTGGATATGAAGGGGCACCAAATCAGTTCTGCCTGTGCAGTGGCTATCAGGCTGGAGTTTACTGTGATGGCAGGCTGCTGGTTTTCAAGGCTGCACTGAAGCTGGAGATCAGGCAGTGGAAATAGGGCAAGTTAAAATGCCACAGAGCTTGCTGTTCTTACCAAGATTCAAGCGTTGTCCTGAATAAACAATTTTAGGGTTGCTACAATCCTTTGGCTAATTTCAAGAGTTGTGAACAAATTGATTCTGACAATTTTTGTGTGTTTTTTTATTGCTTTTGTGGAGAAGAGAATTTTCAGAGGACCTTACCCTGCTGTTTTTAGTGATGTCACCTTTTAGTTACATTTTAATACTTTAAGTCCTTATCTTAAAATATTCACTTTATAACCTATATTTAACCTCTCTTTTTGAGACTCCTCACTCTCTTGACTTGAGCTGCCTGAAGCCCTTCTCCTACTGCTGTTGGCAGCTTCTCTTTACTCCACCCTAACTGGTCCCTGAACACTAAAATTTCCTACTTCTTAAGTTTTGTTCTCCCATTCCCATCTTCTCTGCTATTTCCCACATCAGCTCCTGTAAAACTTTATTACCCTTCCCCAGATTTTACCTACCTCTTTCTCATTTAGAGACAACATAGACTATTAGGTATGAGCTCTCATAATGCCTTGCTTTTCCACCTATAGCTTAGCAACAACTGCACACACCTGATCCACCTCTCACATGAAAAGCTGTTTAAGGTCAGTCCCTTTACGTGTGCATCCCCTTGGTGGAGTTTCTCCATTAACCACCCTCTCTCCTTTGGACCTTCATTCTCTCTGTAATAAACAAAATATTCCTCAAAAATACATGGACCAAAAACTATGTGCCGTCCTCTATCATTCCTTCTCTCCCCTTCCTATCTCAATTAAACTTCTCGACAACTTTGTCTCAACCCTAGTTCTGTTCTGTTAGTGTAAATTCCCATTATTTATTTTAATCTTATATTAGTTGTTTATTTCCAAGTAGTAATTGAGCACTTTCTTTCAGACACTGTTCTAAACTTGGGGGACAACAGTGAATAAGACTTAATCCCTGTTGGTATGGGGCTTAAATTCTAGAAGGGGAGATAAGAAACATACAGTACACTCTCAGAGAGGGATAAGTCTAGTTAGAACCTAAAGCAGGGTAGATGATGACTAATAAGGAGAGGAGGTGCTATATTGCAGGGGTCCCCAACCTCTGGGCCATTGACCAGTGCTGGTCTGCAGCCTGTCAGGAGCCGGGCCTCACAGCAGGAGGCGAGCAAGCAAAGCTTCATCTGCCTCTCCCCATTGCTCACATTACTGCCTGAACCATCCCCACACCCCACTGTCTGTGGAAAAATTGTCTTCCACAAAACCGGTCCCTGGTGCCAAAAAGTTTGGGTACTGCTGCTATACAGGACGGTCAGGGATGGCTTCTTCTATTTTTTTTTTTAACTAAAAAAATTTTATTTATTTTTTATACAGCAGGTTCTTATTAGTTACCTATTTTATACATATTAGTGTATATATTGTCATTCCCAATCTCCCAGTTCATCCCACCACCGCCACCCTCACCCCTCCACCGCCACTTTCCCCCCTTGGTGTCCATATCTTTGTTCTCTTCATCTGTGTATTTCTGCCTTGCAGACTGGTTCATCTGTACCGTTTTTCTAGATTCCACATATGTGTGTTAATATACGATATTTGTTTTTCTCTTTCTGACTTACTTCACTCTGTATGACAGTCTCTAGATCCAAGGGATGGCTTCTTTATGGGAGTGGCATTTTAGCAGAGACTTTAATGTCAGTGAGCCAGCTCAGGGAAGGTCATGGGGAAGATCTTCAAGGCAGAGGATCAAGTATAAATGCTCTAAGGTGAGAAGCAAGCTTGGTGTAATCAGGCCCCACAAGAAGGCCGTGGTGACTTGAGAGTAGTGATGAGAGGACCTGGGGCCAGACCAGGAGGCCAGAGAAATAGGCAGAAGCTAGATTGTGTAGGCCTTGTAGGTCATGGTGAGGAATTTATGTTTCAGTCTGAATTTGTTAGGATGTATTGGAAGGTTTCAAGTAGGGGAGTGATTTGATAGGCCTTCTCATTAAGTCAAAAATTAAATTCACTCAGAAATACCCAAATATAGCATCTCAGAATCTGTGTACATGTATTTGGATTACCATCATGGGAATAAGTTGTTCCCCCAAAACCCATGTTGCAAAGAAAGAAACGGCTCTTTATTTTTTTCAACTGGAAGAGACTAAGAGAGTTTCTGAAATTTTTGCTTGTGGCTCCAGATTTCAATTTTGTTAGTATTAATAATAATCATGATCATTTTGAGGAAAATATTGGGATGAATATGAAACTAATGTTACTTGTTCATTTACTACATATCTGTTTATCCCACATGCAAGACACTACTTTATGTTGTAGCCCTGTATTAGGATAAACACAGACCTTACCCCATGAGGTTTTTTGTTTTTTTTTTTTTTGCGGTACGCGGGCCTCTCACTGTTGTGGCCTCTCCCGTTGTGGAGCACAGGCTCCGGACGCGCAGCCTCAGCGGCCATGGCTCACGGGCCCAGCCGCTCCGCGGCATGTGGGATCTTCTCAGACCGGGGCACAAACCTGTGTCCCCTGCATCGGCAGGCGGACTCTCAACCACTGTGCCACCAGGCAAGCCCCCCCATGAGTTCTTTTGGCTTAATTTCATGAAGATGATAGCCCCAGTTCATCAACAGAAATGTGTAGTTGTTTGGCAGTTGACATGGATTTTTTGCTACTCTGTTAGCACTCTTCCTCCCGGTTCCCGTGGTGGATAGTGGCATGCAAGGAAATGACTGGCTAGGGATGATCTGAGGCCAGGGAACCTGAGGAAGTGACAGGTCACAGAGAGTAAACCAGTGACCTTGGAGTCATGAGGAGAAGGTTCAAAGCAACCATTCAACAGATAAACGAGTATCTATATGCCTTGAATACCAATGCCTCAGCAAAGATTAAACTGTCTCTCTGAGTATGTGTCATATAGTAATATCACATTGCAGTGAGACTAGAAAGTTCACATGTGATTCTCAAGCTATGTGATGTTATGGAGAAACCTTTTAGATCTTTGCAGTTCAAAGGTTCAGATCTTTTCTGAGTTCTGGCATCAACTGACTCATGGCTGTGACTAGAACGCCCACCTCTCTGGACTCAGTTTCCCTCCTCTGTCAAATAAAGTCATTGGGCTGATCTTTAAGGTCCCTCCAGCACTAATGTTTGATGATTTGATGAGTCTAAAGGTTGCCTAGGCCTATAGGATAGAAATGATAGTAAAACTCAGTAAAAATTCAACTGAAAACCCTCTGCCATTTTTACCCTGGTAAGAGTTATTTTAATTGCATGAGAACTCATCCGGCTTAGTAGGAACTATTGATTCTAAGTGGATCTGCCACAATTTTTTTTTGCCTCTGACAGTATCTCTCTCTAATGATTATGTCAAGGACAGGATGAATCTGTGATGACACAAAGCCAGCTACGTAAAGATTTACCCATATGGATAGCTAAGGAGAGTGGGATATAACTGAGATTAAGTAGATATTTAGAAAAATCAGTGAATTACCTCAAAATGGGATTCTTTTTTGTCTTGTTCCACTAAAAATGGAGGTAATGTAATCTTTGGTTTTTTGATTTAGCTTGTTGACTACTATCCATTTAGCTAATTAAGCCCTGATTTATATCCTATGTAAAAATAAATCTTCTCTTAGCACCTCTTAGTAGTGTATGTGAATAGATTTGCACCTCCTGGTTTTGAGCCACTCAGGCTGTTCACTTCACAAGGGACTGGCCCACTAAACTCCATTAATGAGGATTCCAAATACCAACATGTAAAGCTTGATCTTCTTGAGACTGTTCATTCTTGCAACTGCCAATTCATCTGAAAGATCGATGAGAACATGAAATGTTTTTTCTACCGTGTTTTCACTTTTCTTGCATCTATAATAAAAATGCCATTTTAGTAAATAAAGATGGCTCACCTCATTGCAGAAGTGTCTTTTTTTCATTCTCTTCCCGGTAGCACCCAGAACCAAAGCATAAGGTTTACTAACACTGTGGTTTTCCAGCTTCTCGTCAGAATCTGGAAACTACAAGCCAAAGTTAATGAAAGAAGTGATCATTTTCCTGCTTTAAACAAGATAAATACAAAGCCAGTATCTTTATATATATGGAATATATATTGATATAATATTTTTTACAGGGAAAAATAATTTTTTCTCTGTTCAGCTTTAGGAAAACTTGACATAAAAATATTTATATTTGCAAAATAGACTTAACTGCATTTGAAAAGGATAATATGGTCCATGTTAACATCTTACGAGGCATACTTATTAAGCATCCAGTGGTAAAATTGTTAAGTATGAATTTTTAGCCTCTGATAGAAACAAAAATTGTTTCTCAAATATATTGGATAATTCCTGTATGGAACTGAAAGACTGTACACCTCACCTTGACTCAAAGAAAGGTTATTACATGTGATTAAAATAGTTCTCATATAATCATATCGTTAATATGAGTAAAGTAGTGGTTCTTTGCATCTCTTCCTGAAATTCTTATACTACTTGTATAAGATTAAAAATTTAACAAGCATACTCAAATTTATACTTCCAAATGAATACTGGTTCCTTTGAAATAGTTTCCTGGGAAAGTTATGCCATTATCTTAATGATGTTATTGTTGCTGCAGATGGTTTGCAGTCCCTTCTTTTGAAACTGTTTTCAGAGCAACTTAACCTAGCTGGTAAAATTCATGGCGATTTAA
Source organism: Neophocaena asiaeorientalis asiaeorientalis (assembly GCF_003031525.2). NCBI lineage: Eukaryota > Metazoa > Chordata > Mammalia > Artiodactyla > Phocoenidae > Neophocaena > Neophocaena asiaeorientalis. Next base: position 362,212 of record NW_020174936.1, read on the forward strand.
ATTTATTTATTCATCTGACAGATATTTATTGAATATGTACTCTCTGTTAGTTGTGCTGATTTCTAGGTTGATGAAAATTAAAAACAAACAACATGACCCCTGCCTTTATCATGTTCACAATCTAGTGATTTTGTTGTTTGGAAACCACCAAAAGCTGAATTTGGTAAAGGTGAAGGATGTTAGTGAATACCATTTTAGTGAAAAAATGTTACGAAATAAGGAGTTCTTTTTAACCTCATAAAGTAGTTTTCAAAATTGTATCAAAGAGAATTTCCAAAAAAGAAAAAAACCATTTTGTTCTAAGATAGTATCTTTGGAATATGTTGATTGCTTGTCATGGTACCTAATTTGAAGGGTAACATTCATTTAGATAGATGTTAACATAACTATTTTACTTTATTAGTTTTTATGTGTATTTTGAATTTTATACGTACCAGCTTTTGTTTGGTTAATATGAAAATTCTAAGATAGGGTCCTGGTTTACCTTTGAGAAAACTGTTAACACAAGCTAGATGCCTAGATATGATTGTCCTATTGACCTTTAGTTTTGCGTATGTATTTAAGTTTACGTAAAGTACAGATTCTTAGCCTGTCCTTCACTACTTTCCTTCAGTTTTTACACGTGTACGATTATACACTTGAGAATAAAATGAAAGTATCTAGTTATGCTTCATCTGGAAGTATGATTATGTCATAAATATTGATAAAACTGGACTAAAAAGCTAATTTTACCCTAGACATCCAATGCATGATGTCAGTAGAGAAAAAGAAGTCTCACAATGGATCCACAGACGAGGGGCCCAGTGCACTTTTCTAGTAGTTTCATTTGTTGTAACACAACATGTTTGTTTCTACAGGGGGATCTTTGGATGTATATAGAAAAATTCCAGAGCATGTCCTTGGAAGAATTGCAGTGGCGGTGAGTATATGGCTTCAACTCTATGAAATTTGGGTGATTTAATCTCTATAGTCAAACATTATTCTCTTTATATCCTCAGGATTTTTTTTTTCTTTTTCTTCAATCCATGCTGACTGCCAGGGCCTTCTTAACTCTCTTATCCTTTTTGTCCTTTCTTCTTTTCATAGACCAACCTACAATAATGACATAGACACATGACAGTTTTCAGGCTTGTGGATATTCTTTTTTTTGGCCACGCCGCGTGGCTTGCAGGATCTTAGTTCCCTGACCAGGGATCGAACCTGGGCCCTGTCAGTGAAAGGGCCAGGTCCTAACCACTGGACTGCCAGGGAATTTCCTGCATATTCTGACCTGTTCTAGTTTCATGTATTTGCAGGGACCTTACTACTCTTGTTAACCAGTAAAATTTCCATGTTCTTTGGAAAGAAAGCTGTTTTAAGGACATTTTGTAGTTATAGGCATATGATTAGAAAATACTTCTAAAGCCTAAATTATTAAAATAAAACCATCTATAAGAAAATAGTACTTTAGTCTTAAAGATTTTTGCAGACTTTTTATGTAGTTGGTTTTTAATTTTTTCACCACGTATATCTGGAATTTATACCTTTGTGATTTCCTCTTTTCTGTATTCACTAATTTAAACCGATGAACTATATCAACTAAATTAACATTACTATATAAACTCCAGATTTCAAATTTGGAATAACATAGGCTAAACAGTGTCTAAGAGAAGTCGTGGGTGGTGTAATAGTAAACAGTTGCTAAACTAAAGGCGCTCTGATAACTTAAGCAGTTTAGTGCAGAACAAAGTGATTATACCATGTACCATTTAATTAAATGGCTGATTTTCACATTCATTATACATCAAACTGACAACACAGATCCTTTAATCCAACATGGACACTTATTTAGTCTTAGTTCATTGTAATTCACAGCTTTCCTTTTTTCTTTCTAATTATTAGTGAGAACTGCCCAGGGTGATGAGAACTTTCTTTCCTGATGCTATTGCTGCTAAGTAGCTTCTAATCTACATGTTTAGGTAGATGAGTATGAAATTTGACTACTTAAAGCACTATTTTAGATGAAAATAAAAATGTTTCATTTCCTCTTTTAATCTCAGGGGGGAATGAATGCTTTGTGGCTTTTGGCATTTCTTAGCTCTAAAGTTTAAAAACATGTATATTAAAGGGCAAAAAAAAAGGAGGAATACCAATTGAAAAAGCAAAAAGTATATGAGTTCTGTACTCAATTATCTATCAAACTTGGCTAAAATAGGAATCTGCCTTCTTCAGTAGAGAAGCTTGTTCTTCCTGGATTTCATAAATCTTGCCTCCCTCTTGTGTAGGGCAGCCACACAAGGCCATCGGTCTTTTCATATCTACTGGAGTGGGAAGCCTGTGAAGTGAATGGAGTCAGCAAAAAAAAAAAAAAAAATCCAGCTTCAATGCAGGGCTTACCTAATTGAAAATATGACAGTGATTTTAGTGAAAGGCATTTGAAATAAGTGCTAGCCAAAGCATTATTTGTATTTAACCCTTACATTTTAAAACATCAGGCTGTTTTTTTTTCCTAAAATGTGTCCAATTTCACCAGCTTTTATGGCTTATCAGGTCATAGTAATGAAAATTGCCTGTGGCCAGAGTAAAAAAAAAAAAAGCTTTTGATAATTTTACTCTTCATCTGCCACTTTTTGTAAACTCTGCTAGGGCCTAAGCTTGTATAATACTTTCAAAGTGTTTTTTTAATGAAATTTTAGTAGACTACAAAGTTGGTTAATCCTTTGTTGCAGCTAACAAACACCAGTGGAAGGGTTCTACCAGTCAAAATAAGACTAGCAAAGTGATGGTTTGTAGGACATGATTTGTAAAGTAAATGTTCTCACAGCCTGATTGGGTTCCCAGTATCCTTGACCATCACTCCTCTAGTGTTCTGAAGACAGCATCAACATCATTCCCTTGAGTTTGTTCCCTCAGGGAGGCCAAGGAAGCACATGGGTTCTTTTGCCAAGTCAGAAGGAACAGAATCAGGAGAGAGGAGGGAAATAGGTGTATATTGAGTACTTCTTTATGAAAATCATTGATAAATGTTCTATGTACAAATATTATGTCATTTACCCTTCACAGTAACTCTATAGATGATTGTGCATATTTTATACAAGTGCAAGATGAGGTGTAGAAAAGTTAAACAGCTTGCCTAGAGATATCATGGAGCTAGTCAGTAATAATTAGAACCCAGGGCAGTTTGACTCCAGGCCCCATGCTCTTTCAGTCTGGTTTCCTAAGAAAATGAGAAAAAAGAAGAGGAAGAAATGAAAGGGAGAATGAGGTTTAAAAGTAAAAAAGAGAAGTATGAATGAGAGAATACTAGAGTAACACATACAACTGCTTCAGATTCTTTTCATGTCTTAGAACCACATCTAGGCATCTCTTCCTCCCCCAAGTAACTTTATTTTCCAGGTTCTAATAGTCTGGCATGCTATACAGATCCACAGATCCAACATTCATTACAGGATAGACCCCTGTCAGCCTTTATGATATGTTGTTCAAATTTTCTCTTGATGGATGTATGGCAAGAGAATATTTTCCCAGAAAAAGAAATCCATATAAACTTGTTGATTTCAGCCTTACAGCTTGCTTGGTGATTTTTATCACTTTCCACTGGAATCTGGTCTCCTATAAAGAAGAATGCCTTTCTCCCTTTCCCTGCCATCTAACACATTTTATTTTTCCTCTCATTTCTGAAGCAGTGACACTGTGTACTGTATTTTGAGTGCTAATGTTGATTGAAGTTGTCCCTGAAAGGCTGTGCACTTGACATGTCAAGGAGTGAGTGACTGGCAGCAGATATAAGTACTTTTAGTGTCAAGGCTTTGTCAAGTCGTTGTGAAACCTAGTTTACTGAATACCAATAATACCCTCTAGATTTTCAATGGACAGATTTGTAGCTCCCCATGCATTTATTCTTCTTCTAAAGGAAATGTAGTCTATTTTGATAAAGTTGGAAGAATAATATTTTCTTTTTGAATGTCCAACAAAACATAAATTTAGCAAGTATCATAAAATCAGTATTTGTTTTACTTTTTCTCTGCCTGATAATCTGAATATGGTGGATTGCCTTCCCCTGTGTGTTTTCTGATTATTCATTTTCTGTGGGACTAATTTTCAGTGGTGAGTTATCTTTAACGGGAGAGCTTTAAAATATGCAACTAAGCTTATAAGTTGAGAACTTTAACCCTATTTCCAGAGCTCAGAGGGTGATTACTTCCAGCTAAATAAGATGACATTGTCCTACTACTCAAAGAAAAAATTGTTTTTATTATTGATGTTATTTTTATATGCATTTAAGGGAATATTTTTGTCTTATTTATTCCTTCTGTGTTAGTTATTCCTATTTTCCTATTTTCTTCTTTTACTATCTTACTGTTCAGAGTACATGTGTTTTATTGTAATGCCACTTAGTCTGAATCCTGGAAGAAATCATTTGCTATAGATATGTATTCTGTTCTCTTAAAATAGAAAAATATATCACAGAATTGATTATAATGCGTTAGCAAATTTTTCAGGAGTACATTCCACTCAGTGAGAACAATTAAAATACGTTAACTTCTGCTCAGCATTAGTTGATATAGATTTTATCTTCTTCTAGACCTTTAGTATTTGGAAATTGGGTTTTTCCCTTGGCATTTCTATTTTTAATATTGCCCTTGGTCTTTTTTGATCAACTAAAATCCTTGCATATTTAGCTCCAACCCTCTTTTCATCTTTCTCAAGGTATGTAAATTACTCGGTTACTTCTCATAATGGTAGTTTTTCTTTTTCTTATATTCCTGACTCACCTAAAAATTTCTATAATGATGGGTACTTTAAAATTCTTACAGTAAATTTTTTTTTTTTTCCCCTGTGGTACGCGGGCCTCTCACTGTTGTGGCCTCTCCCGTTGCGGAGCACAGGCTCCGGACGCGCAGGCTCAGTGGCCATGGCTCACGGGCCCAGCCGCTCCGCGGCATGTGGGATCTTCCCAGACCGGGGCACGAACCCGTGTCCCCTGCATCGGCAGGCGGACTCTCAACCACTGTGCCACCAGGGAAGCCCCAGTAAATTTTTAATAATAGTGGTGTGTTCATTGTATCTGATACCTAATTATGAATAGTCAACCTTGAAATTGGTAAGTTCACACTCGTGTGCATACAGGGTCAGTGTGTATGAATAAAAACATATGCATCTCCTTTTACAGCTATTTCTATATAAAGATTTTTAAAGCTTTTAATGATTAATTTTTCCCACACAGAAGGTAGCACTTATAACCCATGTACTTAGGGTCTTGGAAACAGCTTCTCTTCAGTACCTTATTCGACTAATTACTTTTAACTCAGTCTGTTAAATTAAAAACATCTAAAATCTAACTCAGATGTTTGTATTTTCTCATTTTATTTCTTTTACTTGCCCTTTCAATATTGTCTACATGATTCCACACATACTTGCATCAGTCAGACTGGCTTGTGAGGATCATCATCTTGATATGCTTTGTTGTTTCCTACCCTAAAATCATTTAAAATATTTGGGGGGAAACGTTTTATTTTGAAATTATTTTAAACTTCCAGAAAACTGGTGAGAGTAATACTAAGAATTCCCAAAGATGCTTCACCCAGATTTCCCAGTTGTTAACAATTAACCATATTTGATTAAATATATATGTACAGATTTTTTTTCCTGAAACATTTGAGAATTAGTTGCAAATATCATGACCCTTTACTCCTAATTACTCCAGGTGTGTATTTCCTAAGAACAAGGACATTCTCTTAAATCATCACTGTATATGGATCAAAATTAGAAAATTAGCATTGATACATCATTATTATCTAATCAACAGTCCTTATTCAGATTTTGCCAGTTGTCCAATAATACCCTTTATAGACCAAAAGAAAAAAATTTTCTAGTCCAGCATCCAGTCTTGGATTATACGTTCCATTTAGTTGTCATGTCTGTTTAGTCTCTGTTAATCTAGAACAGTGTCTCAGTGTTTGTCTTCCTTGATATTTTTGAAGAATGCACTGCCCCAACACTCTGATCATATATTTTTACCTTGGCTTGAATGCTTTTTTCACTTTTCTTCACATCAGTTGAATCTGTTACTCAGGGCTTGGCACTTTGGTAAAGCCTTCCTGACTACTGTCAGGGGAAGCAGCCTTTAGTCTACCCATTGCCCTCATTAGTTAAGTTTTAAAAAAAAATGTCTCTCCTTGGTCATAAATGTCATGACTTAAAAAAATTTTCTTTTCATGTACAGAAGTATAGAATATAAGTGAAAATTTTTGTCCCTTTTTCCTGTCCCTCTCCTTTCCGCCCACACCACCACTGAGAACTTCATCAGTGGACTTCCAGGTCATATTATGTGCACACATATCCATTTCTTTCATTCATCGTACCTTATCTTCAAAACACTCTGAGCTCATTAAAGGAAGGAACCTGTAGCTTATACATTTGGTGTCCCCACAGCGCCTGACACAGAAATGGGAGGTGTTCAATAAATGCGTGTTGGTTAACAGACTTTGGAAGGAAGAAATTACGGCTGATATGATTATGTGTTTAAATGTGGAAAGTTCATTATAAAAACCATCATTGTCCTGTTTTCTCTTTCTCAATTTAGGTTGTTAAAGGCCTTACTTATTTGTGGAGTTTAAAGATTTTACATAGAGGTATGTACTGGCTTACAAGCTCTGACTTAATTTGGGGTAAGGTGGGGAGCTCTCCCTATACCTTGATTTTTAAAGTGAATAAATGATCTAATATTTAAGCCAGGTGATATATTTGGTAGTCAGTAAGATGGCTGCTTTATAAATGTTACTTAAAAATTTTTTTCTTCCTTAACTACTCTGATTTAGATTATAAACTTGGTATTGTATTTTTGTGAATAATGTTTACCAAACATGTAAAACGGTGTTTTTCATAGTATTTGGAAATGACAGGATCTTATTTTTCTTAACTCTAGTTAATTGCAAAACCTTCACTTTCTATATAATTGCATCCCTTCCTTTTATTAACATTTCAAATATCCTCGTGCATTGTTGCTTAAGAGATTGCTTTACATACCTTGAAAGTGAAACTTTAAATAAGGGATTGGTAAGTGCATCAGCAATTAGTCTCCTAGTCTATTAACAGAACACGTGCGAAGAATAATCAGATAACTGTTGAATGTTGCAAAAGGAACCTCCCTTTGCATTTTTTAATATTCCCCAAATGTCTGAATTCATTTGGAAGTTGGCCTAATGTTACTAACTACTGTTTATATTTACACCTCTGCTCAGCCTAGCTTTATGCACATTTGGAGAACGCAACAACATACACAGATGTGATGAAAGGAAAGTTTTGTGTGTTTTTTTTAAGGTATAAGGTATGAGAGAGAGAGAACAACTGATGTCTTCAATTGTAGTATCACATCTGTCACTAAGGGTTATTTTTGTTGTGGTGGTTTTAATATCCTAGTGATTCCAAATTTGCGCTTAAATCTTCCTTCCTCTTTTGAAAAGGGTATGTAGATTTTGACAAGCAAAACTTTCAGTTCAGTTCTTGAAGGTGTTTATGCTGATTAAATGGAATCATAAACCAAGTTTTTCTTTAAAGCCAGTCCACTCTATTTCTAGAATATATAGTTGGTACACATGTAGATGTAGGGAGAGTGAACTGAGTGTGTATTATTCTTCCTGGGAATAAATAAGCATGTGAATACATCTGGTGGGTGAGAAAAAATGGAGCATTTTCTCCTCCGGGATTAAGAGAGAATGGTTGTTAACATAATATGACTTATATTGCTTCCCTGTACTCCCACCTCCCCACACTCACCAACCCATAAAGTGGTTATAGTCATTTTAATAGGAAATAACACAGTGGTCAATTCTTGTCATTTTATTGATTTTTATGGACATCTGCTATCCATTTGACAAAGGAAATCAAGGAAGTCATCAATGCTCAGTAGCAAAGCCTTCATTAAAAGGACCTTGCCATGGAAATTCAAATGTTATTTTTTTTAATTTATTTATTTTTGGCTGCGTTGGGTCTTTGTTGCTGTGTATGGGCTTTCTCTAGTTGCGGTGCGCGGGCTTCTCACTGTGGTGGCTTCTCTTGTTGCAGAGTATGGGCTCTACGTGCGCGGGCTCCAGTAGTTGTGGCACCTGGGCTCAGTAGTTGTGGCTCGTGGGGTCTAGAGCGCAGGCTCAGTAGTTGCGGCACACGGGCTTAGTTGCTCCACAGCATGTGGGATCTTCCTGGACCAGGGCTCGAACCCATGTCCCCTGCATTGGCAGGCGGATTCTTAACCACTGGACCACCAGGGAAGTCCTGCAAATATTATTATTAAAGAGATCCTTAGGCTCATCCTGTACTCTGGGCACACAGCATAATTCTGGTTTATAAGAAATTCTCACTAGCCATAACTTTCTGTGAGGACTCTTAGTAGCACTGAGAACTATAGTAGATAGGAAAATACTATTCAGTTATTCTGCAGTCATCTTTGTTTTTCTTCTTTAAAATCATTGGTTTTAGTTTTACTCTTCATCTGGAGGAATAATTGAATTTTTCATTCAAAATGGCATCTTGATGGACATGTTTCAAATGGATTTATATCTGGATCTAAAAATAAAGTCTAAAGTGTTCGTCAGAGTCCTGTACAACCACCCTATAATCACTGTGGGCAAGTGTGGTTGACCAGAGCCTCTTAGAGGTAGGTAGGTCCTTCTCCCCAGCTGTGGTTGCAGTTTGGGCTAAGAAGGGTTCTTTGATCAGTGACATATGAGGGCCTTAGTGGTTTGACTGATTTTGGACATAGAGGTTTCAAAAAGGAATCCTAAGCCTGTACTTCTCTTTTTAGTCTGTGCTGGCCAGTCCAGTTCCCACAGAGAGTAACCACTATAAAATGCCACTGGTTATGGAATGAAAATATCTGCGAGAGGCTGAGTGGGGATAGTGGTAGTGGGCCAGCTGACCGTCTCAAGGGATTTCAGTTTTTAAAATTTATTTATTTAGTTAAAGTATTGATTTACAATGTTGTATTAGCTTCAGGTATACAATGTTGTGTTAGGTACAGCAAGGTGATTCATTTATACATATATGTAGATTCTTTTCCCTTATAGGTTATTACAGAATATTGAGTATAGTTCCCTGTGCTGTACAGTAGGTCCTTGCTGGTTATCTACTTTGTATATAATAGTGTGTATATGTTCAGTTTTAAATAAATACCGGTAAGTGAATGTCCAGCTGCATCTGTCTCGATGGAAAGACTGATGAATCACAGTGCAGATGAACAGTGATTCCCCAGTAATTATGGGTACTCAGCGATAGAAAGAGTATGCTGTGGTAGTATACCTCATTAAACACGTATGTTTAGCTTTTGAGTTTCCTTGTTATTTGTGGAAACTTGTACTTTCCAGATTTAAAAGTACGTGTTTTTATTGAAGAGTAGAAGAAGCCAGGTGTCCCTGAAGAATTTTGTAAAGCTTTGTCATGAGAAATTTACTCTAGATCGAGTAGTTGTTAACTTAATATTTTAGAGGTTTTGTCTATATTTAATAACTTGGATTTCATAAAAATAAGATTAAAGATGCCTTTTTATTTACCAAAAAGCTATTTAATTTTGTCCTTGATTTAAAAATTGTAGCTTTTTAAATCAGTTCAATTAAAGATCAGAGCTTTTAAGTTCAGCTAAGGCAATTAAATAGGTAATATACTTGTTTATAGACTTTTGATATGTAAGCTTATTGCTGTACCTTCTTAAAAGCACATAGCCTCATTTTTGCTTTCTTGAATGATGATGGGAGTTCTAGCTGAATATGTGTCACATTGTCAAATCAAAGACAGTGGTCCTTCTGCAGGAGGGGGAGCCCGGTACAGGCGCTGTGAGAAGACAGAGTGAAAAGGTGGTGAAAGAGAAGCATTAATGAGTGATCTAAGCCTCCTTCTCCTTTGTCTCGGTCTAAGTACCTGTGTTCTCCTCTGTCATTTTCTTCCCAACAAATGCCACCCCTAAAGACCAGGGTCTTGTACTTATGAACACAAATTTTAAAATATTAAGAAATGGATATATATTCAGTTATCGAATGAGAAAAGAGGATAAACTGTTTCTCCCATTTAAATGGCTTCCTTGAAGTACAGTGGTCCTGGATTTGTAGCTGTAAATATATATGTGTGTGTGTGTGTGTGTATATGTACATATATGTGTGTATATATAGGTATATATGTGTGTATATATGTATACATGTGTATATATATGTGTATATATAGGTGTTTGTGTGTGTGTGTATATATATATATATATATATATATATATATATTTAGTGGAATTTATAAAATATAGTTAATGACTTCCAGATAAGCTGTTGAAAATCGAGTCTTTCCTATAGTGCAAACCCCATGAGGACTGTAGAGCAGAGTGAAGTCTGAGCAACAAGCAGCAACAGACCACCCATCCATCCCATGAAGCTTGTTAGTCTGGTACAGGTTAGTTTATTTGTGTATTACGGAAACTGTAAATATTTTTAGGAATTGAAGTGTATCAGTTGCCATTCATAGTGGATCATCAAGTGATATATTCAACCAGGTTTTACTTTTGTTTATTTTGTTCTTTTTAAGATCTGGTTGAGATGATATATGTGAAAGTGCTTATAAGCTATCAAATATTCGTAATGCAGGTATGTTTTAATTATATAATAACTATTATTAGAATTAACCACTTTATCCTGTTAATAAGAATACCTCACTCCCAAATCAAGCCAGGGAGAGAGTTTATTATACTTTGTATTACTAGGTGAAAAATTATGAAAATCTTTTCTTCAGGATAAACATGTGGTATCACATGAGGAAATAATTATTAAAACTGTTTGAGGGCTTCCTTGGTGGCACAGTGGTAGAGAGTCCGCCTGCCGATGCAGGGGACACGCGTTCGTGCCCCGGTCCGGGAAGATCCCACATGCCGCGGAGCGGCTGGGCCCGTGAGCCATGGCCGCTGAGCCTGCGCGTCTGGAGCCTGTGCTCTGCAACGGGGGAGGCCGTGACAGTGAGAGGCCCGCGTACCACAAAAAAAAGAAAAAAAGAAAACCTGTTTGAAACTTCCACCAAGATTAACTACTGTGGAAAAATTGTCTTTATTAAAAAGCATTTGTGTGAGCCCTGTGAGCATAGCATGTACTGACTGAATAAAAACAAAGAAAATGAACAGTGAGAAAGTCTGTTAGGCCAGATCTGACATTACAGCAAACATTGCAGCTTAACTTCAAAACATACATCGCCACTAATGAGGTGAGAGCCTGCATATTAATAAACCTACAGCTCCAGTCACAGCCATCATTACCCACATCAAACATAAATACAAGATTAACACCTATGCCATTTCTTTGGAAGATGTGAGAATGCCCTGGCATTAACTGCTCTCTCTTTCCCTGAGGATAATAAATAGAAATGGAAGGGTAATGAGAATAGAACTTAGATTAAGAAAATAAAATTGGCAGTCAGGCTGGGGCAGTCTTACACAGATGGAGAAGTTTATAGAAAGAAAAAAACCTAGATAGTTGGTGTCCCAGGATATTTTTGTATATATGAACCTGGTTGGTTTCATCAATTTTCTCTTAACAGGAGAGCTTTTTTATATTTTATATTACATATATATGTATTAAAAATTTTTTTTGTATTATTCTGAAGGCAAATGCTGCCCAATTTGTGATTGGAGAAAGTAAGTCTTGTGGTTTCAATGGGCATGTTAGAAATTTCATTTTCTACCCCTGGCTCTACTTTTTATAAATCTGTCCTCATACATATTTTCCAGTTGGTGCCAAAGCCAGTGTTTTTAATTTGTTCATGGAGCAACTATTTATTTTTATCCCTACTGTGTTCCAGGCAGTTGTCTATGTAGTTGGAATACATCGATTTGTATAAAACAAAAGATTCTGACACTCATGGAACTTATACTCTAGCTGGGGTGGGGCAGGGTTGGGAAAGTAATGTCGCTGAGTAATGAATATAAAAAAAAAATACAGAGTGTGTTAGAGGGTAGTTATTAATAGGGAGAAAAGAAAAATTAGATCAGTTTTAGGGGAGGGAAAGGGCAGGTTGCAGTGTTCATCAGGTAGGCCTCATAGAGAAGATGAGATTGAAGCAAAGGCTTGAAGGAAGAGAGTTGCTAGACAGGAAGGTATGTGGGGGAACAGAGCAGAAGATGCTGGTGGGATGTGCGTGGTGTGTTCATGGAACAGCAGGGAGGCCAGTGTGTCACGCTGAGGATAGGGGTGAGGGTATTATCAGCTGTTAGTGTTACAGTAACCAGGTGAGTTATAGAAGCTCAGGTCAGGGAGACAGTCGTGAAGATGGGGAGAAGTGGTCAGATTCTGAATGTATTTTAAATGTAGAGTTAGAATTTCCTGATGGATTGCTTGTGGATTTTTAGAGGAAGAGAGGAGTCAAGTTTGCTTCAACTTTCAGCGACAGTTCAGTGTGATAAAACATGTTTCCTGCTACATTTTTTTTTCTGCTAAAACAGAGACCTTCACTAAAATTAAAGAAAAACCTGATAATATCAAGTGCTGACAAAGAATACAGAGCAACTGAACTCTCATACATTGCTAGTGGGAATATGAAATGGTCCAGCCACTTTGGAAAGCAGTTTGGTACTGTCCTACAAAATGATTTGGCAATCGCACTCCACATGGCTTTATTCATAGTAGCCCCAAACTGGAAACAACTCCATTGTCTTTCAACTGGTGAATGAATAAACAAACTGTGGTACATCCAAACATAGAATACTACTCAGCAATAATAGGGAACAAACTACTGATTCATGCAGTGACACAGATGCACCGTAAGTTCCTTATGCTAAGTGAAAGAAGCCAGACTCAAAGGGCTACCTATTGTGTCACTCCATGTATATGACATTCTGGAAAAGGCAAAGCAGTAAGGATGGAAAATACATCAGTGGTTGCCCAAGGGTAGAGGAACGGTTGACTATAAAGCTGTGAGGGAATTTTGGGAGATGTTGCAAATTCTATATCTTGAATTTGGTGGTGGTTATCAGACTGTACACATTTGTTAGAACACTTAGACTTATACACCTAGATAGGGTGAATTTTACTGTAAATTATACCTCAGTAAATCAGACTTTTAAAAAAAAGAAGAAGGAAGAGAAAGAAGGCATTCTTTTAATTCTTAGCAGTGCAGTGGAAGCTCTACTTTATTATTATTTTATTTTTCTTTTTTTGGCTGTGTTGGGTCTTCATTGTGACATGCGGGATCTTTGCAGTGCACAGACTCTTCGTTGCAGCACGCCGGCTTCTCTCTAGTTGTGGCATGCAGGTTTTCTTTCTCTAGTTGTGGCATGCGGCCTCTAGAACATGTGGGCTCTGTAGTTTGCAGGATGCAGGCTCTCTAGTTGAGGCATGCGGGCTCAGTAGTTGTGGTGTGCAGGCTTAGTTGCCCTGTGGCATGTGGGATCTTAGTTCCCCAACCAGGGATCGAACCCATGTCCCCTCCATTGGAAGGTCAATTCTTTACCACTGGACCACTAGGGAAGTCCCATGGAAGCTCTACTTTAGAAAGACGTTTCCCCTGCCCAAACAGACAGACCATTCTTTCAAGGGGTCTGGTTGATTCTGTCATTATCATCATATCTCGTGGCTCCTGAAAAATCCTACCTAGGTTTGGTCTAGCAACTCACTAGCTTGAAAAAAAAAAAAAAGAATCCTTCATGATTTAAAGGATATCTGCAATGTCAGAAAGACAAAGAGAGGCAGAAAGAAAGAGAGGGAGGGATGGGAGGAGGAAGGGAGAGAAAGAAACTTAAAAGTTGCTGTTATCCTTGGCTAGCAATTTGGAGCATCTGGAAATTGCACAGTTTTTTCTTTTCTTAAGTTAGCCTGTTTTTTCCTCAGATATTATTTAATAACTGTAGATGTGCTGCACTGACTTGGTCTAACTTGGACAATTTTTAAAAAGCTCAATTTCTAAGAAGGAATAAAGTTTTATTTAAATTCCCAATCCAGTCCCTCTGACTGACTGCCTCGTTGTGTGACCCTGGAAAGGCAGGTGACTCTTGCTCTCCGGGCCTCAGTTTCCTCATATATAAAATGAAGGGATGGCTAGATGATCACTCAACTTCCTTCAAGCAGCAGGATTCTGGATTCTTTGATTCGTGACTGAAGGAAGTATGACATATTACCAAGGTACAAAGTAAGTCAGGTATATAGGAGAAGAAAGAAAACGAATGAGAATCCCTGTGAGTAGATTTTGCTATAAAAATCGTAGTAATAGTAATAATAATGAATATTTATTAGGCACTTACTCTGTACCAGACCCTGTTCTAAGTGCTTAACATGTATAAACTATTTTGTGTTCCTTCAAAATGGGCAACTCTGGGAAATATGAAATATTTTAGAACTAAAAGAGGCTAAACTGCAAGCAAATATTAATAATTGAGAATCAAAGCAATGTGGCTTAGCTAAGAATAATGTTGCTTTCTAAACCAAACTGATATAATCAATACAAAAGACATCTTTAAGGGGAAAGGGTTTTTAAACTATAAAGTATACTGAAAATAAAATATTATTATTAACAAAGAGTTATAAAAAGGACATGCAGAGGGGGCTTCCCTGGTGGGGCAGTGGTTGAGAGTCCACCTGCCGATGCAGGGGACACGGGTTCGTGCCCGGGTCCGGGAGGATCCCGCTCCGCGGCTGGGCCTGTGAGCCACGCCCACTGAGCCTGCGCGTCTGGAGCCTGTGCTCCGCAACGGGAGAGGCCACAGAAGTGAGAGGCCCGTGTATCCCCCCCCCCCCAAAAAAAAGGACATGCAGAGTTACAACTTAGATGGAAAGCAAAGGTATTCTTTTTTTAAAAAATCTTTTTATTTTGAAATGATTATAGATCCACAGGAAGTTGCCCCCAAAATGTACAGGAAGTTCACCTGCAAGGGCATCCTTTTTTTTTTTTCTTTTAACATCTTTATTGGAGTATAATTGCTTTACAATGGTGTGTTAGTTTCTGCTTTATAACAAAGTGAATCAGTTATACATATACATATCCCCATATCTCTTCCCTTTTGCATCTCCCTCCCTCCCACCCTCCCTATCCCACCCCTCTAGGTAGTCACAAAGCACCGAGCTGATCTCCCTGTGCTATGCAACTGCTTCCCACTAGCTATCTGTTTTACGTTTGGTAGTGTATATATGTCTATTTGGCTCCTGTTTTTAAATTGTTTAAATATTGTCCTTTAAATGTAAATATTAATCACATGTCAGTGATGTAGTAGATCGTAACTTACAAACACTTGTGTGTTTGGAGGGGAAAAAAAGACTTAGCCCATTAACTGAGATAAACAAACTAATTTAATGACTCTGGGTTGTTGGTTTTTCTGCAGCTCTGACTCTCCACACAAATGAACATCTCTAAAAATTAAGCCTCCTTCCCCACGTTGGTCATTCATTGTTTTTCCCTCGGGTAATCACTAGGGATTTCTGTATTTGTGGTAATGATTTTCAAGACAAGAAACCCCATATAGCGTTACTTAAAAGTGTTCTTTTAGGGCTTCCCTGGTGGCGCAGTGGTTGAGAGTCTGCCTGCCGATGCAAGGGACACAGGTTCGTGCCCTGGGCCGGGAAGATCCCACATGCCACGGAGCGGCTGGGCCCGTGAGCCACAGCCGCTGAGCCTGCATGTCCGGAGCCTGTGCTCCGCAACGGGAGAGGCCACAGCAGTGAGAGGCCCACATACCAAAAAAAAAAAAGTGTTCTTTTAAAGAATGCATGTCTAGAGTATATGAAAAACTATCAAAATTCAACAGCAAAAAACCCCAAACAATCCCAATAAAAAATGAGCAAAAGACATGAAGAGACATTCCACTGAAGAGGATATACAAATGGCAAATATTTAAGCACAGGAAAGGATTTCAGCATCATTAGCTGTTAAGGCAATGCAAATTAAAACCACAGTGAGATATTACTACATACCTACCAGAATGGCTAAAAATTTTAAAATAGTGATAACACCAAATGCCGGCAAGGATGCAGAGAAATTAGATCACTAATACATTGCTGATAGGAATGTAAAATGATACAGACCCCCCGGAAAACAATTTGATATTTCTTAAAAATCTAAACATGCAACTACCACATGACCCAGCAGTTGCACTCCTGGGCATTTATCCCAGAGAAATGAAGACTTACGTTTATACAAAAAGCAGTACACAAATGTTTATAGTAGCTTTGTTCATAATAAGCAAAAACTGGAAACAACCCCAGCGTCCTTTAATGAGTGAATGGTTAAACAAGCTGTGCTACATTCATGCCATATACTACTACTCAGCAATAAAAAGGAATGAACTATTGATATACATAACCTGGATGAATCTCCAGAGAATTATGCCAAGTAAAAAAAGCCAGTCACAAAAGGTTATATACTGTGTGATTCCATTTTTATAAGATTCTTGAAATGACAGAATTACAGAAATGGAGAGTAAATTAGTGGTTTCCAGAGGCTAATGAGAGGATGCAGGGGTAGGAGGGAAGTGGTGTGGCTATAAAAGGATGTGGTGATGGACACATTCTCTGTCTTGACTGTATCAGTGTCAGTGCCGTTTGTGATATTGTACAACAGTTTTTCAAGATGTCACTGTTGGGAGGAAACGGGTAGAGAGGATATACAGGATGTCTGTTATTTTTTACAACTGCATGTGAGTCTATAATTATCTCAAAATAAAAAGCTTAATAATAAAGAATATGTGATTGTTCTATGATTGTCTGCATTTGGGTGATCTGCTTCGTCAGAGAGGGTTGTCCTGGACTTAGTTTTTCTTTTATCCATGTGTCTGTGGTAGGATTTTTCATAGGCAGAGTCATCCCTTTTAGGACATCTCTAAAAGGGTGAGGCACCCAGGGGAATTACCGTGCAAGCCACCTCCCCCTCCCTTTCTAAAAATGAGTATCAGTGGAAGCGTTAGGGAAGAGAAGAGAAGAAGTCATGTGCCATAGAGGGAAGGAATACAAATAGTCTGAGAGGGTATTTAGTCCTCCTGTTAACCTCCCCTAAGATCCTTCTGCCTTGCTGGGGATTGGGATTTAAAGTAGATTATGTGATCATTGTGGGTTTGACTCACAGTTCTTTATGGCACCTGAATATATGCCCCTCACCTTTATGATGAGCCCCTGTCTACGCACCCAGCACAACGCACTCGGTGGTCTGATGAATGTTTGATTCACCAAGCTCTGAGCACAGCTTTGTCTCTTATGCAAACTATGAAGTTTTAGGGTCTTATCAAAGGGAGAGGGAGAACAGCTGTATGCTGGGTCATTTCTGTTGGTAGAGGTTGGAGACCCCAGTTAATTTATGACACTGTGTGCCAGTCCATATTTGTTAGATGAATAAATTAAATCACAGTTTTCTGGGAATAATACTTTTCTCGTGGAATTTTTTTGTAGTGTGGCTTAATTGGATGACCTTTGTTCCTCTGTAGTATTAAAGTAAGATATTTATCCTCAGAGAGGATATCCTGCCAAGAATGTTTAGCAGTTAGAAGACCTCTCCATGTCTGTCCCTTTCTCTAAAGGCATGGTTTAAGGTGGTCAGCACCATGGAAATTAAATCCGTTCTTTTGCTGTTGGAGGATTAAGTTCCTTCTGGATTGGGTGCAATTATTATTGTTATTAATATTATCATTCATTGAGTGCCTTTCTGTGTTTCAGATGAGGAAACTAAAGCTTAAAAAGGATAAATAACTTAGTCATAAGGAAGGTGATAACTGGTGGGTAGCCTAATGGAATAGATCTATATTTAGGGTCAGATCCAGATTTAAGTTCTGCTTCTGCTTCTTCTTAATACAACTCAGCTATGTGACCTTGGATCATCAGTTCCTTAACCTCTTTGAGACTGTAGCACTTTGGCACATAATAGATATTGTTATAGTTCAAATAACTGCTTCTCAAGACAAGCAGCAAGAGGTTAAGTGAAAGAATAGTTAGAACCTTCTCCAAACTTCCCTCCTATATCTACTTTATGTGAGAAGTGGAAAAGTCTAAAATAAAATGTCTGAAGATCAGCCCAGCTATTCAAGGTCAAAACTGGGATAGTAATCGAGCCCATAAATTGAGATGAGATTTATCTCATATAAACATAATACAGTTTGTTAAGGCTTAAGAGTTAGGATTGTAGTCTATAGTTGTGTGACCTTGAGCAAGTAATTTCATTAACTTCAGCCTCAATTTACTCATCTATAAAAAGGGGTTAATAATAGTACCTATCTCAAGGGTTATGATGAGAATTAAATGAGATATAATATGTATGAGGATAATGCATTTAGCCCAGTGTTTGGCATATAGCAAGTGCCAAAGAAGTGTTATCTCTGATTTTTGTTATTTCTTTAAAACAATTTACCAGAGTTGGTCTTCTGGACATGCTACTCCAAGTCAACTCTACGATCAAAATGTATCTTATAATTTATGTGTTTAGTGTTGTATTCCATTGCTTTCTTTCCTTTTTCACTGAAAAACTTGTAATTGGTGGTATCTTAGACTTGTGGGAATTAAGTTGTTCAGAGCTGGGGCAGAGTATAGGTCCCTTCCGACCTCCAGGAACCTGTTCCTCCACACCCGATATTTCCCATACATCAAACAGAGGATGTTACTGGGTAGGAATCTAAAATCCACCACATTAGAAGGAAACCTCTTTTACTTACTAAAAGGAAGGCAGAATTGAGAAGCCTGGGCCTCTTTTGCCCCTGGTATTAACCTTGTAAATGCTGCATGTCTCCTGCAGTTGTCATACATGAAGAGGGAAAACCATGTTTGTTGCTTCCATTCAGAACTGAATCATGAGACTCCAGATAATAACTGCCATTTAGGATGGCTAATTATGCTGCTTAATTTTATTTAAGGCTTTTGCAAGAATATTCGGATGACCTACCCTTTGTTGTGTGATGGAATGATTAGAATAACTTTTATATTGCACTGTGGTTTTCTCAAGTGTGTTCCTGTTGTTCACAGATGAATTTGTAGTGTAGAAATGTCAGCATAGTCTATGTTTTTGTTTTTGTTTTTTGCGGTACGTGGCCCTCTCACTGTTGTGGCCTTTCCCGTTGCGGAGCACAGGCTCCAGACGCGCAGGCTCAGCGGCCATGGCTCATGGGCGCAGCCACTCCGCGGCATGTGGGATCTTCCCAGACCGGGGCACGAACCCGTGTCCCCTGCATCGGCAGGCAGACTCTCAACCACTGCGCCACCAGGGAAGCCCAGCATACTCTATGTTTAATTGTACCTGCTGTTCTCATTCAGTAGAAAGCAGTCCCCAAGAAATAACTAGATAAATATATTAGTTGTTGTCTTTTCATAAGACAAACATAATGTAAAAAGATTGTTGCAGCACCCTGGCATAGTGCTAGGAGAGCTTACTAGGCATGAAGACCTGCTAATGTGTCTCTGGCTCCTGGTAAACTGAGACTGGCTTCCTGGCATTCAAGCAAAATAGTGTAATTGCTTTATAGAGGGGAAAAAGTTGAAGAGAAGTTTATTTCTGCTTCCATTATCATCCCACAGGAGAGCCACATACCGTATTTTAAAACTGAACTCGTGTTTCCTTAAGGATTGCACCGTGCCTATTTCTAAAAGCATTCAATGAGGCTTACACATGAAAGCACAGAGCAAATTAAATATTTTAAATATGCTACCAAGGGGGAAGGGGGTGGGGTGGGAGGAACTAGGAGATTGGGATTGACACATATACACTACTGATACTATGTATAAAATAGACAGCTGATGGGAACATACTGTATAGCACGGGAGCTCTACTTAATGCACTGTGGTGACTTAAATGCGAGGGAAATCCAAAAGGGAGGGGATATATGTGTATGTATGGCTGATTCATTTTGCTATGCAGTAGAAGCTAACACAGCATTGTAAAGCAACTATACTCCAGTAAAAATTTTTACAAAAAGACAAAATGGAGACCAGAAGGGAGCAGAAGTGGGAGATATCACCAGCACCTGATATGAATAGATCACAGCAAAAAGGGAATCCTCAGTTCGCAAGCATTTCCTTTTCTGAAAAGAGAAAGCATAGAATGGCTTGAAGAAAGTCACAATTTTCTTTGTGACGAAACTTAAAGGAAATTGATGTGTAGAGCCCTGTATAAAACACGTTGGATAACTCCAGCTGTAGTTCTGTGAAAGAGGTTTTATTTATGTGTTTTGAGCAGCCCCCTCGGATCGCCTCTCACTCTGACCCCTGATTGTGTTGGGGGTGGGTGCTGGGTAGTGGGCGGAGGAGCCTTTTGTGAAGAGCTGCAGAAAGCCCATGCTCTGTGGGCCTTTATTAGCAAGCTTCAGCTTGATGCTGTTCGTGTGGGTTGTTTAATGGCTAATTGATACAGCATGTGTAAAGATACAGTTTCCTGCTTGGGGCTGTTATCGGTGGCAACATGGGTTTGTCTCAACATGATACCAATTTCCACAGTCAATTTGGTCAATTCAGTGAAGGAAAAAAAAAAGTCAGTCCAGCCTGAAAATCAGTCAAAGGAGTTACTAGAGGTTATTGAGGCAACTACGGTTGGTTGATCAAAATTTTCATGTTTGAACCATTTGTTTTCACATTTTGTATACATAGCCTTGGTCATTTTGAGAAATAATCTTAAATACACAGAAGTAACATTTCAAATTTAGTATCTTTTAAAAAATATCTGTAATCACAATCAGGCTTTCTAGAACATAATATTTTTGAGGGGGAATAACCATTTTACCATAGATATGTAGTATACGATCAGAGTGTAAACAACTGATGTCTCATATTTTGTTATAAATAGAGTAAGAAGGTGACCACAGAGATCATAAAGGACCTGAAAAACTGTGGAGAAGTTATCAATAAAAGGAAGTTAAAGAATTGTGTTTTGGGCTGATTTTTAAAGCCACTTTACTGTTATATAACTTAAGTATCATAAAGCTCACCCATTTTAAGTGTGCGATTCAGGGATTTTTAATAAATTATAGAATTGTGTAACCATAACCATAATCCATCTGAGAACATTTTCCATCACCCCAAAAAAGAATCCACATGCCCACTTGCCATCAGTTCCTGCTTCTAGCCCCAGCTTCTGTGAACCACTAATCTATTTTCTGAATTTATAGATTTGCGTTTTTTAGACATTTTATATAAACAGATTAATACAACATGAAGTCTTTTCTATCTCACTTCTTTCATTTAGCATAATCTTTTGGTGGTTTATCCATTTAGTAATACGGGTATGTCAGCAGTCCATTCCTTTGTTCTAATATCTTTTTAAAATTGAGGTATAATTGACATACAACATTATATCAGTTACAGGTGTATAACATAATGATTTGATGTTTGTATATATTATGAACTGATCACCACAATCAACCTAGTTAACATATGTTATCATACATAGAGAATTTTTTTCTTGTTTTGAGAACTTTGATGATTTATTCTCTTAGCAACTTTAAAATATGTAATGCAGTATTATTAAATGTAGTTGCCATATTGTACATTACATCCCTGTGATACACTTATTGTAAAAACGGAAGTTTGTACCTTAAGACTCCTTTCACCCATTTTGCCCACACCCCCCTCCCCCTCCTCTGGCAAACACCAATCTGTTTTCTGTATCTATGAGCTTGTTTTGTTGTTGTTGTTGTTTCTAGATTCCACTTATAAGTGGTGTTTGTCTCTATCTGATTATTTTACTTAGCATAGTGCCCTCAAGATCCATCTATGTTGTCTCAAATGGCAAGATTTCATTATTTTTTATGGCCAAAAATCCCATTGTATATATATGTGTGTGTATATATATATATTATATATATGTATGATGTGTATATATATATAATATATATATATATACATACCACATTTTCTTTGTTGATGGACATTTAGGTTGTTCCTCTATTCAGCTGTTGTAAATAATGCTGAGTGAACATGGGGGTGTATATATCTTTTGGAGTTAGTGTTTTTGTTTTCTTTGGATAAATACCCAGAAGTAGAGTTGCTGGATCTTATGGTAGTTATATTTTTAAT
This sequence comes from Neophocaena asiaeorientalis asiaeorientalis, assembly GCF_003031525.2. NCBI lineage: Eukaryota > Metazoa > Chordata > Mammalia > Artiodactyla > Phocoenidae > Neophocaena > Neophocaena asiaeorientalis. The sequence continues at coordinate 384,174 of NW_020174936.1, forward strand.
ATTTTAAGGAATCTCCATATAGTGGGTATGCCAATTAACATTTCCATCAACTGTGCACAGGGTTCCCTTTTCTCCACATCCTTGCTAACACTTATTTCTTGTCTTTTTGTTAATAGCCATTCGAATAGATGTGAGGTGATATCTCATTGTGGTTTTGATTTGCATTTCCCTGATGATTAATTATTGATGTGGAGCACCTTTTCATGTACCTGTTGGCCGTCAGTATGTCTTGTTTAGAAAAATGTCTATTCAGATCCTCTGTTCATTATTTAAATCAGATTGGCTTTTTTTGCTATTAAGTTTTTTGAGTTCTTTGTATATTTTAGATATTAACTCTTTATCAGATACATGATTTGCAAATATTTTCTCTCATTTAGTTGGTTGCCTTTCCATTTTGTTGACGTTTTCCTTTGCTCTGTAAAGCTTTTTAGTTTAAGGTAGTCCCATTTGTTTATTTTTGATTTTGTTGCCTTTGCTTTAGATGTCAAATCCAAAAAACTCATTATCAAGACTGATGTCAAGGAGCTTACCCTCTATGTTTTCTTTGAGGAGTTTTATGGCTTCAGGTCTTACATGCAAGTCTTTAATCCATTTTGAGTGAGTTTTTATGTATTGTAAGATAGGGATCCAGTTTCATTTTTTAAAATGTGGCTGTCCATTTTTTCCAATACCATTTATTTAAGAGACTGTCCTTTTTTCAGTATATTGTATATTCTTGGCTTTTTTGTCATCAATTAATTGACTGTATAAGATGGGTTTATTTCCGGGTTCTCTGTTCATTGATCTATGTGTCTTTTTATGCCCATATCATACTGTTTTGATTACTATAACTTTGTGTTATTGTTTGAAATCAGGAAGCATGATGCCTCTAGCTTTGTTTTACTTTTTCTCAAGATTGCTTTGGCTATTCAGGGTCTTTTGTGGTTCTGTACAAAGTTTAGAATTGTTTATTCCATTTCTGTGAAAAATGCCATTGGAATTTTGATAAGAATTGCATCAAATCTGTAGAGTGCTTTGAGTAATACAGACATTTTAATAATGTTAATTCTTCCAATCCATGAGTGTAGAATATCTTTCCATTTTTGGTGTCTTCTTCAGTTTCCTTCATCTGGGTCTTACAATTTTCAGTGTACAGGTCTTTCACCTCCTTGCTTAAATTTATTCCCTAGATATTTTGTTCATTTTGATACAGTTGTAAATGGGATTGTTTTCTTCATTTCTCTTCCTGATAGTTCATTATTGGTGTAAGCAAAACTACAGATTTCTGTGTATTGATTTTGTATCCTGCAAGTTTATTGGATTTATTTATTAGTTCTAACAGTTTTTTTTGTTTTTTGTTTTCCTGCGGTACGCGGGCTTCTCACTGTTGTGGCCTCTCCCGTTGCGGAGCACAGGCTCCAGACGCGCAGGCTTAGCGGCCATAGCTCACCAGCCCAGCCGCTCCGCGGCAGGTGGGATCTTCCCGGACCGGGGCATGAACCCGTGTCCCCTGCATCAGCAGGCAGACTCTCAACCACTGCGCCACCAGGGAAACCCTATAACGGTTTTTTGGTGGGGGTGTTCAGGGTTTTTTATATATACTATCATGACATTTGAAAATAATGACAATTTTACTTTTTCCTTTCCAATTTGGATGCCTTTTATTTCTTCTCTTACTTAACTGTTCTGGCTAGGACTACCTATACTATGTTGAATAAAAGTGACAAAAGTGTATATCCTTATCTTGTTCTTTACCTTAGAAGAAAAGATTTTAACTTTTCATCATTGACAGTGACGTTAGCTGTGGGCTTCTCTTATATGGCCTTTATTATGTGGAGGTATGTTCCCTCTGTACCCACTTTGTTGAGAGTCTTTATCGTAAAAGGATGTTGAATTTTGTCAAATCCTTTTACTGCATCTCCTGAGATGATTCTAAATTTTCATCCTTTAATTTGTTAATCTTGTGTATCATGTTGATTGATTTGTATATGTTGAACCATCCTTGCGTCCCTGTAATAAATCCCACTTGATCGTAGTATAGGATTCTTTTTTTTTGTTTTTAACAACTTTATTGGAGTATAATTGCTTTACAATGGTGTGTTAGTTTCTGCTTTATAACAAAGTGAATCAGTTATACATATACATATGTTCCCATATCTCTTCCCTCTTGTGTCTCCCTCCCTCCCACCCACCCTATATGTGGTCACAAACTACCTAGCTGATCTCCCTGTGCTATGCGGCTGCTTCCCACTAGCTATCTATTTTACATTTGGTAGTGTATATATGTCCATGCCACTCTCTCACTTTGCCAAAGCTTTTAAGTTTCATTAGGTCCCATTTGTTTATTTTTGTTTCCATTTCTCTAGGAGGTAGGTCAAAAAGCATCTTGCTGTGATTTATGTCATAGAGTGTTCTGCTTATGTTTTCCTCTACGAGTTTATAGTGTCTGGCCTTACATTTAGGTGTTTAATCCATGTTGAGTTTATTTTTGTGTATGGTGTTAGGGAGTGTTCTAATTTCATTCTTTTACATGTAGCTGTGCAGTTATCCCAGCACCACGTACTAAGGACACTGTGTTTTTCTCCATTGTATATTCTTGCCTCCTTTCTCAAAAATGAGGTTACCATATGTGCATAGGTTTATCTCTGCGCTTTCTATCCTGTTCCATTGATCTATATTTCTGCTTTTGTGCCAGTATCATACTGTCTTGGTTACTGTAGCTTTATAGTATAAGTCTGAAGTCCAGCTGTATAGTCTGGACTATAGTATAGTCTGCCTCCAGCTCCGTTTTTCTTTCTCAAGATTGCTTTGGCTATTCGGGGTGTTTTGTGTTTCCATACAAATTCTGAATTTTTTTGTTCTAGTTCTCTGAAAAATTCCATTGGTAGTTCGATAGGGATTGCACTGAACCTGTAGATGGCTTTGGGTACTAGAGTCATTTTCGCAATGTTGATTCTTCCAATCCAAGAACATGGTATATCTCTCCATGTGTTTGTATCATCTTTAATTACTTTCATCACTGTCTTACAGTTTTCTGCATATAGGTCTTTTGTCTCCATAGGTAGGTTTATTCCTAAATATTTTATTCTTTTTGTTGATATGGTAAATGGAGTGTTTCCTTAATTTCTCTTTCAGATTTTTCATCATTAGTGTATAGGAAAGCAAGAGATTTCTGCATTAATTTTGTATCCTGCTACTTTACCAAATTCATTGATTAGCTTTAGTAGTTTTCTGGTAGCATCTTGAGGATTCTCTATGTATAGTGTCATGTCATCTGCAAACAGTGACAGCTTTACTCCTTCTTTTCCTATTTGGATTCCTTTCATTTCTTTTTCTTCTCTGATTGCTGTGGCTAAAACTTCCAAAACTATGTTGAATAAGAGTGGTGAGAGTGGGAAACCTTGTCTTGTTCCTGATCTTAGAGGAAATGGTTTCACTTTTTCACCATTGTGAACGATGTTGGCTTTGGGTTTGTTATATATGGCCTTTATTATGTTGAGGTACATTCCCTCTATGCATATTTTCTGGAGGGTTTTTATCATAAATGGGGGCTGAATTTAGTCAAAAAAGCTTTTTCTGCATCTATTGAGATGATCATATGGTTTTTCTCCTTCAGTTTTTTAATATGGTGTGTAACATTAATGGATTTGCATATATTGAAGAATCCTTTCATTCCTGGAATAAACCCCATTTGATCATGGTGTATCATCCTTTTAATGTGCTGTTGGATGCTGTTTGCTAGTATTTTCTTGAGGATTTTTGCATCTGTGTTCATCAGTGATATTTGCCTGTAGTTTTCTTTGTTTGGAACATCTTTGTCCTGCTTTGCTGTCCGGGTGATGGTGGCCTTGTAGAATGAGTTTAGGAGTGTTCCTCGCTCTTCTCTAAATGTTTGGTAGAATTCGCCTGTGAAGCTGCGTGGTCCTGGGCTCTATTGGAAGATTTTTAATCACAGTCTCAATTTCAGTGCTTGTGATTGGTCTGTTTATATTTTCTGTTTCTTAGTAGTTCAGTCGCGGGAGGTTGTGCTTTTCTAGGAATTTAGAAATTTGTTGTCCATTTTATTGGCACGTAGTTGGTTGTAGTAATCTCTCTTGAACCTTTGTATTTCTGCAGTGTCAGTTGTTATTTCTCCTTTTTCATTTCTAATTCTCTTGATTTGAGTCTTCTCCCTTTTTTTCTTGATGAGTCTGGCTAATTGTTTATCAATTTTGTTTATCTTCTTAAAGAACCAGCTTTTAGTTTTATTGCTCTTTGCTGTCGTTTCCTTCATTTCTTTTTCATTTATTTCTGATCTGATCTTTATGATTTCTTTCCTTCTGCTAACTCTGGGGTTCTTTTGTTCTTCTTTCACTAACTGCTTTAGGTGTAAGGTTAGGTTGCTTATTTGAGGTGTTTCTTGGTTTTTGACATAGGGTTGTATTGCTATACATTTCCCTCTTAGAACTGCTTTGGCTGCATTCCATAGGTTTTGGGTTGTCATGTTTTCATTGTCATTTCTTTCTAGGTATTTTTTGATTTCCTCTTTGATTTCTTCAATGATCTCTTCATTATTAAGTAGTGTATTGATTCCCGTTTTTGGTGTCTGCCCCCAGTGGCTAAGGTTGTTTCAGTGGGTTGTGTAGGCTTCCTGGTCGAAGGGACTAGTGCCTGTGTTCTCATGGATGAGGCTGGAACTTGTCTTTCTGGTGGGCAGGACTGCGTCCAGTGGTGTGTTTTGGGGTGTCTGTGACCTTATTATGATTTTAGGCAGCCTCTCTTCTAACGGGTAGGGTTGTGTTCCTGTCTTGATAGTCGTTTGGCATAGGGTGTCCAGCACTATAGCTTGCTGGTCATTGAGCGGAGCTGGGTGTTAGCATTGAGATGGAGATCTCTGGGAGAGCTTTCGCCATTTGATATTACGTAGAGCTGGGAGGTCTCTTGTGGACCAATGTCCTGAACTCAGCTCTCCCACCTCAGAGACACAGGCCTGACACCCCGCCGGAGCATTAAGACCCTGTCAGCCATACGTCTCAGAAGAAAAGGGAGAAAAAGAGAAAGAAGGAAAGAAAAAAATAAAAAAAGTTATTAGAATAAAAAAATTTTTTTAATTATTAAAAATAAAAAATTTAAAAGTAGTAAAAAAAAAAAAAAGGAGAGCAACCAAACCAAAAAGCAAATCCACCACTGATAACAAGCTATAAAAACTATGCTAAAAACAGAAAGAAAAACAACAACAGCAACAACAACAACAAAATGGAGAGACAGAGCCCTAGGACAAATGGTAAAAGCAAAGCTATACAGACAAAATCACACAAAGAAGCATACAAATACACACTCACAAAAAGAGAAAAAGGAAAAAAATATATATATCTATGTAAAGAAAAAAAGAAAGTGAGCAACCAAGTCAATAAACAAATCTACCAATGATAGAAACTCTAAATACTAAACTACGATAAATATAAAACCAGAAACCAGTCCATCACATAGCAAACCCCAAATCTACAGTTGCTCCCAAAGTCCACCACCTCGATTTGGGGATGATTCATTGTCTATTCAGGTATTCCACCGATGCAGGGTACATCAGGTTGATTGTGGAAATTTAATCGCTGCTCCTGAGGCTGCACGGAGAAATTTCCCTTTCTCTTCTTTCTTCGCACAGCTCCCGGGGTTCAGCTTTGGAATTGGCCCCCCCTCTGCGTGTAGGTCTCCTGAGGGCATCTTTTCCCACCCAGACAGGATGGGGTTAAAGGAGCCTCTGATTCGGGGGCTCTGGCTCATTCGGGCCAGGAGGAGGGAGGGTTACAGAATGTGGGGCGAGCCTGCGATGGCAGAGGCCAGCATGATATTGCAACAGCGTGAGGCGTGCCGTGCGTTCTCCCGGGAAAGTTGTCCCTGTATCATGGGACCCTGGCAGTGGCGGGCTGCACCGGCTCCCGGGAAGGGAGGTGTAGATAGTGACCTGTGCTCGCACACAGGCTTCTTGGTGGCTGCAGCAGCAGCCTTACCGTCTCATGCCTGTCTCTGGGGTCCACGCTGATAGCCGCGGCTCACACCCATCTCTGGAGCTCATTTAGGCAGTGCTCTGAATCCCCACTCCTCGTGCACCCCAAAACAATGGTCTCTTGCCTCTTAGGCAGTTCCAGACATTTTCCTGGACTCCCTCCCAGCTACCTGTGGTGCACTAGCCCCCTTCAGGCTGTGTTCATGCAGCCAACCCCAGTCTTCTCGCTGAGGTCTGACCTCCGAAACTGGAGCCTCAACTCCCAACCCCCACCCATCCCGGCAGGTGAGCAGACAAGCGTCTCAGGCTGGTGAGGGCTGGTCGGCAATGATCCTCTGTGCGGGAATCTCTCCGCTTTGCCCTCTGCACTCCTATTGCTGCTCTCTTCTCTGTAGCTCCAAAGCTTCCCCCCGCTCCCACCCCCCGTCTCCACCAGTCAAGGGGCTTCCTAGTGTGTGGAAACTTTTCCTCCTTCACAGCCCCCTCCCCAAGGTGCAGGTTCAGTCCCTATTCTTCTGTCTCTATTTTTTCTTTTGCTCTACCCAGGTACGTGGGGAGTTTCTTGCCTTTGGGGAAGTCTGAGGTCTTCTGCCAGCATTCAGTAGGTGTTCTGTATGAGTAGTTCCACATGTAGATGTATTTCTGATGTATTTGTGGGGAGGAAAGTGATCTCCACATCTTACTTCTCTTTGGTCTTGAAGGTCTCTCTCCTCTGTCATTTCTGATTTTATGACCCACTCCCTTCTATTCTTGGTGAGTCTAGCTAAAGATTTGTCAATTTGGTTTATCTTTCAAAGGACCAACTGTTTATTTCATTTATTTTTTCTATTGTCTCTTTAGTCTCTATTTCATTTATTTCTGCTCTGATCTTTGTTGTTTGCTTCCTTCTTTTAACTTTGGGCTTTGTTTGTTCTCCTTCTTCTAGTTCTTTGAGGTGTAAAGTTAGGTTGTTTATTTGAGATTTTTATTGTTTCTGGCAGTAGACATTTATCATTGTTAATCCTTGCCTCTTAAAGCTGCTTTTCTGCAGGTTTGGTATGTTGTGTTTCCATTTTTCTTTGTCTCAAGATTTTTTTATTCCACTTTTGGTTTCTTTATTGACCCATTGTTTGTTCAATAGCATGTTGTTTAGTCTCCACTAATTTTCCAATTTCCTTCTTGTAATTATTTCTATTTTCATACCATTGTGGTATGAAAATATGCTTGTTATTGTCTTAATCTTCTTAAATTTGTTAAGATTTGTCTTGTGGACTAACATATGATCTCTCCTGGAGAATGTTCAATGTGCACTTGAGAAGAATGTGTATTCTTTTGCTTTTGGTTGGATATTTGTTAAGTTCATCAGATCTAACATGTCATTTAAAGTCCCCTACTGTTATTGTATTGCTGTTTATTTCTCCCTTTTTTGGTCTGTTAACATCTGGTGTATATATATATATAGGGGATCCTATGTTGGATACATAAATATTTATAAATATTATATGTTCTTGTTGGATTGACCCCTTTATCAACATGTAAGGGTTCTTTGTTTCTTATTACAGTTTTTCTATTTCCTTTTATTGCTGAATAATATTCCATTGAATGGATATATCACATTTTCTTTATCCATTTACTAGTAGAGGGATATTTGTATTTATCCAGTTTGGGGCTGTTAAGAATAATGCTGGAGATTTGAGAAAATGGTGGAAGAATAAGATGCGGAGATCACCTTCCTCCCCACAGATACATCAGAAATACATCTACACATGGAACTGCTCCTATAGAACACCCACTGAACGCTGGCAGAAGACATCAAACGTCCCAAAAGGCAAGAAACTCCTCACGTACCTGGGTAGGGCAAAAGAAAAAAGAAAAAACAGAGGCAAAAGAATAGGGACAGGACCTGCACCAGTGGGAGGGAGCTGTGAAGGAGGAAAGGTTTCCACACACTAGAAGCCCCTTCGCGGGTGGAGACTGCGGGTGGCGGAGGGGGAAGCTTCAGAGCCGCGGAGGAGAGCACAACAACAGGGGTGCGGAGGGCAAAGCAGAGAGTCCTGCACAGAGGATCGGTGCCGACCAGCATTCACCAGCCAGAGAGGCGTGTCTGCTCACCCGCCTGGGTGGGAGGGGCTGGGAGCTGAGGCTCGGGCTTCGGTCAGATGCAGGGAGAGGACTGGGGTTGGCGGCGTGGACACATCCTGAAGGGGTTAGTGCGCCACAGCTAGCCGGGAGGGAGTCCGGGGAAAAGTCTGCACCTGCCAAAGAGGCAAGAGACTTTTTCTTGCCTCTTTGTTTCCTGGTGCACAAGGAGAGGGGATTAAGAGTGCTGCTTAAAGGAGCTCCAGAGACGGGTGCGAGCCGCAGCTATCAGCACAGACCCCAGAAACGGGCGTGAGACGCTAAGACTGCTGCTACAACCACCAAGAAGCCTATGTGCGAGCACAGATCACTATCCCCACCTCCCCACCCGGGAGCCTGTGCAGCCCGCCACTGCCAGGGTCCCGTAACCCAGGGACAATTTCCCCGGGAGAACGCACAGCGCGCCTCAGGCTGCTGCAACATCATGCTGGCCTCTGCCGCCGCAGGCTCACCCCGCATCTGTACCGCTCCCTACCCCCGCCCTGAATGAGCCAGAGCCGCCAAATCAGCTGCCCCTTTAACCCCGTCCTGTCTGAGCGAAGAACAGACTCCCTCCGGCGACCTACACACAGAGGCGGAGCCAACTCCAAAGCTGAGCCCCGGGAGCCGTGCGAACAAAGAAGAGAAAGGGAAATTGCTCCCAGCAGCCTCAGAAGCAGCGGATTAGAGCTCCACAATCAACTTGATGTACCCTGCATCTGTGGAATACCTGAATAGACAACGAATCATCTCAAATTGAGGAGGTGGACTATGGGAGCAAGATACATTATTTTCTCCCCTTTTCCTCTTTTTGTGAGTGTGTATGGGTATGCTTCTGTGTGAGATTTTGTCTGTATAGCTTTGCTTTCACCATTTGTCCTAGGGTTCTGTCTGTCTTGTTTTTTTAACTTTAAAAATTTTTTTCGTAAAAATTAATTTTTTAATTACTTTATTTTACTTTATCTTACTTTATTTTATTTTATCCTCTTCCTTCCTTCCTCCCTCCCTCCCTCCCTCCCTCCCTTCCTTTCTACTTTTTCTCCCTTTTATTCTGAGCCGTGTAGAGGAAAGGCTCTTGGTGCTCCAGCCAGGTGTCAGGGCTGTGCCACTGAGGTAGGAGAGCCAACTTCAGGACACTGGTATACAAGAGACCTCCCAGCTCCATGTAATATCAAATGGTGAAAATCTCCCAGAGATCTCCATCTCAACGCCAAGACCCAGCTTTACTCAACGACCAACAAGCTACACTGCTGGACACCCTGTGCCAAACAACTAGCAACACAGGAACACAGCCCCATTCATTAGCGAGGAGGCTGCCTAAAATCATAATGAGGCCACAGACACCCAAAAACACACCACCAGACGTGGACCTGCCCACCAGAATGTCACAAACCAGCCTCATCCACCAGAACACAGGCAATAGTCCCCTCCACCAGGAAGCCTCCACAAACCACTGAACCAACCTTAGCCACTGGGGACAGACACCAAAAACAATGGGAACTATAAACCTGCAACCTGGGAAAAGGAGACCCCAAACACAGTAAGATAAGGAAAATGAAAAGACAGAAAAACACACAGCAGATGAAGGAGCACGGTAAAAACCCACCAGACCTAACAAATGAAGAGGAAATAGGCAGTCTACCTGAAAAAGAATTCAGAATAATGATAGTAAAGATGATCCAAAATCTTGGAAATAGAATAGAGAAAATGCAAGAAACATTTGACAAGGACCTAGAAGAACTAAAGAGGGAACAAGCAATGATGAACAACACAATAAATGAAATTAAAAATACTCTAGAAGGAATCAATAGAATAACTGAGGCAGAAGAACGGATAAGTGCCCTGGAAGATAAAATAGTGGAAATAACTACCACAGAGCAGAATGAAGAAAAAAGAATGAAAAGAACTGAGGACAGTCTCAGAGACCTCAGGGACAGCATTAAACGCACCAATACTCTAATTATAGGGGTCCCAGAAGAAGAAGAGAAAAAGAAAGGGCCTGAAAAATATTTGAAGAGATTATAGTTGAAAACTTCCCAAATATGGGTAAGAAAATAGCAAGTCCAGGAAGCACAGAGAGTCCCATACAGGATAAATCCAAGGAGGAACACGCCAAGACACATATTAATCAAACTATCAAAAATTAAATACAAAGGAAACATATTAAAAGCAACAAGGGAGAAACAACAAATAACACACAAGGGAATCCCCATAAGGTTAACAGCTGATCATTCAGCAGAAACTGCAAGCCAGAAGGGAGTGGCAGGACATGTTTAAAGTTATGAAGGAAAAAAACCGACACCCAAGGTTACTCTACCCAGCAAGGATCTCATTCAGATTTGATGGAGAAATTAAAACGTTTACAGACAAGCAAAAGCTGAGAGAGTTCAGCACCACCAAACCAGCTTTACAACAAATGCTGAAGGAACTTCTGTAGGCAAGAAACACAAGAGAAGAAAAAGACCTACAATAACAAACCGAATAGAATTAAGAAAATGGGAATAGGAACATACATATCGATAATTACCTTAAATGTAAATGGCTTAAATGCTCCCACCAAAAGACACAGACTGGCTGAATGGATACAAAAACAAGACCCGTATATATGCTGTCTAAAAGAGACCCTCTTCAGACCTAGGGACAGATACCGACTAAAAGTGAGGGGATGGAAAAAGATATTCCATGCAAATGGAAATAAGAAGAAAGCTGGAGTAGCAATTCTCATATCAGACAAAATAGACTTTAAAATAAAGACTATTACAAGAGACAAAGAAGGACACTACATAATGATCAAGGGATCGATCCAAGAAGATAGAACAATTATAAATATTTATGCACCCAACATAGGAACACCTCAATACATAAGACAAATACTAACAGCCATAAAAGGGGAAATCGACAGTAACACAATCATAGCAGGGGACTTTAACACCCCACTTTTACTAATGCACAGGTCATCCAAAATGCAAATAAATAAGGAAACACAAGCTTTAAATGATACATTAAACAAGATGGACTTAATTGCTATTTGTAGGACATCCCATCCAAAAACAACAGAATACACATTTTTCTCAAGTGCTCATGGCACATTCTCCAGGATAGAACATATCTTGGGTCACAAATTTAGCCTTGGTAAATTTTAAAAAATTGAAATTGTATCAAGTATCTTTTACGACCACAACATTATGAGACTAGATATCAGTTACAGGAAAATATCTGTAAAAATTACAAACACGTGGAGGCTAAACAGTACACTACTTAATAACGAAGTGATCACTGAAGAAATCAAAGAGGAAATAAAAAACTATCTGGAAACAAATGACAATGGAGACACGACGACACAAAACCTATGAGATGCAGCAAAAGCAGTTCTAAGAGGGATGTTTATAGCAATACAGTCCTACCTTAAGAAACAGGAAACATCTCGAATAAACAACCTAACCTTGCACCTAAAGCAATTAGAGAAAAAAGAAAAAAAAACACCCAGAGTTAGCAGAAGGAAAGAAATCATAAAGATCAAATCAGAAATAAGTGAAGAAGAAATGAAGGAAAGAATAGCAAAGATCAATAAAACTAAAGGCTGGTTCTTTGAGAAGATAAACAAAACTGATAAACCATTAGCCAGACTCATCAAGAAAAAAAGGGAGAAGACTCAAATCAATAGAATTACAAAAAAAAAGGGGAAGTAACAACTGACACTAGAAATACAAAGGATCATGAGAGATTACTACAAGCAACTCTATGCCAATAAAATGGACAACCTGGAGGAAATGGACAAATTCTTAGAAATGCACAACCTGCCAATACTGAACCAGGAAGAAATAGAAAATATGAACAGACCAATCACAAGCACTGAAATTGAAATTGTGATTAAAAATCTTCCAACAAACAAAAGCCCAGGACCAGTTGGCTTCACAGGCGCATTCTATCAAACATTTAGAGAAGAGCTAACACCTATCCTTCTCAAACTCTTCCAAAATATAGCAGAGGTAGGAACACTCCCAAACTCATTCTTCGAGGCCACCATTACCCTGACACCAAAACCAGACAAAGATGTCACAAAAAAAGAAAACTACAGGCCAATATCACTGATGAACATAGATGCAAAAATCCTCAACAAAATACTAGCCAACAGAATCCAGCAGCACATTAAAAGGATCATACACCATGATCAAGTGGGGTTTATTCCAGGAATGCAAGGATTCTTCAATACACGCAAATCAATCAACGTGATAGACCATATTAACAAATTGAAGGAGAAGAACCGTGTGATCATCTCAATAGATGCAGAGAAAGCTTTCGACAAAATTCAACACCGATTTATGATAAAAACCCTCCAGAAAGTAGGAATAGAGGGAACTTTCCTCAACATAATAAAGGCCATATATGACAAACCCACAGCCAACATTTCCTCAATGGTGAAAAACTGAAAGCATTTCCACTAAGATCAGGAGCAAGACAAGATTGCCCACTCTCACCACTCTTACTCAACATAGTTTTGGAGGTTTTCGCCACAACAATCAGAGAAGAAGAAGAAATGAAAGGAATCCAAATTGGAAAAGAAGAAGTAAAGCTGTCACTGTTTGCAGATGATATGATACTATACATAGAGCATCCTAAAGATGCTACCAGAAAACTACTAAAGCTAATCAATGAATTTGGTCAAGTAGCAGGATACAAAATTAATGGAGAGAAATCTCTGGCATTCTTATACACTAATGATGAAAAATCTGAAAGTGAAATTAAGAAAACACTCACATTTACTATTGCAACAAGGAGAATAAAATATCTAGGAATAAACCTACCTAAGGAGACAAAAGTCCTTTATGCAGAAAATTATAAGACATTGATGAAAGAAATTAAAGATGATACAGATAGATGGAAAGATATACCATGTTCTTGGATTGGAAGAATCAACATTGTGAAAATGACTCTACTACCCAAAGCAATCTACAGATTCAGTGCAATCCCTATCAAACTACCACTGGCATTTTTCAGAGAACTAGAACAAAAAATTTCACAATTTGCATGGAAACACAAAAGATCCCGAATAACCAAAGAAATCTTGAGAACAAATAATGGAGCTGGAGGAATCAGGCTCCCTGATTTCAGACTATACTACAAAGCTATAGTAATCAAGACAGTATGGTACTGGCACAAAAACAGAAATATAGATCAATGGAACAGGACAGAAAGCCCAGAGATAAACCCATGCACATATGGTCACCGTATCTTTTATAAAGGAGGCAAGAATATACAGTGGAGATAAGACAGCCTCTTCAATAAGTGGTGCTCAGAAAGCTGGACAAGTACATGTAAAAGTATGAAATTAGAATACTCCCTAGCATCATACACAAAAATAAACTCAAAATGGATTAAAGACCTAAATGTAAGGCCAGACACTATCAAACTGTTAGAGGAAAACATAGGCAGAACACTCTATGACATAAATCACAGCAATATCCTTTTTGACCCACCTCCTCGAGAAATGGAAATAAAAACAAAAATAAACAAATGGGACCTAATGAAACTTAAAAGCTTTTGCACAGCAAAGGAAACCATAAACAAGACCAAAAGACAACCCTCAGAGTGGGAGAAAATATTTGCAAATGAAGCAACTGACAAAGGATTAATCACCAAAATTTACAAGCAACTCATGCAGCTCAATAACAAAAAAACAAACAACCCAATCCAAAAATGGGCAGAAGACTGAAACAGACATTTCTCCAAAGAAGATATACAGTTTGCCAACAAACACAGGAAAGAATCCTCAACGTTAGAGAAATGCAAATTAATCATTAGAGAAATGCAAATCAAATCTACAATGAGATATCATCTCACACCGGTCAGATTGGCCATCATCCAAAAATCTAGAAACAATAAATGCTGGAGAGGGTGTGGAGAAAAGGGAACACTCTTGCCCTGCTGGTGGGAATGTAAATTGATACAGCCACTATGGAGAACAGTATGGAGGCTCCTTAAACAACTACAAGTAGAACTACCATACAACCCAGCAATCCCACTACTGGGCGTATACCCTGAGAAAACCATAATTCAAAATGAGTCATGTACAAAAATGTTCATTGCCGCTGTATTTACAATAGCTAGGACATGGAAGCAACCTAGATGTCCATCAACAGATGAATATATAAAGAAGATGTGGCATATATATACAATGGAATATTACTTAGCCATCAAAAGAAATGAAATTGAGTTATTTGTAGTGAGGTGGATGGACCTAGAGTTTGTCATACAGAGTGAAGTAAGTCAGAAAAGCAGAACAAATACCGTATGCTAACAGATACATATGGAATCTAAGAAAAAAAAAAAGGTCATGAAGAACCTAGGGGTAAGACGGGAATAAAGATACAGACCTACTAAAGCATGGACTTGAGGTTATGGGGAGGGTGAAGGGTAAGCTGGGGCCAAGTGAGAGAGTGGCATGGGCATATATACACTACCAGACGTAAGGTAGATAGCTAGTGGAAGCAGCCGCATAGCACAGGGAGATCACCTAGGTGCTTTGTGACCACTTACAGGGGTGGGATAGGGAGGGTGGGAGGGAGGGAGACGCAAGAGGGAAGAGATATGGGAACATATGTATATGTATAACTGATTCACTTTGTTATAAAGCAGAGACTAACACACCTTTGTAAAGCAATTATATTCCAATAAAATGTTAAAAAAAAGATTAATGATACTTTCATACACAAGTCTTTATTTGGTTCTGTGTTTTCATTTCTCTTGAGTAGATACCTGGGTTTGGTATGTATCTTTAGATATTTGTAATCACAGTGAATCAAGTCATCTAGTACACGTCAGTTTTGAGAAGAAATAGCCATTAACCATTGATACATAGTATATGTTTAGTATCAGTAATTAACTGATATTTCATTAAAGTTGAAATAGGAAAGTGACCACAAGGTTTGTATGGTAAGTTTACGTTTAATTTTTAAAGACACTTAGGGGTTGATTTTTATTTAGTTACAGTCTCCTATAGAAACCACGTATCATTATCTTCTGCATGACACTGTAATCCCATTTCTAAGTTCTTCCCTTTTTCCAACTTCCTAATAGTCTTCTAAGCACTTCAAATTATTAAACAGAACTGCATCATAACTACCTGTTATCTACATGGGCTATCACTGCTACAAATCAAATATTCATTACATATCATTACAAAGTGCACCTTACTGTGAAATCTCACTGAAGGAGTGGGAAAATATTGTGACAGGAGATACATGTGATTGGATAATTGTTAACTCTTCAGTGAACAGCACTTGCCTTCCTGGAAGAAGCCTGCCTTCAGGTAGAGCTCATATAATGAAATTTGGGTCTGGTCTAATATATTAAATGATTCACATCCTGACTCTCTAAGGTAAGCGTCATTGTCATTACTGATTCTACAAAGCATAGCTTCCAGTATATATAGTGTAATCAAGCTTAGGAAATTTTTCTCCCGTTTATTTTATTTATTCAACAATTCATTGAGCAGTGTCTCTTTGACAGGCACTGCTAAGCACACAGTCTCATTTGATTTTCATGACAGCTTTTGTCAGTGTAGGAAGATCACATATCACCCTTAATCTTATATATCATACACTCACACATCCACTTCTTTCACAGGTATGCACCCGTGTGTGCATACACACGCACTTTCCGTGTCACCTCTGCTTTTTCTGAGAGGATGTGGCCAACGGGAATCTATACTGACTCCTATAAAATCCTATCTGTATAAAATGACTAAACTTTTTTTTAATGAAAGAGGATAGGAAATACCTAATATTAAAAATGGGTCACTTTACATTGCACCTTCATTTCACTTTCTCCAACATGATATTGACCTCTTGTCCAGGACAAAGCAAACCTCAAATTAGGGAACACTAAAACATGTTATTTTATGTATAATGCAAAGGGATTAGTGTTAATTTGGTTTTTCACTAAAGGCTTATGGTTTTCATTAGATGAAGCTTATTTCTTTTTACTGGTATGAAGAGGACTTGTATGTAATTTCAGATTCTACACACCTCATTTGTATTTTCTTTTAGAAAATGTCTCAGTTAAAATCAATGCCCTACTATTCGTTTAAGCCCCCTTGCCTTCAATAAAACTAATTGATAAACCGTAATAATTAATGGCCTGATTAAACCAAAATGACTTACATCTGCCCTGATGATTGCCATTTATAATCAGTCACTTTAATGACTCATCTTTTCTGTGCTTCGCTTACAGAAGAATGGCTATGATGTTTTTAAGTGAGCTGAATGAAAAGCTGTATGCTCTCAGTTGCTGTTTGTTTTCCATAACTTGAGATTGCATTAAAATAAGCATAGATATAAGTCTCCTTAAAAGTAATCTTTCTTGCCTAATCTGTTCTCTTGTTTCTGGCTTGGAATGAAGTTGAAAACAAACCAAAAAAAAAAAAAAAGCAACAAAAATCATTTTAGTATTCCTGGAGCTGTTCTTGAGAATTATAGAATTTCCATGTTTTAAATGAAAACATGGAAGTGATAAGTTCGGTGGCTATATAATAGGATTGTTGATAACTCAGGTATAAGGTGGAGTATTTTATTCTGATAAAGTGATACTTAAATCAGAGGAACTATCCTCATTCCAACATTTAAAAGGATTCCATCTGCTTCAAATTCTGTCACATGAATTCAGATTTAGTTTAACTAAATAAAGTCTTAATTATTATATCCTATTTATTTCAAAGAAGGATTTGAGGCAGCTTACAATATGAGGTGTAAACAGTGAACAAAGGACAAAAAAACAAGAATTTTAAAGTAAAGGGATAGTTCCACTTCTACCCAGTAAGGAAATGCTGCTGTGGAACCTCCACCAAAAACAACTAGGAAGCTAGACAAAATTTATGAAACATCTGTTTTCAGGTATTAGATAACAAGCAGTGCAGGACTGTGATCCTGAAGAGAAGGGAAACAGATGAGGGCAGCCCTATGATCACCCAAGTTTTAAGCCTGGAGACAATTTCCAGACTGCAGCATAAGGAAGGGGAACCAGTCAGAGCCCAAAGATCTTACAGAGCTGAAGAGACAAGAGTTTGGCTGTCAAGAAGGCTTTAAAATGGCTAAAATTTACAGAGCAGAGTCCTAGAGATGCAGGAACTGTGCAAAAAGAAAGAGCTCAAGAACTTGTGTGAGACTCTCCTTGAATTTTTGGCCGAATATCAACCTCTGCTTTTGTAGGGTGAAATCTCACAAAGCTAGTTTGAGAATGAAAATTTCTGGGGATCTGTAAGCTAAACAATTCCCAAAGTTTACACAAGGTTGGGAATTTTAAAAATTCTAACCAGCCAGAGTAGAGAGACCTTTTTGGATACATTGGAGCATTCAGGAGAGACTTTAGAAGGGTCATGTTTTAATAGAGGGGCTAAACTAGCCCTAGAGAAGGGATTGCTCTGGCTTTCCATAAATAAAAGTTCCAAAATAAGCCTCAAAATGATCTATCTTCAAGTAAGTTAACTACCTGCCAGTATCAAGTTTAGCACTCTTTAAAGGATTAAAGCAAATTCGCTCAGCAATATAAGATTCAGAATACATGGCATCTAAATAAAAATCAGTATGTGAAAAAATTTTTTTCTTCCAATAATGGATGGAAGACCATTAGCAGGAGAACAGTCAGTCAATAGAAATGGGACTCTCCCATTGGCAGACAAGGACTTTAGAACAGTTATGATAAATATACTCAAGGATTTAATGGGAAACATGAGCATGACGAGGAGAGAGAGAGAAGACAGAAAAAAGAACCAAGTCGAACTTCTAGATATGAAAAATAAAATATCTGAAGTAAAAATTTCACTTGATGGAATTAACAGTAGATTTGACACCACAGAAGAAATGATTTGTGATCTTGATGTTAGAGATATAGAAATTATCTAAAATTACTGTAAAAAAAAAAAAAAGACTAAAAAGATGAGCACAGCCTCAGTGACCTTTGAGACAGTATCAGGAAGTCTAGGATATATATGTAACTGGAGTCTCAGAAGGAAAGGAGAAAGAAAAGGGAACAAAAAGTAATTTGAAGAAATAGTGCTCCCAAACTTTCCAAATTTGATGAAACCCATAAACCCAGAGATCTAGGAGGCCTAACGAACTCTAACCATGATATACACAAAACCATACCAAAGTACATCAAAATTAAAAATGTAAAGCCAGTGATTTTTTAAATCTTTAAAATATTCAGAATAAACATAATACATTAAATAGAGAGGAACAAAAATAAGAATGACAGCAGACTTCTTGTCAGAAGCTACGCAAACCAGAAGATAATGGGAAGACATTGTTAAGATGTTGAGAAAAACAAAAAACCTTTAAATCCAGAATTCTAGGTCCAGTAAATATATTTTTCCAAAATAACAGCTAAATAAAGACTTTTTAAGGCAAACAAAGCAGAGAGAATTTATTGCCAATAGACCAGCATTGTAAAAAGTATAAAGGAAGTTGTTTAGACAGAAGGAAAATGATACCAGATAGATTGTTAGATCTACACAAAGGAATAAATAGCACCAGGAATAGTGTATACATGTAGATATATAAAAGACCTTTTAAATTTTTTTCACTCACTGAGCACTGATCTAAACCTCATTCATATACTGACTCACTCACTACAACAGCTGACACACTTGCTCTAGCTCCAAAGCCATTGCTCCCAACCCCACATTCCCCGGGAAGTGCTGGAGTTGACAGGTTTGTGGGCATGTAGTGCTGACATTGGTATCAGCCTTGCCATGCTACCTCTCATAAGGGGCTCAGGGTCCTTCATTGTGTCCTGGGGTCCCAAGGATGTCACATACCCTTCTGAGCACTGTAGCTCTCAGGCCAGCATATGTCCAGGAGTCAGGAATGACAGAAATGTGTGGAAATCAAGAACTGATCCTCACCAACAGACTTGTGGTTTCCAAGGAGGAGGGAGGGACGTAGGGGAGGGATGGATTGTGAGTTTGGGATTAGCAGATGTCAACTATTATATATAGAATGGATAAACAACAAGGTCCTACTGTGTAGCACAGGGAACTATATTCAATATCCTGTGATAAACCATAATGGAAAAGAATATGAAAAAGAATGTGTATATATATATATATGTATAACTGAATCATTTTGCCATACAGCAGTAATTAACAGTGTAAATCAACTATACTTCAATAAAATATATTTTTAAAATTTTTTTAATGATTATTTAAAGCAAAAATAAAGACACCATATTGTGGCAATTATAACATATGTAGAGGAAAGATGTATAACAGTAGCACAGACGATGGGAGGGAAGAAAATGGAAGCATACTGTTCTGAGGTTCTTACATTATAAATTAAATACCCTAATATTATTTGAAAGTAGACAATGAAACATTAAAGAAACGTATTGTAAATCCTAGAACAGCCATTAAAAACAAAAAAAACCTTCAAATGGGCTGGCAAATTTTAGCCCACAGGTCAAATTTGGCTCATTACCTGTTTTGGTAAACAAAGATTGTTGGAACACAGCCACGCCATTTATTTCCACATTGCCTGTGATTGCTTCAGCAGTACAGTGGCAAAATTGAGTAGTTACAACAAAAACCATGTTTTGGTTTTTGTTGTAACTACTTTGGTCCTTTACAGAAAAAGTTTGGTCCTTTACAGAAAAAGTTTGCCAACTTCTGGCTTAGAAGTCAGTAGTAGAGATCAATGGAATGCTAAAAAGAGCCCATCTAGTCCAAAAGAAGGCAATGAAAGAAGAAAGGAACTAAGAAGAGATGGGACAAATAGTAGGATGGTGGAGTTCAACTCAGCCATATCACTAATTACGTTAAATGTGAATGGTCTAAATACTGCAGTGAAGAGCACAAATTGTCAAAACTGGTCGGAAAAAAGACCCAGCTGCGTACTCTGCAAAATATCCATTTTAAATATTAGTAACAGAGAGGTACCATCCAAATTAATCACCAGACATTTTAAAGCAAAAATTATAACAGCATACTACGGGGTTTATGATATATGTAGAAAAGGCAAAAATCATCTAAAAATAACAAACTAATCAGTAGTTGCCAGAGGTCAGGGTGGAGTTGACTGTAAAGGGGCACAGGGAACCTTTTGGGGTGATATAAATGTTTCATATCTTGATTGTGGTGTGGGTATATGGATGTATATGTCAAAGTCACTAAACTATATATTCAAAATGACTGCAATAAAATTGATTTTTTAAATGAATAAAATTGATTTTAAAAAGTAAAGTTAAACAATAGATGAAATTTCTCTTCAGATATTCTGAACTTGCCAGCAGTTTAATCAGAGGGAAAAACAGCCCATTATGTTGGTCTTTTCTAAGTGCTGACCTGAAGACCTGACTGTTTTAGATTGGTTTCTGAATCAGCAGATCTGAGGTAAAACCAAAAAAGGTTTTTGTTTTTAAATGCACAGCCAGGCTTGGGAGCTATTTAGTTATATAACTCTCATTGTTTTTATTGTAGGAAGCAAATCCCATTTAGATTGTACTTAAGCAATGTTATTATCCTGAAATCTCATGTGCACTATTTTTGGTCAAAATATATACCAGCAGTTCCTTGGTCTACACTCTCCTGAAGGGCAGAGGTGGGTCTTACTCATGCTTCTCTCCACAGACCTACTATCATATCTGGCACATGCTAAGGCGTCAGTGAATATTTGTTGAGTGAGTATTTTTGAATGCCCATAGATCCTCTCAGAATGAAAAATATCATTCACAAATGTATTCATTAATAGTGAAATGTATTTATTCTGAAGTATATGCCATTGAGTGGGAAAAGATGGAGCTCCTTCTCAGGCCAAATTCATGCTTCTCCAGGCGCACATGTTTGCCCATCTATTTAGTGGAAATATTCATTCACCAACATTTGTTCAACAGGTATCATTTCTAGTCCATACCAGGCACTATTCTAGATATAGGAGTGAACACAACAGATCACATCTCTGCATTCATGGAGCTTTCCTTCAAAACGGGAGGACTGAGAGGGACATGTATACATGTACAAATATAGGGTGTCAGTGGTGCCAAGTGTTACAAGGAGCACTGAAACAGGGAAGAGGGAAAGGGAATATTGGAGGGGGGAAGATGTTGCTGTTCATAGTGGGTGGTTGAGGTAGGCTTCTCTTAAACGGGTAACATTTGAGCAGAAACCTAAAAGCAAGTAAAGGAGCAGGCCATGCATGTATATATGGGTGCAGAGTATTCCAGTTATATGGAACCACAAAGCAGGGAGCATGCCTGGCAAGAAGGCCAGTGAGATGAAACAGTGTGGGCAGGGAGAGGAGTAGGAAGGATAAGAGTACAGAGGTAGTAGGGGGGCAGTTCAGAGAAGGCCTTAGAAACCTTCATGAGGGCTGCATTTTGCATTGAGTTGGGAGGCCCTTGGAGGTTTTAGGCAGAGAAATGACAATAGTTTGATTTAGGTTTTAAAGAGGGCACTTTAGCTGCTGTGTTCAAGACAGACTCTAGTAGAGCAAGTGTAAAAATAGGGAGACCAGCTCAGTGGGCTGTCGGTGAATGAGTACATACAGTCTGGCAAATATGCCCCCTCATAAACATTGAATTGGTTTTATCATTCTACTTACTGGACTTTTGAAATTATTTTCTTTTAACTAGTATTTTACCCAAATACAGCCTAAATTTATTGCAGTAGCACAGAAATTATTTTCTGAACATAACAAAATATAACACTTTACATTGCTTGGTTGATTGCCAATGGATAATAATAATATATTTATAGAGTGTTTGACAGTTTAAAAGCTATTTTACATTCACTATCTCATCTAATCCCCACAATTTTTAAAGATTGATACAGTAACTTTTATTATCTCCCTACAGAGGTGAAAACTAAAATGTTACATGCCTAGTCCAAAGTCATATGCCAAATTTGTGGCAGGGCCCAAAAGACTAAAATCCAAGTCTTCTGTCTTCTAGCCTGAATCCATTGATTTTGTTTAAAGGGGTCTTTTATGTTCAAATGATGTTGCTGGGTTTGGAACACTTATATTAGCAAATTTAGTATATTGTTTAGAAAGCCATCTACCAGTGAGCAAAGATAATACGCTCCAACAGGATACATACAAAAATGTATAAGGCATATTCCTACCCTGTGAACTTATTACTTGGTGATACCTGTAACAGTAAATGTGGTAATTACTAGTAAAAAAATGTCACATGCTCAGTTCCAAATGGTACAGACAGTAAATGCTTTAGCAGTTCAAAGGAAGCAGCGATTTTGATGGCCTGAGTAGGTATGGCAACAGGGAGATGGGGTACTTGAGTTGAAGGATGAGCCAGATTCAGTCAAAAAATATCAAGGAAGGGTTTTTAAACCCAGGTGGTTTGGGGTCAGGGACACAGCATGAACAAAGGCTTAGTAATGGGGTGTTTTGGATTTGTTTCTTTTGAGACAATGACTAAAACAGTCTAGTCAGAATACAAAGGTTGTTTTGAGGATGGCTGTATGTCTACTGCTTTCATACACAAAGTATTCCTGAAAGCTAGGCTGAAAGGTGAATGTGCAAAGTCATGCAGTAGGATTACACGTAAGTAAAAAAAGATGTTGGGGAGCTGAAAATGCCATAAAGTTCTTATTTACACCTTGCCTTTTAGAATATAATCTAGAAATTTTGTTGTTTTATTCTTTCTCTGTTGATCCACTTAAGTCAAATATGTGTCTGATTAAAGCTAAGAATTTGTTCTTTTTACCATACCTTGTGATTTCCATGTAGCTCCTTCTTCCAGGAGCTCAGAATATTTGTTCTTTATCTATCTCCATCCGATGTATGGCTTAAGAATGGTTTAAGGGTATCAGTATATAAAAGAGAAGATTGTCCAAAAGAAAAATATTCAAAGTTGAGGGCTTATAATGAGAATTAGGTTTGGAAAATAAGACCAGGCTTTGTAGAACCTAACATTTCTGTCAGCTCGGCACACATTTATTGAGTGTCTACTGCGGCTGTCTATGATGTATATTTTTTGTGCAAACTATTGAGGCATATTTGAAAGCACAACCCTATTCTTAAGAAGTTCACACTGGGGTTGGCGGGGGAGGTCAGGGAATATTTTACTTCCTCCTCAAGGAGAGAAGTGATAGAGTGAAAGTATATTTAATATGATGGTGGTATAAGGTTTATATTGAAATTGGGGAAAACTGGAGGCAGAGAGACCAGTTGGTTGAAAAAGCTTACACCTGCCTGGGCATACTGACCTGTATTCAAAGAGAAAGACCCCCTAAAGGAAGTATATAGTGTGTCTTACCTGAAAGGGCATGCTACAGAGACGTGGTCTACAGCTAACCCCTGATCACAACAGTATCATCAACAAAATAATACTGTGTGTTCGTGGTTTCCATTAACTTATTCTCATCTATTAACAAATACTCACTAAGCATATACTGTATGCCTGGCACTCTTCAGGGCCTGGAATATAGTAGTCAATAAAAGAGACAAAGTCCCTGCCTTCGTGGAGTTTACATTCTAGTGTCCGTCAGGTAACATCAAATGAGCACATGTATGAGAAAATGCCTGTCATGTTGCCTGTCATATGGGTAGGTAGGGTTCAATAATCGTTGGTTACCGAGTTTGAACTTGAAGTTTGAGTTAAGTACCTACTTTTGGTAAGATACTTTTTGCAGGGTGGAGGGACGGAGTGAGATTAACTCACAGATTTTTTTTTAGATGTTACATAAAAATTATGAGTCTTTAGTTTTGGGGTAATTAAGGTTATATGCTGTATTAAATATAACAAGTTGTCTGTTCTTGACCACTTTCGCCACTGAAGATGAAGCATTGAAGCAGATGCTCTTCTGTAACCATCAAAAGTGGTGTGCTCTTATCCTGCTTGGATGGTTTTTGTGGGCTCCTTGAATTCCTGAAAAGGCCCATTGTTGTCACTGACGATGCTTCACAGAAATGCTTTGTGTCATTATTTAGCGGACTGCCTTGGCAAAAGCTGTGCCAGTTCTTTTGTTAACTCTAACAGTCGAAATGATGTAAGGGAAGAGAAGGATAAATGAAACAAAGACTGATAAGTGCACGCATGCACACACATTTACACATCTTTTAGATCAGTTTCTGAGGATTATCTGAAGTAGCACGTAAAACCAGGAAATAGCAGAACTGCATTCATGTTCTCGTTGTTTCAACCAGATATCACCTGTTACCAGCAAACATGAATGATTTTTTTCCTTGCTGGCTTCCCTTTGGCCTTACTGTTCCTTAGGTGGGAGGAGCAGTTTCACTTTGAGAGCAGAACTAAGCCTTTCTGTACAAATTCTTTGCAAGAAGGTTACGTTTTCTTAGCTACTTTTCCTGAAAGCTGGAGTAGGATATTGGGTGTACTTACTGTTGTTGGAAGCCAAGATTTTATTTGACTTTCACATGAAGTAAATAAACCCTTGCTTCTATAGAAACCAGAAATGGTTGGAAGTGAGGGAGTTAGGACCTTACATTTTGCCTCCAGGTAAAATGCTTTGCGTTAAATTTGTGGTTAGAATTCTAGGTTGAACAGATGATGTCAATTCTGCAATATGGTATGGTGTGCATGTGTGCTTTTTTTAGAACAAGCACTGTAGATATGGAATTAGTGACATGGATTTTTCTGGTCCCTTTTTAGATGTGAAGCCCTCTAATATGCTAGTAAACACAAGAGGACAAGTCAAGCTGTGTGATTTTGGAGTTAGCACTCAGGTAGGTCTCATTTTCCTGCCGATCTGCTTTCTTCTCTGTAACATCCACTTTCTATTTTCATTCTACTCTCTGGATTGAAAAATCACCTAGCTGCCCGACAAACAGAAGTCTGCATCTTCTCGTTGGCTGGGATTGTGTTATTCATTTTTAATCTCTGAGCGAGTTTCCTTCATCAGAATATGATTGTTCATTGTTTAATGACAGTAAAAACTGCTGATATTGTAATTACTACTTACGAATAGCAAACTTCATTGATATGCAGCTTTGATATGAAAGCGTTTTGGCCAGACAAAAGGGAGGGCAGAGTGGGAGCTGTGCCTGGGGAGCCCAACTGGCCCACAATAAAAATTAATATTGGGAGCAACAATGGTGGAGGGCCATTACGATGTGCAGCACAAATTTTAATTAATTTCCATTTTGGGCCTCCCCTGAGAACCCTGGTGATAGTGACCCATGAGCGTGCTGTGATGTTGATTTGAATTGCAGCCACCTTTACTCCCAGCCAAACACGAAGACCAAAGCGAAGGTCATCATTGTATTATGAGTTGTCAAAGTCTGTTATCCCTCCAGCGTATTTAGTGTTCGTTTCATTCTAGTAATGCATGAGGCTTCATTCACATCTTGACCATCTGACTAAAAAATGAGTGTGTTCAAATTCTACTTCAGATTGACTTTGTACAATCAGGCGGGTTTGGGGTACTAAAGCGATAAGCATCCTGCTTAAGTGAATTGTTTAAGGTTATCTGCTATAAACTGTAACGCTATGCTTGTTTAAGTTGGAAATCACATTCAAAAGAAAAGAGATGTAATCATTTTTAATGCCTTTGTAGATAAATTTGTTCCTTTTTATATAATTTTTAGTTGATTTATAGAAATGATGATTGTAAGTTAAATGAGGAATAATTGCCCATTTTATTTCCACATTATCTTTATATTGTTCTGACAGACTGTTTTGTCTCATAGCTGGTGAATTCTATAGCCAAGACGTATGTTGGAACAAATGCTTATATGGCGGTAAGTAAACTTATGCAAAAATAACATTTAAAACCAACATCTTTATGTACTTGGTAATGTATAATTCTTGAATTAATTCCACAGCTTTAGCCTAACAGATCATAAATTACAAAGTCAGTCCAGTCATGATTGGATTTTTAAATCTTCCTAAAAGATGTTAGGGTTTATACAGGAGCTACCAACTTCTCTGACTTTATTCACTTAACTGGTTGGTTTGAGTATAAAATCATTTTGAAGTATAATCCTATAGAAAAATTGTATCTTATAGCACATTGGCTACTTTGCCTCATTGATTATTTAATTAACCCTAAAGTATACCAGATTGTCAGTCAATAAGATCAACTCTTTTTTCCAGGAATAAGCATGCTTTGACAGCAGCTCAAAATTAAATTATTAATTAAAAATTAAATTATTACTTATGGATCTGATTGTAAATTATTACTTATGATCTGATCCTCTGAATGTAAAGATTTAGCAGACAATTCTCTGTCGAACTTGTATATCTATATTCTGTTTACTTGGGTTCATACCTATTATAAGACAACTTACTTGGTCCCTCTGAAGTAAATTTACCAGGAATAAAAAGTAGAAGCATAGAACTGTTTCAAATACCAGTGTGGACCTGGCTTTGACCCGTTTCTTTTTCCTTCCTTTTAAGTAAGGGAAGTTATTTGTGTCCATAAAATGGCTTTTTTTTTTTTTTTTTTTTCCGGCTGTGTTGGGCCTTCATTGCTGTGCACGGGCTTTGTCTAGTTGCGCCAAGTGGGGGCTACTCTTCGTTGTGGTGCGCGGGCTTCTTTTTTTTTTCTTAACATTTTTAAAATTAAATTAAATTTATTATTTTTTTTACTGCAAGGAAAATAGCACACATATTTTACAATAGCTATTAAATATCTCAATTTAGTCAATCCTCCCTACCCCCTTTTTTTTTAACATCTTTACTGGAGTATAATTGCTTTACATTGTTGTGTTAGTTCCTGCTGTATAACAAAGTGAATCAGCTATACGTATACATATATCCCCATATCCCCTCCCTCTTGCATCTCCCTCTCACCCTCCCTATCCCACCCTTCTAGGTGGTCACAAAGCACTGAGCTGGTCTCCCTGTGCTATGCGGCTGCTTCCCACTAGCTATCTGTTTTGAATTTGGTAGTGTATATATGTCAGTGCCACTCTCTCACTTCGTGCCAGCGTACCCTTCCCCCTCCCCGTGTCCTCAAGTCCATTCTCTATGTCTGCGTCTTTATTCCTGTCCTGCCCCTAGATTCTTCAGAACCAATTTTTTTTTTTTTTTTTTTTTTTTAGATTCCATATGGGTGCAGGGGCTTCTCACTGCAGTGGCTTCTCTTGTTGTGGAGCACAAGGCTCTAGGCGCGTGGGCTTCAGTAGTTGCTGCACGCGAGCTCTACAGCTCAGGCTCAGTAGTTGTGGCACATGGGCTTAGTTGCTCATTTGTGATCTTCCCAGACGAGGGATTGAACCTGTGTCCCCTGCAATGGCAGGTGGATTCTTAACCACTGCACCACCAGGGAAGTCCCCATAAAATTGCTTTTATTTATTGACGTCCACAGTCACTTCAAGAGTTGGGGGCTGGGAGGAGACAAGCAGGAAACTTATTTAGCATTTTTGGAGCAAAGTTTTACTTTAACATCTTAAGTTTAGTTTTTTGCTGAGGATTCTAGGTTTATTCAGGTAGTCCATTTCACTTCTAGTAGTCTTTATATGAATTAAACGAAGTATGGGTAGAACCCTGGATCTTTTTCTCAATATTCTTTGTTCATATATTATCTTGGATGGAACCCTGGATCTTATTCTCAGAACATTACAAAGGATTTTTTAATTGAGATACCAGAACAGTTAATTTTTGCCTTGCATTGTTTTTAAAGAAAATTTGTTCTTTCTCATTTTTCTAGGTAATGTGACAAAAAATTTATCTCTGAAGTCACCATACCTATTTTTACAAAACTTAATCACCTTCTTGGCTCTACTAGGTTATCTGAGAGTGGTGAGCCACCTTTATAATTAACAGAACTGTGCCAAACGACATGATTTCAGTCTTCGAAAAAATATGAAACACTGTGATTTAAAACAAACAAAAAATGAAACAACTTTTCCCCTCCCTATCATGTTCATAGTAGCTCTAAATTGCTCTGATAATTAAATTGCAATATGTTTGAATCTACAAATCTAGATTACAGTTGTCTTTCCCAGGTGTACATTAAAGAAATTACTTTTTTTCCTTTTTGTTTATGGATGAATGTGCTGCATCCATCTCTTAATTGAAAATGTGGGGATTAAAAGTATGAAACGTTAGCTCAGATTGGCAGAGCTAAAATTGCTTTGCTTCTTCGGTGAGTATGTTCTAGTCATCAACCTTATAGTTCAAGCTGTAAAAAGCATAAGATACCTAGGAAGCAAAGAGTGTGATAGCCTGATAGTGAGCTTGGCTCAATTCAGCAGGCTCTCGTTGGCCATGACTTACCTAACTGGTGTGAGATCAGAGGTTGGGAGTTGGGGAAGGTGGAAATAACATTTATTATTCTGTTACAGGTTTTAATCCCTGCCTGAGGTATCGTGATATTGTATTATAGTACTACCACTGGGGGAACTGGGTGAAGGGTGCACAGAACCTCCCTGTATATATGCTTTTCAACTTCTTGTTAATTAATAAGAATTTCACAGTAAAAAATTAAATTAAAAAAAAAGGAAAGATTTGTTGGAACATGGCCGTACCCATTTATTTATATATCGTCTGTGACTGCTTTAGTGCTACAGTGGCAGAGTGGAGTAGTTGTGACAGTTGTACCGGAGACCATATGGCCGACAAAGTGAAAAATATTTACTATCTGGCCGTTTATGGAGAAAGCTTGCCGACTTCTGGTCTATGCCAGTGAAGGCTCTTTCTGAAACCGAGTACTCTGAATTAATCAACCTGTATTTACTGAGCGCCTTCCATGCAGTTAGCCAGGTACAGTGGCGCCACTCTGTAATCCACGTAAGACTTGGGCAAAATAGGAAACATGGCATTATATGTGGCCACGTCATGTGTGACATAAGTTGTACCAAGCGTACCGTTAGAGAATGAGAAGGCATATGATATACGAATTTGATGATTCAAACAGTATGTGAAAAGGGCACTTATAAAAGAGAGAGATCACTGTGGGAGGATGAGCAAAGACTCAGAAATAGAGGGTGGTGTGAAATGGGTGGGGGCGGGGACATACAGGGTACAGCAAGGGTCCCCAGCGCCCGGGCCGCAGAGCAGTACCGGTCCACGGCCTGCCAGGAACCAGGCCACACGGCAGGAGGTGAGCGGTGGGCGAGTGAGCGAAGCTTCATCGGCCGCTCCCCATCACTCTCCACCGCTCACGTTACCTCCTGAACCATCCCATCCCACCCCTGTCCATGGAAAAATTGTCTTCCACGAAGCTGGTCCCTGGTGCCAAAAAGGTTGGGGACCGCTGGGGTAGAAGACAGTAATAGATTGTGAGAATATGCAATTTGAGGTCATCTGATGTAATGCCCTCATTTTATATCCATTTCTCTCACTTTATATCCATACCTGTTTCTGTACGGTGATAATAACAATGATAATAGTAGCCAACACTTAATTAGAACTGTGTGCCAGTCACTCTTTTAAACCTTTACATATATTATCTCTTTAAATCCTCAGAACAACCCTATGAGGTAGGTAATATTATCGTCCTTTTACAGATGAAGGCACCAAGGGATAGAGAAGTTAAGTGACTTACCCAGGCTCATACAGCTAATAAGTGGTAGAGTCAGGAGTGAAACCTACATAATCAGCCTGCAGAGACTGAACTTCTAACTACTGTGCCTCTCACTCTATCCAAATCATTTATGTGTCTCTCCAAATCTAGATTAGGGCTTTCACAGGGCAGGGTTTATTCTACTCATTCTCTATATCCAGTCCTTCACATGGTGCTAAATGAATGAATCAGTTCATGAAAGTTGCATTCCAAAAATGACTTGTTCACTAATTGTAAGCAGAGCATTTAACTTTTTTGTATTAATAAGTATCTTACTTGCGTGATAAAGTATAGAAGACCCCCAGATGACTCAAATATAACCAACTAGACTGCTCAGATATTGAAAAGAAACTAAATCAAAGAAATAGCCGTGCATGTGTGAACAGTCTTACTTCTCCTACAATCTGAAATGTAAGGAAATAGTAATTAGGATAAAGATGGGGAGGGTTAAAAAAAAAAAAAAAAAAAAAAAAAAAAAA
>NW_020174936.1:414239-450179 GCF_003031525.2 Neophocaena asiaeorientalis asiaeorientalis
AAAAAAAAAAAAAAAAAAAAAAAAAAAGATGGGGAGGGTTTTCTAAGATCCTTAGGTCATGAAAACAAACAAAAAAACTGTAACAATTTAGGGGCATGTTAAACAGTGGGTCTTGTAGGAGACTTGGTAAGTCATCTGGTCCCACTTCCTCATTGACCAATGAGGATACTGAGATCCAAAAACTGAAGGGGCGTGTTCAAGGACACATTACATCTTAGGGGCAGGTAATTAGGTTTAATGGACATTTTAATCCAAAGCAAGAAATATTTTCAACTATATTTTAAAAGGATTTTATCCAGAAGGATTACAAAAGGGGTCCAAAGGCTTTGGTGGCTTATATTAAATCATTTCTTGGAAATTCTGATTACTAGAACTTTTACTCTATTTTAAAGACAGAAGGGGACTTACCTGGTGGCGCAGTGGTTAAGAATCCACCTGCCAATTCAGGGGACACAGGTTTGAGTCCTGGTCTGGGAAGATCCCACATGCTGTAGAGCAACTAAGCCCATGTGCCACAACTACTGAGCCTGCGTTCTAGAGCCCACGAGCCACAACTACTGAGCCCGAGTGCCACAACTACTGAAGCCCAAACGCCTAGAGCCCATGCTCCAAAACTAGAGAAGCCACGGCAATGAGAAGCCCACACACCACAATGAAGAGTAGCCCCTGCTCGCTGCAACTAGAGAAAGCCATGCGCAGCAACAAAGACCCAACACAGCCAAAAATAAATAAGTAAATAAAATAAATTCATATAAAAAAAGAAGCTATTAAAAAAATTAATAATAAAGATAGAAGTCCCTGAAACTTTAACCCACTATTCAGTCATTGTGATGTATTATGTATATATATATATTTTTGGCTGCACCATGTGGCATGAGAGATCCTAGCTCCCCAGCCAGGGATTGAACCCATGACCCCTGCAGCGCGCTGAGTCCCAACCACTGGACTGCCAGGGAAGTCCTACTACAATTTAAAAAAATCAAATATAAAAGTTTGACATTATTGTTATGAATACCTGAAGTTTTGAAATTAAGAAATCTTATGCAGATACTTGTCCTTTGGTATCAGAAAGTCAATCTAAATAACTACTCTTTTCTCCTGAACATTGTTTTCTACCTGGACTATTCCTGTTCTTAGAAATTACCTTTACCCAGATTATAACCTATACAGATTACGTGATACAACTCAGTTGGCCATGCTCATGCAGTGATCGTACACGGTGGTGTTGATTAGAAGGAGGCCAACATTTACTGAGCATCCCCATGTGGCATGTACTGAATTGAGCATATTACATGGATTTATTTAATCTTCAGACAACTCCATTAAGCATACATATTGTTATTATTGTCTTCATTTTACAGATGAGGAAACCAAAGGTGAAGTAACTTTAGCCCAGATTCTCAGAGCTGGCAAGTAGTGACAGTCAAGATTTAATTAGGACACCAGCTTCTAGTTTCTGGTAGTAGCACATTAGGTTATTTGGACCAACTCTTCTGTTGAAAAATGCTAATTAAAATACTTTAAAAACCATCTCAAGTGCACTGAAGAGCTAAAACGACAACAGGGAACTCCCAGGACGGTTTTCAGATGGAAACGTGAAACAGACGGGAAAGCAGAATGTCAGAGCACCAAAGCTACTTATTCCTGAGGACATTTGCCTGTACTACTACAGCTGTGA
The DNA here is from genome assembly GCF_003031525.2 of Neophocaena asiaeorientalis asiaeorientalis. NCBI lineage: Eukaryota > Metazoa > Chordata > Mammalia > Artiodactyla > Phocoenidae > Neophocaena > Neophocaena asiaeorientalis. The sequence continues at coordinate 415,918 of NW_020174936.1, forward strand.
ATGGTATGGGGGCTCCCTTAAGGCAGAGGGTCTTGGAGAAGATCTTCCCCATATTATGCTGGAAGCCTGAAGAGGCCCTCACTCCAGTATAAAAGCAAACCAGAGTTAAAACTGCTCTTCCTCCCCAATCCCAGGGAACAAAAGAGAAGGCTTCTCAGAGCCAAGCAGAGCAGCAGGAGAAAAAGGAAAAGGGAGAAAGTTGTGGCCATAGACTTAACTCTGGCACAGATTTACACCCTGGGTGTTTGTATATGTGACCTGAGTTAGAAAAGGAGCTTCATGCTGAGAATATTGTTTGAGGTGGTCACATCCACTTTAGGCCTCAGAGAACCTTTCCAAACATTTTTTTGAAGAACAAAAACTAACAAGCAGCCAAAGAAAACTAGTCACACGAGGAAACAGAGCAACATGAAGGAACAACAGTTGTAAGCAGACTTTAGATCAAAAATTTTTAAAGTGACATACTTGATTCGAGAAAGTCCCAAACAAAACTACTAGATAAAAATGAAAAGCTCACTATTTGGTAGCATATTGAATGGAGCAGAAGAGAGAATTAGTGAACTGGAAAATAGATTGAGTTAGAGCAGTGTGACTCCAGAATCCTTGTTTAACCAGTATGCTCTACTACCCACACAGTGATCTTGCCGGCTTTCTAAAAAAATCCCCATTGTTTATGATATATACTTTTTGATTACATACTAACCTGAAGTATTTGTGCATACTCTGTTAATTTTCTGAGTAGCCTGAGCAGAAGTTCCTTTATGGGAAGAGGTAAGGGATGTACCTTGGTATCGTCCTCCTTTTGACAAGTAAACCCTAGGGTACTGTGTTATAAATAGAGACAATTCTGGAATGAGTTAACTCAATATGGGCCCTGGGTAAATGCCCAGTCACAGCGGTAAGTGGAGGGGTGGAGTGTGCATGCCATCTTAGAGCCACTGCCCTTTTAGAATCCTCTGCTTTTTATATCATCACCACTCCTTACTATTCTCATTAAGTACAGATGAGAGTTTTCCCCCGACACTTTAACTCCACTACAGGTGCTTCAGACAAGAGTCATGGTTTTCCGTTTATTAAGCTTTCCACACTAGTGACAGATGTCATGTCAGAAAGTAACTCAGCTTTTGCTTTTTAACAGAAAAATGTTCATCACAGGTCTTCTCTCGGTAGTGTCATACCTGGCCATTGGTTTGGTTTGGTTTGGTTTAGTTTGGTTTGGTTTTAGAGGGGAGAGGACAGAGCAGGCCACCTTGGCCTCAAGTGTGAGAACAGATTTGAATTGTGCAGCCTTAGGCCATCAAGTCCTGACTCTATACATTCAGAATGTATTGGGACTTACCTTGTACCTGTGTCAGTTTCAGCCACCTGGACATGTTTCCCAGTCCCTACGAATTCTTGAGGATACACCTGTAGAGCTGGCTGCCCACCTTTCACTCAGCATTCGTGCCTGAGTGCTGCATCACGGCAGTAATCTCATTCTGTTAGCTTACTGTAAGAATGGTTCCTCTAATGAGAAGTTGTTAGACTCTCATCCTTACGGCGTTCTCCTGTGTGCCTTCTGATATCTGTGACCATTATCATTTTTGCTAATTTTTCCTCTTAAATTTAATTTTTCTGTGCTTTATTTTCCCATTACAGTTTACATTTGTTTTAGTAGTTCAGTGGGCAAATGTGATGATTATATTTAACCTTATTGTTGGCCTTGCACTTCTAGATGAAGTGCTGTATATTGATAACTGTCAGTGGATGAAGAAAGGGAGAGAGGACAGAAGGAGGAAGGCAACATTTGGTCATTTCTTTAACAATTCGAGAGGATTTTAGGATTTTCATGTTTGCTAGAAGTTCTTTTTTTTTTTTTAAGACATTGTTTTTAAACTATTTTTTTAAGTTCTTAATTTTTGGCTGCATTGTGTCTTCGTTGCTGTGCGCAGGCGTTCTCTAGTTGCAGCGAGCGGGGCTATTCTTCATTGCATTGCGCAGGCTTCTCGTTGCGGTGGCTTCTCTTGTCACGGAACACAGGCTCTAGAGCACACGGGCTTCCGGAGATGCGGCTTGTGGGCTCAGTAGTTGTAGCACGCGGGCTCTAGAGCGCAGGCTCAGTAGTTGTGGCGCACGGGCTTCGTTGCTCCGCGGCATGTGGGATCTTCCTGGATCAGAGATTGAACCTGTGTCCCCTGCATTGACAGGTGGACTCTTAACCACTGAGCCACCAGGGAAGTCCCTAGAAGTTCTTGATGGACGTGAATAACAATAATATGCAGGGAAGTTACATTAATAGAACACTCCAGGGAACTTAATGATTAATTCATGCTTAAAACCAAATGTGCAGTAAACATGTATTGCATCCCTTCAGTCAGCACACATTGATGGCACACCAGCTACGTGCCACGCATGGTACTGGGTACAAGATGAGTAAGATACTCTCTTTGCCTCTTAGGAGAAACAGACTAGCAAATTGATGATTACAACACAGTGCGATAAATTGATATGAATGACATTTTAAAGAAGTACAGAGGCAGGAATTCATAATTCTGCCTGAGGAGTGGAGGAAGTTTTCACCAAAAATGGTGGCCGTTGAACAGGGCCCATAGGAGAAACATTCACTAAGCAGAGAAGAGGAAGGTAGATCATCGCGTCTGCAGGAAACATTGATGTGTTTAGTGACTAGAGCTGAGTTTACCAAAGTTTCACCCAGAGAAATTACTTTTTAAAATGAAGATCCCCAGAGCCACCCCCAGAGATTCTGATACTGGAAGTTCATTTGCAATAAGCACCTCAGACAGTTCTGTAATGACAAGTCCAAGGCTGCATTTTGAGAAATACTGACAGATCGAGACTAGTGTGTGGCTCTTCTGACTTCTAGTTCTGGAGGCAGATTGACACACAGGAAAGAACCCTGATTTTGCAGTTAGACGTACCTGGATTTGGATCCTGGCTGTGTACCTAAATAATACGCTTAATGCTAATCCATAGGTCTAGATTTCGGCAAGTCATCTAATCTTACTAAGCCTCAGTTTTTACATCTGTAAAATTAGGGCAATAATATTTGTAAGAGGACTTCCCTGGTAGTGCAGTGGTTAAGAATCCGCCTGCCATTGCAAGGGTCACGGGTTCAATCCCTGGTCTGGGAAGATCCCACATGCCGCGGAGTAACTAAGCCCGTGTGCCACAACCACTGAGCCTGTGCTCTAGAGCCCGTGAGCCACAACTACTGAAGCCCACACGCCTAGAGCCCATGCTCCGCAACAAGAGAAGCCACCGCAATGAGAAGACCACGCACCGCAACAAAGAGTAGCCACCACTCGCCGCAACTAGAGAAAGCCTGCACACAGCAATGAAGACCCAACACAGCCAAAAATACATAAATAAAATAATAATATTTGTAAGATTGTTATGAAGTATAGAGGATGTGAAGTATCTAGCCCAGTGTCTGGGACAAACTAGGTGATTATTAAATGATAGCTATTATTATCCTTTTCTAGGGGGTACAAATTAAATCTCTCTGTGCTTCATATTCCTTATCTGTTAAATGCAGATGCTAATAGTACCAGTCTAGTATGGGTGTTTATGAGTCTGAAGTGAAATATGCATGAAAAGCACTTAGAACAGTGCCTGGCACATGGAAATTCTTCAATAAATGCACAGAGTGATGATGTCGTTGATATTATGGTGATGGCATTATTCCTGTAACTGGCTGGCATCCTGTTATGTATTGATCTGACTAGAAATGGATAATGGGTTCATTCAGGTATGAGCAAGGACCTTGAAAAGTGGTGGTATGGGGGATTAGAAGATAAAAGTATTAGGGGATTGGAATGACCATATCTGTTAGCAGCTGGGAGAAATGGTCACATGACACTTGGGAAGAATTATTCTTGGTAGTAAAGGGGTTTTATAAATTAAAGAAATAAATAAAGGAACGGAAATAAGACAATCCAATCTGCTACCTCAGGGTAGGGCTTTATGTAATTTTATGAAAAGTGGCGGAGAAGGCATTAAATACATTGAGATAGCCTCATAGGTGGGAGTGGGAAGTAGGTTACAAATTTCTGGGTCCCAACTAAGCCAACTCCCCAAGATGTAGGACTGTGCCAACTCACCTGAGAGTATCCGGCACACATCTTCTACACTCATGGTATATCCCCTGCTGGTGAGTGGTGGATGTCCATTTCTTCCGTCTGCAGTGGACCAGGCTGACCCTGACCCCAGTTACTCGTAAGGGCTCTCATGGAAACTTTTGAAGGATGATGGCTGTGGTGGCTTCCAAGAACTCCAGGGATGGTACAAAGACGAGAATACTGCACTGGAGGCCAAGGGGTGTGGGTCATGATCCTAGCCCTGCCATGACTAGCTGTGTAACCTTGAGCAACCATTCCATCTCAAGCAAAACCTCAGTTTCTCTTGTTCATTTGTTCCTGTGTTCGTTCAAAAGACTTTTTCTGTGAAGTACCTTTCTGAATGCCAAATCCTGGAGGGATAGAGAGACCAGGCAGCACCCACTTCAGTATGCATTTATTCCAGTTGAAGTAGAGAGTGTGCAGGTAATTGTTAGACCAAGTATTTTCTACATATCTTGAATGGAGGACCGAGAGTCCCAAATGGACCATTTGAACTGTTCCTTGGTTTATATCAGAAAGAAACCCTGATACATGGGATGAAATGTTGAGTAGTAGGTGAATCTGGGCAAAGGAAATATGGATGTTCTTTGTACTAGTCTTAATCTTTCAACTTTCCTATAAGTTTAATATTATTTCCAAATAAAAAATTTAAAATAACAGAATTCCTAGTGATTCAGACCCATCTCCCAAAATGCAAATAAGTGATGATATTATATAATGTGCTGTAATTTGTCACTCCACAACTAAGACCACTCACTGGATTTGGTCTGAGTTGAAGTCTCAGCTCATTTACTAGTTTAGGACTTGCCTAAATTATTTCACTAATATGAGCCTTCATTTTCTTTATAACAAGGTTTCCCTCATAGGGTCTTTGTGAGGATTCAATGAGATTATATCCAATATACCTATATGGTTTCTATGTATTATCTATATAAAACACATACAAATAAAATTGTTTTTCTTTTCATAATGTGCTGTGCAGATATTGATGGCTCTCTGCCTTAACTGAGCTCACATTAGCGTATGTGTTTCCTGGAGTAGCTTACATCAACTCACAAGCTCCCTTCTGTTTTCTTACAGCCTGAAAGAATTTCAGGGGAGCAATATGGAATCCATTCTGATGTCTGGAGCTTAGGAATCTCTTTTATGGAGGTATGTTGTTTGGAAATAGATGCTTCTGTGTATACCTGTACTAATATGTTCTATCAGGAAGGATGAAGATTTTGAAAAAAAGTGAAACTTCCAGTGTGTTATGTGTATATGTAAACAGAGTTTAACTCAATAGTCCTTATTTTGATACCCTTGCATGGCTTGTGAGCTGACTATTCTAAAGTGTTATTTCTCACAGATCACCTGTGTAAAACTTATCTGGAGTGCTTCATAAAAATACAGGTTCCTAGACTCCATCTAAAACCAATTAAATTCACATTTCTAAGAATCAGCATTATGAACATGTTCCCAGTGTGATCCTTATGCACACTAAATGTGGAGAACCTGTGTTTTGAAAGAGAAATTCCAGAAAAATTATGTGTGATAGTAGCCTTGTTGGAATGCATATATAACTTCCAGAGGTGATTACTTTATTAACAAATACAGCCCTACTCATTTGGATGTATAATTTCTATATGTTTATTTAGAAAGAAAAAAAAAAAAACACCTTGTTCCAGTAGGATCATATCATGTGTTGGGCGACAGGGTGTGATATGATTTAGAGGAGGTTAGGTGTATGCATTTAGCACAATTTTAATGTCTTTACTCTTTATAGCTGTATTTAGAGTGGACTTTATCTTGGTATGCTACATGTAGCTCCACTAGAGGTCTGTGCTAAGATTTCTGTACAATGATCTTTGATCTGTAAGGAAATACATAGGATTTATATTAGAAGGACATCTGGCTCAGGGTGAATTATAGTAGTATAAAGTCTGGATAATCACCAGTGCTTCAAGAATTGTATCTTATGTACATTGATTCAGATAAAGGAGGACTCTTTAAAAAGTAGAAAGAACTCCTTAAACAAGATCATGGATGAGTTGCAGTCACAATTTCATCAACTTTTTTTCTTTTGGTCAAATACTTTTTCTGTGATTTTTTTTTTTTTTTCTGTGATTTTTGTAATGCATGAATGCAGTTGAATTTCTAAGGAGATATCTTCAGACTGAATTCACTCGCACTATAGAAAGAAAGCAAAAATAAAGTATTCAATGTTTATTAAACCATATTCTTCTGCTTCTTCATGAAGAGAATCTAAGAGGAAATACAATATGTATGCATCAGCTGACAGGTTAGCAATACTGGTGGACAGATGCTCAGAACTAAGTTTCCCAACAGAATCCTGAAGGGCTCGTCCAATTAGCCTGTTTCAGGGAAAACTAGTATTTTTGATCTGTGGAGCTCAGCTCTTGCTATTATGTAATTTCCCTTTGCATATTTTAAATCATCATCATTGAATGTATTTGGTAAAAGACCAGATATAGTGTAGAACATTTGAGAAGTTACGTGGTGTAAAGATACAACTCGTAGGCTGGGAATGAAAGACCTGGATTGCAGGTCCAGCTTTGCTACTGCTTTTCTAGGTGGCGCTATGCAAGCCAGTGTCCCTCACAGTGGGTCTCAGTTTCTTCATCTGTAAAATAATGATCTCTAAGCCCCGTTCCAGACTAACATTCTGTGACCCTAAGCAGTCTGTTCTTGTCTTTCTTTAGCTTTCTGCAACAACTCTAGAATTGTGTGACTTAACAATATGCAGAGGCATAGCAATACTGTCAGACAGTGTAGCTAGTAGATTTAAGATTTAGAACACGCATACATATTCACCATTCCTTTCTTCCACATTCGTTTCTTCATCCAGGTTTTGAGCTCCTGCTATATCTGCTAGATAGGCAGTGGAGATATAGTAACGACGGACACTCCATTCTTGATTCTAATGGAGTTTTGCATTTGGTGAGGGGTGGGGCATTAAGTACAAAAAACAGAAGGAAAACTAAATATATAATTTGTCAGGCAGTGGTAAGTCCTAAGGGAAAAAATGAAGTGGAGTAGTCCTTTCTGATAAAACAACCTTTGAGCAGAGACTGGAATGGTGTGAGGGGCCATTAGGCAACAGCAGATACAAAGGTGCTAAGCTGGAGTGTGTTTGGCATGTTTAAGGAAAGCAGAGAGACCCAGGTGACTAGAGTGGAGTTAGAAAGGGAAAACTGGGAAAAAATACAGTCAGAGAGGTAGCCAGGGGCCAGATCATATGCAGCCTTGTAGGCCACGGTAAGGACTTTAGATGTTACTCTGAGAGTAAATGATTTGAGTTATATTTCCAGAGGATGATGGGGTGCTCTCTGGAGCACAGAATATAGAGGGGCAATCATGGAAACAGGGAGATCAGTTAAGATAGGTAGGCAGATAGGTATATGAGTAGATGGATAGATAGATAGTTGCTTAAGAAATAGCACATATTTACATTGCATATTGACATATATGTCTGCCAGTATTTTGCTGGGTGCTAGGGATACAAAGAGTAATAAAAAGAGACTGTCATTTAGGGAGCGCGATTGCCCTTGATGTATTTGGGTTTCGTTGATCATGTTCATTTATCCTGGAGGTAAACTATTGAACGGTCTTCAGAAGACTGGAGAAAACAGACTCGTTGACACTGTAAGACTGAGGAGGATTAAGGTGTAAGGAACAGTGTGAAAAAGTGTCACCATTGAGTGTGAGACACCTGAATGCCAGAAGGAGCGTGTTGGCTCATGTAGTAAAGTGGAGAGTAGAAAAGGACCACTGGTCAGGAGTGAGGGCCAAGAAGGGTTAGGTGTTTCCCTGCTCACTGCATTTTAAAATGGTTGTTGAGGAGCGGGATGTTAGATCAGAAGGGGGAGGAGATAGCCTTCGAGGATGTAAAGTGCAGTCTGATTGTGATCATCGGAAAGGGTTGTTGAGCACCCTCTTTGTGTGTGATGCTTAACTAATTGCTTTTGAAAGGGACTATGTGATCGTAGTCTCTGTATTCTGGGAGTTTATGATCCACCAGACAGGCAAGTGAGAACAGATGACCAAACACAGGTGGTGGAGTAGGTCTTTAGAGAGGAGAGTAAGGCCCTGGAATGTGTTATATACCAGATTCATCTGGGGTACAAGGCAACAAAAAACATGTGATAGGGAATGGGAGTCGGAGGTTTTGAGTCCATAGATAAGAAATTGTGTGTGATTCAATAATGCAGAGCAGATGTGATGAGAACATTACCTGAAGAGAGTGGGAAGTTGGTCCAAAAAAGCGCCGAAGAGCCAGTTTCTTCTTTGTTTTCACCACAGTGTTCTTGGAACAGATGTGGTAAATCCTGTTTAAAATCACTGTAGATTGAGAGAAGTGTGAATCTCAGTAGCATTTTAAAATTCTGAGTAACAAATTGTGTTCTGAAACATAGTCAGCATCTTCAAAGAATTGCTTCTCTTCTGTTTATCCTCAGTTTTAAAAGTGAAAGGTTCCCTTTCTAGGTACACACTCCAAAGGGTAGAAACTTTCATTCATTCAGTAATTACTGTTTAAGCACCTACCACGTGCTAAGCCTTGGAGAGTGGAGCACACAAAGCTGAGAAAAGACTGCCTCTGATAGAGAAGACAGACACCAAAAGCCCTGTGCAGTGTGATAGTGTTGTTAGTAAAGATGCTTCTGAAGTACTCTCAGCCACAAAGGTTGGGAGGGTGGCAGTTTCTCAAAGGAGTTGACAGTTGAGCTGGGTTGTCTTGAAGGGAGTTGCCCCTGGGAGAAAGAAAGAAAAGATGGAGGAGCCCCTCCCACTCCCCAGCACACTCTAAGGTGGATCTTTGTAAACCCTTCAGGAGAGAGCAAATGTCTAGGTATGCAAGGTCTACCTGTTTGTGCGGATACCTTCCTCAAAGCGTTTTGAGTCAATCAATTTATTCCCCTAGGGTACCGGGTGGTAAAAAAACAAATGGGATAAAAATATAGGAAACCGAGCAAAGGAAGTTTCCTGAAATTACACAAGAATCAGAGACAAAATGGGAACCAAGGTTTTCTATCCCTTCTACCTCTACCTAGCACTCCCCCCACCAAATTCCATAAAATCCCTGAGGTTTGGTGATGCAGGAGTTAGAAGGCTGCCTTCCTTGCTTTAAACTCCTAAAATACAAGGTTCACCCTTGCTTGCCTTCTTCATACTGCCCCTTCCCTTGTTAATGTGCTGTCACGGTCCCCACGGGGACTCATAACAAGGCCTCTCGCCACACTCTTTCATAAAAGATGATACTGCGTGCAGCTAAAATGTGCCATTAAAAAAGTCACAGGTGCATTTGTGCCTTAAGCAAAGAATCTTTAATATCAGACTATCTCCTTTTCCAGGGACAGAACTGCCCCCATCTCCTCTCAATTCTGCATGAAGTGCTTCTTTTCCAGGATTTTGTCAGCTGTATATAGCATTTGGAGTTGGCAGAAGTAACATAAAGATGGAAATACCCTTAAGAAGGGGAAAAATGAGATTATTAAGCTTGACTAGAGCACAGCAGTTTTACTAGATGTAAAGACTTTGGCCCCTTTCTATGTTTTTTGTTTATGGTTTTTAGATCCTTAAATGTGTTGTAGTTCTCCTCATGTGGATTAGTTATAGAAAGAAGTAAAGGTCAAAACCCACATGGAATTAATTGCACTTCTTCCTTGAGCCTTCATGACAAGAATTAGTGTGAAAATGCAAAAAAGTAGAGAAGAAAAAAGAAGCGAGAATCACCAACAAGAGTACAAAATTTCTGAACTAGGACAAACTGGGAAGATTAATCCTGCCCCAGAATGTTTGTTTGACTCTTGTAGAAAGCATGCCCTGATTCAGTGGACCGGGTGATGTTTAGGGCTGAATGTGTACATAGTAAGGGCTTGTCATACCAATTTTGATGATTTTAATTTCTAGGGGTAAGGAGTACCTAAGACATATTAGTGCAGAATTTCTGAATTTCACAGGCTGTGCATTGCTTCTCTCTTCTCCCATAGAACGAATGGCTTGAGGAGAAAGTCCCACTGTTGCTTCTTACTAATTAGTTAATCCATTCATATTCTTGTGTCATTCAAGTCACAACACGAATCTGTGGGAGGGAAGTAAGCAGTATTATTTGGAAAAGCTGGATTTTTAAGTTGGTCCTAATTGGGTCAAAAAAAAGAAGTCAACACACGCCCTCCTCTAGCCTTGTGTTTGCAGCGCTCAGGAGGACGCACACACATCTAAAAAGGCACCAGGTCAGTCTTGCAGTGTTCTTGTTTTCACTGAGTATGAGCTCTCCAAGTACATGTTCTGGTTTGTGATTCTCTTTGGCGGGCTATTGTAAACCTTATTAAGGTCGGTGGTGAATAATCTGACAGGCTTTTCCACAGGAGCCAGACTGAAAGCCCTGTCTTTAGCGCATGCATTTTGCTCTTTTCACTTGGGTCCTCGCTCTTTCTGCCTTTGTTTGCCTCCTCTCTCCACCAGTCTCTTGAGTCCAAAGCGTAGAACAATCTGGCTCGATGCGCTTGGTTAATTGGAGTGTCATCTAGTCCTCTGAGACCCCTCTTCAGCGTGATCACTGTTTTACTGAAGTGGTTTGAATGATGTGTTAAATGATGAAAGCAAGGTCCATGGCTTAGAAAAATGTGTCTAGATAGGGGAAGAACACGTTCAGAGAGTCACACAAGGTCACTGTCATCAAAGTAGCACCATCTTCTAAGGATTTGATGGGTTCCGTTGTTTTGACAGAGTTATCTCTTGTGAGCTTCAAAATTACCTTTACCAAGTTAAAAATAGTCAAGGAGTACTGTGCTGTTCACTCTACATGGAATATCATTTTCTTCTTCTCCCCAAGATACAATTTAAATACACATCCTTTATAACACCAACTCTGATCTCTCCAGCTGAAAGCAATTTCTTCTCCTTCTGACCTTCATCTACATCTTCCTTGTGGCATGTGCGTTTTCCACTTTGTATTTTATTAATTTATAGCTACGTCATAGTTCCTTATGACAGGATTTAAATCTGATTCTCTCATAATCTCCTACACTCTCTAGCACAATTTCACTGCCCTAGTGAGTACTCAAGAAATCTTTGGGGCTCAATTTTTTCATACTTCTGTAATGGTTTTAAAGCTGTTTCTGAAAATAAAGATCAGAGTTAAAGTTTGACGAAGCCTTTACCATAAGTGCTCACAAACATTTGCTGAATAGATCATAAATGTTTTGCATGTGAAGAAGAATTTTCTGTTTGCCAGAGTATCAAACCTAGATTCAAATTCCACTTCAGCCAGCATACACTATAGATTGTTGGATAAATCACTTAATCTCTCGGGGCCTTTAGATGGGAGCTCTGTTTCAGAGCTTCTGGAAAGGGCACAATGAGAAAATTAAGCCATTATCCCCTCTCTTTCAAAGGAATTACTTTTTGAAATGTTTACATATGGTTCAAAAAGCCTACTAATTTGGTTAAAGCATGGAATGCATGTGTTATCTTCCACTCTCACCTCAAACTCCACTAAAAATTACCGTGAAGGGATTTTTTTTTTTTAATGCTTATTACCATAAAGAGAGGGAAAAGAGGGACTTCCCTGGCAGTCCAGTGGTTAAGACTCTGCGCTTCCAATGCAGGGGGCACAGATTCGATCCCTGGTTGGGGAGCCAGGATCCCACATGCCGCGTGGCGTGGCCAAAAAGTTTTAAAATTTTTATTAAAAAGGAAAGGAGACAACAGCAACCAGATTTTGAATGTGGGAAAGCAGGTGGACAACAGTACACAACTTAGCAGAACTGAGAGTGTTGAAATCCTAAGCTAGCAGTAGAGAAAGAAAGAATCACCTGATTTCCTTTAAACTACCCAGAAGGCTCAGGAATTGGTGGTCCCAGGTATCTGGAACTAGGAGTAGAGGTGGGGCCAGAGAAGAGAATTGTCTTAAAGATGTCTGAGAAACAGTTAAGCTGTTCGACCCACAGGTTCTTTGCCTAACTCAGCATGAGCAGACAGTCAGTCACCCCTCCCCAGCCCTAACACAAGACTGAGTAGAGGAGTTTCTCTGAGAATAAAATAAGTGATACCTGGCAGTGTAGAAGGCTGGGTCCCATTACTGAGCACAGAGGCATTAAGTGAAAGTTTAGATTCTAAATGTGGAGACTTCCAGTCATCTTACCACACCCTGTTCCTGGGACACTAGAAGCCAAGATTACTTTTCAGGAAGGATACTGGAGGAGACTTTCTTTTTTTTTTTTTTTGACATCTTTATTGGGGTATAATTGCTTTACAATGGTGTGTTAGTTTCTGCTTTATAACAAAGTTAATCAGTTATACATATACATATGTTCCCATATCTCTTCCCTCTTGCGTCTTGGAGGAGACTTTCTTTAGGGAAATGTGACCAAGAGGCCTTAAAGATCCAGGCATTGGGAGTTTTCCAGGGAAACAGTCCAATGAGATCGCGTTACCTCAGCCTACAGGCTCCACTCACAAGCACAGAGTTACTAGTCAGATTTGTAGTGCCTTACTCTTAGCAAAACATTTGAAGAAGGCTTTTAAGGTAAGAACAGAGACCTAAAATAACTGAAAAAGAAAGCAATTTGGAGGGCTTGGACACTATGCAGGGGAGAAAAATTCAAATGAACTCTAATATTCTCAGAGGGATAGGAGAAAATGTTGCATCTAGGAAACAAGAACAGGCTGCTGTAACAAAGGAACTTTCAGATGACAACAACAAATAGAGTATTAAAAATTAGAGAACCAGGGGCTTCCCAGGTGGCGCAGTGGTTAAGAATTTGCCTGCCAATGCAGGGGACACGGGTTTGATCCCTAGTCCAGGAAGATCCCACATGCCACCAAGTAACTAATAAGCCCATGCGCCACAACTACTGAGCCTGCACTCTAGAGCCCACGAGCCACAACTACTGAAGCCCACATGCCTAGAGCCTGTGCTTCACAACATGAAGAGCAGCCATCGCAATGAGAAGCCCACGCACTGCAACAAAGAATAGCCCCCGCTCACCTCAGCTAGAGAAAGCCCACGTGCAGCAACAAAGACCCAATGCAGCCAAAAAAAAAAAAAAAAAATTAGAGAACCAGGTTAGGAAGTCTAACGTAAAAAACAGAAGTTTCGGGAAGAAAGAACAGAGAAAACAAAGGGGAGGAAATCATCAATAGAAATGTTTCAATTTTAATTTTATAACATGAGAGAAATATTTGTATGTCATTTCAGATGGCCTTCTTCTTAGTATTTCTACAGAAGAACCAAAAAACCCTAACTTTTCTAAATGATGTATGTCAGTGCTTTTGCCCAGAGAAAGTGAGTTTTTGTAGGAGAATAGAAAATTATTGATTCTCTATAGACATCTGTAATAGAATTGTCCCAAGGAAAATTTAGGGTAAAATGTACAAATAGTTGGATGTAACTACCTTGTCTTATGGAACTGTGAAAAGCTGTTAACACATCTAATTTTTTTGATTTTACCTTTATACATACTGTTTAATGGATATCAGATAAGATTCATTAGATATCAAGAAAATGCAGTGTGATTTTCTACATTTACAAGCAAACACATAGAGTATAGTGAGCTGTGTAAAATGAAAATAAAAGTATTGAAAAAGTGACATGGATCACCCAGCCCAGTACCTTTGACAGAAGTTTCTGGAGAAGTGTGGTGAAGAGTATGTCATTTTCTTTCTATGATATATTTTCCGATATTAAGGCTATCATCCTAATCCTTGAACTGTTAAAGAGCACACATTTTGCGTTAACCAGAAATGTTGACGCCACCCCTTAAAATCAGTGTTATCTTGGCCAAGTCATTTTGCCACTCTGAGTGTCAGCCTCTTATCTGTGGAGCAAAGATAACATTAGAAGTCATTCCTCAAATATTTATTGAACTTTTTATGTGCCAGATACTTTACTAGGTGCTGGGGACACATTGGTAAATAGGTATGTTCCCTTTCCTTGTTGAACCTACAATGTAATGAAGGAGGCAGTAGATAAACCATAATAGTAAACACCTATCTTTTTGAGAGAAGGCAATTTCAGTATTCGAGGCTTTTTTTTTTTTTTGCGGTACGCAGGCCTCTCACTGTTGTGGGCTCTCCCGTTGCAGAGCACAGGCTCCGGACGCGCAGGCTCAGCGGCCATGGCTCACGGGCCCAGCCGCTCCACGGCATGTGGGATCCTCCCGGACCGGGACACGAACCCGTGTCCCCTGCATCGGCAGGCGGACTCTCAACCACTGCGCCACCAGGGAAGCCCATATTCTAGGCTTTTTAATAAATACTTTCATCTAACAGTAACAACCCCATCAAATTACTTTGAGAAGTAAGCTTCTCTTTGAAATAACATCTAGGTAGTGGATGTTTACCAGGTGAAAAGAATTATGGAGCATTACCTAGACTTGGTTCCTGCCTCTAAATATACAGAAGAACCTATTCCCCGCTCTCCCTACAAAAAAAAAAAAAAAAGTTTCCAGAGACACAACTGTCTCTAGTGGATCTACAGCTGCAGCTTTGTTTTGCCTTTCTAGCCCCTGGTGATTATGAACCTGGTCTGAGGGGTGACGGATGGCTCTGGATGCCCTCTAAGCAGCTGCTGTCAGCTTCCCTCGACCATAAAAACTTGGCATTTGGTGTGCACTACTCAAATATTGATTTTTTTTCTCCTCTTCCTTTTTATAATTATTGTCAAGAACGTGAGTGGACATTGAATCTTATTATAATATGTTATCTGCTGCTCCATCTAGTGAAATATCTTACCTGTTGATCAGAAGTTTCTGCTGAAAACCATCGGAAGGCTGAAGAATTAAAGCTGAAGGGTCCAAAGACAAAGAAAATTTCAGTGGAAGATTGTATAGGAAAGTGGGTAGAAGTGTGGTTCTGGAATCCTTGTCATGGGCCTCCTTCCCTTCCATTGAAGAATATTGAGGAAAACAGCATGTAACAGTTCCAGTCACTCATTCCTCTTCTCACGCTCCCCTTTCTGTAATTGTCTTAACTTGACTTTTTTCTATTGTCATTTTTTGTCTAAAATTTTATATAACTTATTGCAAAAAGGAGCTGTTAAAATGACCTTTGGCAGATGATGGATCGACTAGTTCAGCCTTTTGCAAGGTCTGTGAAGGGATCCAGCTGTCTCAGATTACCATGCCTAAATGTGCATTTTCCAAGGTTGTCAGTGATTGCAGTGAATGTGAAACTGGCAGACAAAGTGAAGTGTTTCCCACTGAATGAGGCATTGTTGAGCTTGCTTTGTGCTCAGAGCTATCCTGAACAACCATGAGATTGACAAAACAAGATGGAACAGGTGCTAGCAGTCCCAGCTAAGCATTTTATTATTTTGATGGATTTCAGACTGATTTTAAAGTTTTTCCAAGAGCACATGTCCAAATCGTGTATACACACAAACACACAAAATTTGGACTTTAAAAAAAAGAAAAAAAAAACATTAAATCAACAAAGTCTTGATATGAAGAATAAAGAAATAAAGAGAAGACAAAGCAGGCATTTGACAACCCATATTCCAGTGTTTGAAGGATTGTCAGTGGAGAGGCAAGCTGCTACTTTATGACTGACGGGCTGAGCTTTCTGAAGCTAACGAAAAAACAAAAAGCCCGTGGTTTTCTATTCAGTATAAAGAAGAGTTTTTTAATGGATAGATCCCTGCACCCTTCCTACTCAACAGTGCAGTCATCCTTTTAGAGGTTAAAAAAAAATGCCCACATCCCTAGGGGCATTTAAGTAGTGACTGAATACTTGTCTCAGGTTTGTTTCTTTTTAAGAAATACTTTGTAGAAGAGACAGGTGTAAGGTTAGACAAGATGCAGTCATTTATTCATTTAGTCATTTAGCAGATTTTTGTTGAGTGCCCATTATGTGGCAGGCACTGTGCTAGTCACTGGGGACATTGCTAGGAATGAAAGTGACAAAATCCCTGCTTTAATGGAGCCTACATTATAAAGAAGGGCGCTTGGCAATAATAACTTTTTAGACAGAAATAAACATCACCGTATGATAGGAGTAACTGAGTGGTGTCGGGTTGCTTTTGAGTTGAGATCTAAAAGATAAAAGGGGCCAGTGTTTTAGTGACATCTGTCAACTCTAAAATTCTGAGTGTGATAATTTGAGGAACCGCTGCTGCTACCTTTGAGATACTGAGCAATAAAAACCACTGCTCGTAGAGATCTATCAATACTCAAATCCAGTGACCTGAAATTGGCTTTAAAAATCCTCTCAGGGCTTCCCTGGTGGCGCAGTGGTTGAGAGTCCGCCTGCTGATGCAGGGGACACGGGTTCATGCCCCGGTCTGGGAGGATCCCACATGCCGCGGAGCGGCTGGGCCTGTGAGCCATGGCCCCTGAGTCTGCGCGTCCGGAGCCTGTGCTCTGCAACAGGAGAGGCCACAACAGTGAGAGGCCCGCATACCGCAAAAAAAAAAAAAAAAATCCTCTCAAAGATCCTACAGACTGTTTTCCATACTTTGGTTCTGAACTGAATAATAATAACTTTAACATTTTTTTAGCATTTAATTAGAAAAATCTTTTGCACTCCATATCTTGTATTTAGAGACTAGAGTGTTTTTTAACTAGAAGAGAGACATTAGAACTTGTTAAATCAGATCCCTCCTCCTACCAGTGAGGAAGCTCGGGTCCAGAGAAGGGAAGGACTGTGCCCACAGGTACAGCATAAGCGATGAGGACTGGCAGCTGGGACCTCTGATGTGGAGTGGAGTGTGCTTTCCCCTATTCCTTGCTGTTGACATCTTCTCGCTCAGTGTCATTCTAGAAGGATGACAACGTACATAACACTTTACAAAGCCATTTGATATTCATTATCTCATTTAAGCTTCTCCCCACTGTGATGGAAATGACCAAAAAATCAGTAATTTAAGTTACCCAAGATTATTCCACCAACTTTGATCTATAAGCATCAAAGTTCCTATTTTGCAAATAAGGAAACTGAGATCCAGAGAAATTAAAGGACTTTTCCAGAAAGATTAGGTGACTAGACCAGGGAGCCACAGTTAAATGTCTGACTCTGGATGAAAGTCTGCTTCTTCCACTATGCTGTAGAAAAGAAGTAGATCAGTAGTTTGAAAAAAGGAGAGAGAAATGGTAACTGTAAATGGGCAGGAAATCAGGTAAAGGGAAAGGCTGGTTTATTGTGACTCTGCTCATAGTCAACACTGCTTTTCACAGGATTGCTACCTACACTCTCCCTATAGTTGGTTCAGCTTTACTGTATTTTTTTAAAATAGATTAATTAATTAATTTATTTATTTTTGGCTGCGTTGGCTCTTCGTTGCTGTGTGCGGGCTTCCTCTAGTTGTGGCGAATGGGGGCCACTCTTCGTTGCGGCGTGCGGGCTTCTCATTGCGGTGGTTTCTCTTTGTTGCCGAGCACGGGCTGTAGGTGTGCAGGCCTCAGCAGCTGTGGTTCACGGGCTCTAGAGCACAGGCTCAGCAGTTGTGGTGCACGGGCTTAGTTGCTCCGTGGCATGTGGGATCTCCCCGGACCAGGGCTCAAACCCGTGTCCCCTGCACTGGCAGGCGGATTCCCAACCACTGCGCCACCAGGGAAGCCCAGCTTTACTGTATTTTGAAATGTACAATTGCTGTTGTTTTTCAGAAGCCCAGACCTAGTTTATTTTTTTTTTAGGAAACACAAAAATTAACCTAATCTCCAGTATGTCTGCTATAATAAAATGGAAGCAGGTAGATGAGAGTTCCATCTAATCAGTAAACATTTATGTAGTGCTGCCTTGTGTTGGCAGTAGGGATACAAACTTTGCCCTCAGGAGCTCCTTGACTAGAAGGGAGAAAGATAAGTAAAAGTGCAGTGGAAAATCGCATAGGACTGGGCAGATGAGTGGGAGGGCTGACATCAATGTCAAGGATAGCATTTCAGTTATCTATTACTCTTAATAAATTATCCAACATTAATAGCTTAAAATAACCTTTTTTTTTTTTCCTCAGGATTCTGTGGGTGGTGAGGGTGTAGTCAGATGGTGGTTAAGAAGGGAAATCCAAGATGACTTCACCTGCATGCGTGGAGTCTTGGTGTGGGGATGGCCACTCCATACCTCTCCCTTCCTTTCTTCCCTCCCCCCTCTCTCAGGAGCAGCAACACACAGAGAGGCCAGAAGTGTGAGCATATTACCTGATTATGACTCTCTTGACTTTGAAATGTCTGGAAATACAAGTGTGGCTTAGACGGCGCTCGATAGACTATACCCCAGCACTGATGTTTTCTCAGGTGCCTGTAGCTACATGACTCCAGTGAGCAGTTTAGAAATGGAGGACACCCCACCAAGCTGGGTCTCTAGGGGCTGTTATCAGGATTAAAGCCACCCACACTGTTAGAGCACACAGGTCAGCGTTATACAAACATATTGAAAGAGTGTCATTTCTTAATTCTTACTGTAAAATGGTTATTGAATTAAGCACATGAGATGGATTTGGGGGCAGTTAACTCTAATCTTTTCCCTTCTTGTACCCCTTCAGTCTTTAACAAGAAACAAGCCATCTATATTAATCATAATGCTGAAGTATGTGAAAGTGATTATTCTAAGCAGTGAAGTATGTGTAAGAGGGCCTTACCAGTTAAAACAGTCAGCCCCTAATACTGAAAAGTTTGTATACTATGTTTATTAAAGTATTGTAGCTTTAATAGTAGAAGCAACCAAGCCATGCAGCACCAAGTTGACCAAGCTCTAGGAGACATCATCATCAGGGCGTATATCATAATCAACAAATGCTCAACATTAGCCCACTGCAAAATACTATTTCTGGTGTCATGGAGAGCATATGAAAGTTTATGACTTAGAGTTTGCCCTTAAACAAGTGAAATTTACCGGCATTAGAGATACAGGAAGATAGTTACCAGGTGGGATGCGATACACTGCCCAGTGAATGGTATGAACAGGGAGGGTATGGAATTTGTCCTCACAATTGTTTTCTGGGACTAACTCCCAACAGAAGAGGAGGAATAATTTGAAACAAACTCTGAAAGGATAGGTAGCTTGGAGTCATCTATTCATCCATTACACTATCTCAGATTCCACCTAGGAAAACCACCCTTAGTATTGCATTTTGAGTTGTTCAAAATTTGAAGAACATTTATTTTTCTATTAGAAAAGTAAAATGTCTGCTGTCATCCATCATGACTGAACTTTATCTCTCTTTAATTCAGAGTCTCTCACTGAATTTCCTCTCAAGGCACAGAACACCATCAAAAGAGACCTTTGCAGTTGTTTCTAAGTGACTTTTAGAAATTCAGTTATATACCCAGATATTATTTAATTAGCATTACTCTGAGTGAAGCTACTGATGGAAATCAACTTGAAACACTTAGAATGTCTTCAAAGCTACAAAAGTGGGTCTATTTAAATGGAGGGTTAGTGGGGGTTCCGTTTTTTTTTTATCAATTAACTGCCTCATATTTAGTATGGCCTGGTTGAAGTTATATATTGCATTTAAACCACAGTGTTCCACTAAAAAATAATTCAGAGTTTTTGATCTAATACAGTATAGACAGACAGATTGATATATACACACACATACAAACACACGCACACACATATAGACACATATATGCATACATATACATATATATGCATAAACACACACAAATTCTTTTTTAAAGAGAAAAAAGAAAATGATGCAAGTGAAATAGCATTATGGGAGAGGAAGGAGAATTATGTTTTTTAGGACAGCAGGGTTAGAAAGACCAAGCAACATTTAAAGTTTCAAAACAATAGCATTTAGTGTGAAATCTACTTTTTATCATCCTTACCCAGCCATCAGAATGAAGAAAGACAGTGTCCAGCTGTAGCAATAGTTTGGTAGCAGGAGAATTAGAAGTAAAGGTACTAATGCCTGAGGGGTGGGTCATGAATTAATAATTGCTATGTGGCGGATGAGCCCCGTCAGAAGAGCTGAAAATGAGGAAGTTGCCTTGCAGAGCGCTATCAATCACTCAGTGACCATAACTTCCAGTAATTAGTGTATTTTATGGGCCTTTGCTTCAGTGGCTCGGAAGCACATATG
Organism: Neophocaena asiaeorientalis asiaeorientalis; assembly: GCF_003031525.2. NCBI lineage: Eukaryota > Metazoa > Chordata > Mammalia > Artiodactyla > Phocoenidae > Neophocaena > Neophocaena asiaeorientalis. The sequence continues at coordinate 436,060 of NW_020174936.1, forward strand.
CTCCAGTCACAGCTAAACTTTACCAGAGTAATATTCCAGGATGATTTATCCTCCTGCTGCACTGGGATATAACCCTATATTAGGTGAAGATTGTGAACTAAGCTGCAATAAAGTGTAAGTTTAGGTACAGTTTGCCCAGGTTGAGACCTCAATGTATCATGCTTTTCAGCATGCATGGTTAGACTACAGCAAGCAATCATTTTTAACAGTAAAACAAATAAAGCAATTAAAGGAACAGCATTAGGATATTGTACTTGTGAATTACTGTTGCCCTGGCCCCATTTAAGTGTCCACTGTAATAAACCCATTTCTAATTTAAAAAGAGAAAAAAAAACCCACTGTATTAGAAACATTTATTTGTGATGCTATCTTTTCTCCATTATTATTAGTAATCTGTGGGATAGAATGCAGGACCTTCTGAATGATGGATAAATGTTTGATTTATTTCTTTGTGCTACTGTGCTTGGGATCTTTAAGTTAAAATAAATTTACTTTTTATTAATGGACTCTGGTGAGGATGAATAGTTCTTTTTAAAATATTGGGACCTCTTAAGAAGCACTCCTGGTGGGAAACTCACATTTAGGCTCTTTCTACACAAAGAAAATGTTGTGAGCTCTCCAGAGCACTTGGCACCTTTTGAACAGGCGTCGTGAGTTATTTGCCGTGGTTCATTCACCCTCTGCGCTAGAAGTCTCTGGGGCCTTTGCAGACAGGGGCCTTTGCCATTGCCAAAACATCTGTAGAGCCCAGAGTTACCAGTAATTTAACAAGCTTTGCCACCAACCTACAGTATGACCTTGGGCAAATTAATTAAGCTTCTTGTGCCTCCAATGGGCCATAATTCTGTTTGTGTTAAAGAAATCCTTGGAGTTATAGGAAAGCATTATGTGAAAAGAAGTATAAATTGAATAGGGAAAACATATGCATGGTTCCACTGAATTCTTTTTAGGGTGAAATGTTTCTACACTACTTTTAATGATGGTTGTTCTTGAATTTCCTTAAATAGACACCGGTGATAAGCTGATTTCACCAAGCATGGATGGGAAGGTGTACACAGTTTGATGCTTTTGTTATATTTAATATTCCGTCTTTAATTTGCAATGTATTATAATGTCACACAAGTTAAAACAATAATAGTAAAACAAACTAATTGTCTTTAATTAAAGTGAATTAGGTTTTGATTTTAATATATTTGATGTAGTGAAAACTGATAGTGTGGAGGGTCCCAAAGGTTATTAGGGCATATTTCTATTGGGCCTGATGGTGTTAGTAATAACCCTCTTCCTCATAGTTCTAGACATGAACAAATATGCCACTTCATCCGTCTCTGTTACTCGCACTTATGCCCCTCCGCAGGGGTTGCACATTCCACAAGTTATCAGCTAATGGCGTTATACATTAAAAATTGAAGCTTTCCTCACTCCGAGGCCTTTCAAGTCTTTGTTCTTAAGCCCAAGACACTTTGGAGTGCAGCTGCAAACTATAGGCAGAAGATTAAATTAATTTGTAACTCTTTTTTTTTGGTACTGCATTACTAAATCCTCCACATTTAATTGAAACCCTACTTCAAGATGCTTTGTGTTTCTGTGTTCTTTGTTGTCAATTTAACCTCCAAAGCACTTGAACACTGGTAAATTGCTGTTATATCCTTTGGATTGTTTTTAAACCATACAGTAAGAGGACAGTGAAATTGATACACGGGAAGAAAAGAAAAATCTCAGGGTAGATTTTGAGGTATTTAGTATTTATTATGGTCCTTCGCTAGCATAGTTTCAGATGATTTAAACTCTCTCTAGGACTGTGTAAATTGGTCTTGGGATGAAATCTCACCTAGGGAATTTTATGTAATCCAGTAGTTAAGTCTGATTTTTTAAAGTTTCCCTGTGTCTGAATGTCCCAAAGTGGCTGCTGCATTTCTGTAAAATAAAGGTTTAACGGCAGCGCACAATCTAAATGCAAAATCCTTCGATGGAAATTTGTGTAAAATGTGCACAAGGGTAATTAAGAACAAATTTTAGGGCTTCCCTGGTGACGCAGTGGTTGAGAGTCCGCCTGCCGATGCAGGGGACACGGGTTTGTGCCCTGGTCCGGGAAGATCCCACATGCGGCGGAGCGGCTGGGCCCGTGAGCTATGGCCGCTGCGCCTGCGCGTCCGGAGCCTGCGCGATCGGAGCCTGTGCTCCGTAACGGGAGAGGCTACAGCAGTGAGAGGCCCGCGTACTGCAAAAAAAAAAAAAGAACAAATTTTAGAACATTTCAGACTATAAAGTCCTCCTTCAGCTAGATCACTGGCTATATTGAAAATGCTTATTTTCGATTTGCAGTTTTGCTGAGAAACATAGAATATGTCTAAATTAAGAATTTATAAAATCCAGTGCTCTTCAGTATAGCTGTAAATTTAAAGCTACTCCCACATTGTTGATATTCTAAGTTGGTCAGCTGATCACCAAAAACATATCCTGAGTTTGTGTCCTGCACTTGCTTTCTGGTTACAATGTATGTTTTCTCTTTATCATTTATGACTTCATGACAATAATTATTCTTATTATCAACAGAAGCCATCTTTGTTGCTTTGTAAATAAACATCTTCTACCCTTTTTGTTAAAATACAAAGGTTTCTATCACACGTTTGTTATGTATTTGGCAATTGTTATCATCGCACTCACACATATATTGGTTGTTTAAATGATAAAGTCCAACCTATTCAGATACTGCTAACTCAAGAGTATTTCACAGATTATGGTTGGACAACTCAAAGATCAATAAGATAACACTGAGGAGCAGTCCTAGTTTTACAGTGAAAGGTTAGTGGTTTACTGTTATTTAAGTGTATTCCCAACTGGTAAATGTTTTTAGAGCATTCTTTTTCTGCCTTTTGCATAGTAAATCTCCCACCACGAACAGAGTATTTAGCACTTTGCTGAATCTTATGTATTTAGAATTAAAATGCACTTTTTTATTTAACATTAAATAGAATCCACTCCCTCCCTCATCTCTACCTCCACTTCCCCAAAATAAAGCTTTTCCAAATCTTTTACAATGTGAGCCGCTCCCCTGCTGGGAATGAAAAGGATGTTAGAGTCATTTGATGAATTGCTGGCGCTTCTGTGCGCCCACATTTTTCAATATACGTTTTTTTAAACTGGACTTAAGCTGCCTAAATTTAAATGCTTCTTTTGTAAAGATGATGAAGAAGGCAAAGACTTCCATTGGCTAAGCCCTAATCTGTTTGCTTTGTTGTGATTCTTTTTTTTTCTCTTCTTTAACCCATTTATAAATCTGCATCTACATACAAAGGTCATTGGTTGGCTGAACTTAAACCATTTTACTCAGTAAATTTAATTAAGAAAATACAGTGCAACTCATAAGCAAATGAGTTTTTTCCGAGTTTTAAACCAAACCACCCTCTTGAGTGCTGATTGCCTTGCCCGACCCCTGGTGATACAGAAACAGGCAAAATTAAAAAGGACATTAAAGCTTCATTAAATCTGAAACACATTTAGTACAGTGACATATCTGCAGGCCATTTCAGAGAAGATTACATACTCTCTTTTGTAAGTTTCCTAATTTATAATACCTTGACAATAAAAACTGGGGAAATGCAAGTAGATTAATAGACCAGTAAGGGTAAAAGATACAGAATGGCCCCAGGTCCATCTGTCTCTGAAATATTCACTCATAGCATATGTACTCCCTCTTCCCCATAAAGGGTTCAGTGTTTATTTTGACTTTTGACAGCCTCAGCCATATCTGCTAAGAGCCCTTTTCCTTTTTTACCTTCTCTTAATTGAACTTGATAAAGAGGTTCTAGGGCTTAGCTATATATTTCCCTCTATTTGGCCACCAGATAAATAGTGTAGAACATAAACATTGCAGCTGCATTCAACCTGAAAGGGCAGAGACATACATGGAAGGCAGCTCCCTCTCCCAGGGCCTTAAAATGACTGCTTGTGGTGCCAGCCTTATAGCACTGCTGCCAGTTTTCACTCGTGTGGAATTGGAATCCTTGGCTTGCCACCGGAGCAGCCCAGTGGTGACGCTGTGGGAGAGGAAATGATTGTTGCGCGTCTCTGGTCAAGAACAGGGGACCATTCTCTGCCCTCAGATTGAAAAGAGGTCAGACCTGCAAGGTGCCTTAGAAACAGTCCTCGCAGGAATGTAGTTGACAAGTAAGACTGAGCTTCCACAGGATATCAGGAAAGTGCACGTGAGTAAAGCCAGTTCCAAGAATGTTGAGGTCACTAGTTCAAGCATTGCCACCTGTTCCCAAGCAGGCTGGTACAGAGATGCTCCCTGCTGACTTTTCTCTCTGTTCTCTTGATGGAGGTCTCTTACAGAGTAAATGAATATCATCAGCCAGCCTAATTACCTTTTACCAGTTGTGAGAGGGGGCCACGTAGACGAGTGCACATTCCCAAGTCTGCTGTCGCCTTGCCTCTCCATAGAATAGTGATGACTTGAGAATTTGAGGCTTTGTGTTGAAGTGGAAAAAGTTCACATTTTTCACCTCATCCTACTCTTTTTTTTTTTTTTTAAAGTCTTCCTTTTATCATTGCTGAGTTCTTTAATCTACAAGAACCAATGGCCAGTGTTGGCACTGGCCAGCTAGTTTAGACCTTAACTGCATATATGGTGGGCAAGTTTCTTCTGCTGGTAAGCTACGTGGACAGAATTCTTCCATAGGCCCTAATGACATGTTCAACATATACCAGAGTGAATGGTGCAGCACCTGTAGAAGGACTTCAGATAGGATGTTCTAAACGTTTTCTAGTAGTTATTAAGCTGTCAGCTTTTTCAGGCGAGAGACCCTCCTCTTGCTACTTTTTCCAAATGAAAGAATGTGCAAAACTCATAATCTGCAGATGGGTGTGATGATAGGTGACAGCTTTTGGTGAGCTGTCACTGCCTGTCAGTTCAGTACAGAATGGTGCAAATGCCTAGCCCACCCATTACTGCCACAAAAGACCATAGTGGCTCTTTCTGAATCAATGTGCACATTCTCATTGGCCAGAAACGCACTGTGTTTACAGAATGTAAGTCAAATCAATAACCTGTTTTGGGTGAGGGTGGAGTGGAGGCAGTGGAGAGCTGAGTCCCTCCCCTTCCTAACTAATAGCAGCATATAGACAACAGACATAATCACACAAAACTGTGAAAGGGAGTTTGATTAACATCCATACTCTCTTTCCTTCACTCTATAGTTGAACAGATTAATGACATCCAGCAAATGAAACAATGATGGTATAACTTTATGTCTTGAAAATCTGAGAATTCTGAGTATACAAGAAATGAGTACAAGGTAACAAATCTTACCAAGTATTCATATATATATATATATATATATATATATATATGTACACGCACACATATATATATACACACACACACACACACACATCCAAATGAGTGTTGGCCCTTTCCAAGTAGTCACCTTACATGGTCATATGGTTTATTCCTATTACATTGCTGTCGCTCAAACTGGTATTAGAACTTTAAAAATTAACCTCAGCATCTTCATGTCTATCCTTATTAAGGAACAAAATATTTTTTCTTTGAATTTGGCTTTGGGTTTTGGTAATACCCGTAGGCCGTTCAGACCTTAGTCAACAAATAATTTGCATGATCAAAAAACAGAGGGGTATGATTTTAAGCTCAAGATAAGATGCAGTTCTAATAAAATGAAGTAGTTGTTCTTCTGTGACTTGAAATGATTCTAAAAGCAGTTCCAAAAGAGGAGTTCAGAAATGTTTGAGCAGTGTCAGTGTCTTTGAGATAAGTGCACAACTTCTCAAGATCTAGAAAAGCAATGTAATATGCTGGAAAGAACCCTGGACTACGTTGCAAGTCTTGGGGTCAGTCCCCAGGCTTCTGCTGATTAACTGTGTGGAAACATCTTCAATGGGACTCTGGGGTTCTGATCTGTAAAACAGATTGATGTTTCCTTGGATCCATTCTAGCTTCAAAGTTCCCTGATGTAGTGATTCTACTTTGAAAATATTTACAAATACCTATAAAGGATTTCAGACCTGACGATGGGCCACATTATGAAGTTGCAAAATTTAGCCACAGTTCTCTTTAAATAAATTATGGTATGTTTGGTAAATTTGATCTTATCGCTTCATATCAATCCTATTCCTGGTTGAATCATTTTGTTTTCACAGGTGAGAATTCAAAGACCAAAATTAAGTGAGTGGCCTAGAAACACATAGCAGTTTACTAATTAAATAAAATTGGAAGCTGTAAGGATTCAGTTACCCAATTTCAGACCTATAGTTCCAACTTCATAGTCTTGAACTGCCACTTTCCCACTAGTAGTAGCTCTTTTCTTCTAAATATGAATGGATGAAAAAAACTAACAAATAAATGAAAATAATGGCAAAATTTTCTATTTCACATGGCCCACTCCCCATTTCCTACAGCTCTTCCTATAATACTTATAACTGAAAATTCTACAGAGCTGTGGACTAGGAGCAATTAAGTGTTTCCATTTTTACAAGAGGAAAAGCCAACAGTATCCTATGGTTTTACATCTCTGTTTAGAAGAAACTGTCGTACACTTGTAAATGTGAATAATGCCCGTACAGCTGACAATATTCCTAAGAGAAACTATGTAAGGATAGTGTTTAGTTGTTAAAAATAGAATATTTTATCAGGGATACAACATTGTCCAATGTAAATGTTCATTCTATATATAGCTTTCAATGTAATTACAGCAATAATTTAGTTTGTGCATTTAAGATTGTGAGCTTTTTATATTTGCTGGATGTAATTCTGAAATTTAGTACTTGTCTGTCTTAAGATCTGCCCTGCATGCAAATCTATAACTAGACAAATATTATTTCCTTTCTCAGCTTGCTCTTGGGAGGTTTCCATATCCTCAGGTAAGATTGTTCATTACTGCCGTTTTCCACTGTGACATTCATTCCTATGTATGAAGTGCAGGGAGCAATTGTGAACATTTGAGCCACATACAAATAAATCTGTCCTGTTAAATTGAAAAGTGATATCTTAAAGGAGTCATTTAGGAGTCTCTATTGATTTTTGATTTTTTTATACTCCAGATTTTTTTCCTCTTTGTTAAAGGTTGAAAGCCATCATTGTGCTCTTCCTTTGTGTGGCACTGGTAATGTTTTTCCTCATCCCAACCCAGTAGCATGTGCTCTTACTGAGGTTGGAAAAGGGACACAGCCTCTTCTTGACACACTATTTGCGTTTTTGGATTCAATTAGTTATTTGAATTAAAGGATTGAGGTGAAGGGTGAAAATATCTAATCTAAGTCATTATTTTTGCTAAGCAAATAGATGGACCCCCAATTTTATGTGGCTGTGATTTCGAACATTTTCTTTTTAAAAAATTTGCCCTTCCTATTTACATTTCTAGGAAAATAAAATGTCCATTATGTTACCATTGCTGATAATAATCTCTATAGTAATTTCTTTAAGATTTTTATTATAGAAGGGTGCTAGCACTTAAAATATAAAGCTATTTTGTGGTTTGAAAATGATTCCCCAGTGTGTGTGGGGAAATAAGTGAAATGTCTAGAGGGATGAAAAATGAATGGTTTGACTGTTGGTTGATGCTCCCTGTTTTTCTGGCATCTTGGTCTGTACAGGCCAAAGTGCCCGGAGGCATGTCTGATTTAAAGGTGGTGTTGGTCTCTGCTCTTTAAGCATCTATTAACTTGCTATTATTATGCAAATACGTGTTGTGTTACACATACTAATTTATGCATGGTTAGATTATGCAGATGTGTCACAAACATGGTTATTGAATAATAGGATGGGGCTCATTCTCTCTACCATCTTTATAAGCAGTTTTAAGCAAATTGTCCTGGTACCCATGTGGACATTTCACACGCTGAAATGTCTCTTTTGTATCCTTTTTCTTTTACAGTTAAAGCCATCAGATAAGTGGAGGAGAAACCATCCAAGTTGTTAGGTTCAAGAGTGTCAGTCTCACTTTTCAAATTTGTAGGATTCTTTGTTTAAACATAAATACCAAGTATTCATATATATATATATATATATATATATATATATATGTACACGCACACATATATATATACACACACACACACACACACATCCAAATGAGTGTTGGCCCTTTCCAAGTAGTCACCTTACATGGTCATATGGTTTATTCCTATTACATTGCTGTCGCTCAAACTGGTATTAGAACTTTAAAAATTAACCTCAGCATCTTCATGTCTATCCTTATTAAGGAACAAAATATTTTTTCTTTGAATTTGGCTTTGGGTTTTGGTAATACCCGTAGGCCGTTCAGACCTTAGTCAACAAATAATTTGCATGATCAAAAAACAGAGGGGTATGATTTTAAGCTCAAGATAAGATGCAGTTCTAATAAAATGAAGTAGTTGTTCTTCTGTGACTTGAAATGATTCTAAAAGCAGTTCCAAAAGAGGAGTTCAGAAATGTTTGAGCAGTGTCAGTGTCTTTGAGATAAGTGCACAACTTCTCAAGATCTAGAAAAGCAATGTAATATGCTGGAAAGAACCCTGGACTACGTTGCAAGTCTTGGGGTCAGTCCCCAGGCTTCTGCTGATTAACTGTGTGGAAACATCTTCAATGGGACTCTGGGGTTCTGATCTGTAAAACAGATTGATGTTTCCTTGGATCCATTCTAGCTTCAAAGTTCCCTGATGTAGTGATTCTACTTTGAAAATATTTACAAATACCTATAAAGGATTTCAGACCTGACGATGGGCCACATTATGAAGTTGCAAAATTTAGCCACAGTTCTCTTTAAATAAATTATGGTATGTTTGGTAAATTTGATCTTATCGCTTCATATCAATCCTATTCCTGGTTGAATCATTTTGTTTTCACAGGTGAGAATTCAAAGACCAAAATTAAGTGAGTGGCCTAGAAACACATAGCAGTTTACTAATTAAATAAAATTGGAAGCTGTAAGGATTCAGTTACCCAATTTCAGACCTATAGTTCCAACTTCATAGTCTTGAACTGCCACTTTCCCACTAGTAGTAGCTCTTTTCTTCTAAATATGAATGGATGAAAAAAACTAACAAATAAATGAAAATAATGGCAAAATTTTCTATTTCACATGGCCCACTCCCCATTTCCTACAGCTCTTCCTATAATACTTATAACTGAAAATTCTACAGAGCTGTGGACTAGGAGCAATTAAGTGTTTCCATTTTTACAAGAGGAAAAGCCAACAGTATCCTATGGTTTTACATCTCTGTTTAGAAGAAACTGTCGTACACTTGTAAATGTGAATAATGCCCGTACAGCTGACAATATTCCTAAGAGAAACTATGTAAGGATAGTGTTTAGTTGTTAAAAATAGAATATTTTATCAGGGATACAACATTGTCCAATGTAAATGTTCATTCTATATATAGCTTTCAATGTAATTACAGCAATAATTTAGTTTGTGCATTTAAGATTGTGAGCTTTTTATATTTGCTGGATGTAATTCTGAAATTTAGTACTTGTCTGTCTTAAGATCTGCCCTGCATGCAAATCTATAACTAGACAAATATTATTTCCTTTCTCAGCTTGCTCTTGGGAGGTTTCCATATCCTCAGGTAAGATTGTTCATTACTGCCGTTTTCCACTGTGACATTCATTCCTATGTATGAAGTGCAGGGAGCAATTGTGAACATTTGAGCCACATACAAATAAATCTGTCCTGTTAAATTGAAAAGTGATATCTTAAAGGAGTCATTTAGGAGTCTCTATTGATTTTTGATTTTTTTATACTCCAGATTTTTTTCCTCTTTGTTAAAGGTTGAAAGCCATCATTGTGCTCTTCCTTTGTGTGGCACTGGTAATGTTTTTCCTCATCCCAACCCAGTAGCATGTGCTCTTACTGAGGTTGGAAAAGGGACACAGCCTCTTCTTGACACACTATTTGCGTTTTTGGATTCAATTAGTTATTTGAATTAAAGGATTGAGGTGAAGGGTGAAAATATCTAATCTAAGTCATTATTTTTGCTAAGCAAATAGATGGACCCCCAATTTTATGTGGCTGTGATTTCGAACATTTTCTTTTTAAAAAATTTGCCCTTCCTATTTACATTTCTAGGAAAATAAAATGTCCATTATGTTACCATTGCTGATAATAATCTCTATAGTAATTTCTTTAAGATTTTTATTATAGAAGGGTGCTAGCACTTAAAATATAAAGCTATTTTGTGGTTTGAAAATGATTCCCCAGTGTGTGTGGGGAAATAAGTGAAATGTCTAGAGGGATGAAAAATGAATGGTTTGACTGTTGGTTGATGCTCCCTGTTTTTCTGGCATCTTGGTCTGTACAGGCCAAAGTGCCCGGAGGCATGTCTGATTTAAAGGTGGTGTTGGTCTCTGCTCTTTAAGCATCTATTAACTTGCTATTATTATGCAAATACGTGTTGTGTTACACATACTAATTTATGCATGGTTAGATTATGCAGATGTGTCACAAACATGGTTATTGAATAATAGGATGGGGCTCATTCTCTCTACCATCTTTATAAGCAGTTTTAAGCAAATTGTCCTGGTACCCATGTGGACATTTCACACGCTGAAATGTCTCTTTTGTATCCTTTTTCTTTTACAGTTAAAGCCATCAGATAAGTGGAGGAGAAACCATCCAAGTTGTTAGGTTCAAGAGTGTCAGTCTCACTTTTCAAATTTGTAGGATTCTTTGTTTAAACATAATCTTTTCCTTAAAGAGAAGATCCTAAGTGTAATCACTTGGCATGCGTGCTCGCATTTAGTGAGGCTTTACTGTGTACAGCCTTGCTGCTTAGCTCTAGGTAGCCCATCAAATTAAAATCACATTTTCAGGATTTATAGCTCGTTAGAATATTTATCTTGGTAAGCCTCTTATTCTGTCAGTAATTTTTAAACAATTCACTGTTTGGCCAGTGTACGCATTCCCCTCAAATTTTGTAAATGAAGAGAAGAGGCACTATATAACTTCTCTCTCAAACGAGTCTTAATAGAAAACTTGTATAAGCCATCTAAGAAAAAAAAACACCAAAGATTGGGCGTGTAGCTGTATTCTTGAGATTCCTCATGCCTAGAGTATTTAATCAGTGAGATTTGATAAGTGATAAGTCTAAGAAACGATTGCATTTGACAAATGAAGCTTTTGAAGGCTCTGGTCGAATTTAGAAAGAGGCTGTCTACCTTTGCAGTATTGTTTTCTGGAATGTTTAAGTATATGTTTACTTGATCAGTCGAGTGGAAGTTGGAAAATTCTAATGTGTTGAACTCCCTAGGTAGCAATCACTGTTATGCCAGAGTGAGGGGAAAACTGTATTCCTTGAATCGTGATAGAATATTGTCACCAAATTGGGACTTTGATTTCAAATAACAGAAGCAGCTTTGATGCCATCAGGCCTGTTTCCCAGGTCTTTCAACAGAAGTTTGTGCACTTCATTGCTGGAATCATTAATGACTTTTGATGGAGTTGGCATTTATTTTACAGGGTTTGTACTATAGACTGAAGATTGGGAAAGGTTACTTTATAGATTCCTTTTCTACCCTTTTGCCTTCAAATAAAGCACATGAAGAAAAATGTTTATTTTTATAGTATCGCAGGGACTGGATTATGAAATAATACCTTCTCTTTGGCCCATATTATCTCATTTGAACCCCTAACCACTCTGTGTGATAGCCTCCCCTCATAAATTGGACAAACAGGATGGTTGATTTGCTCATTGTGGTACTGTAGGTGGTTTGGGGCCATTGAATCCCAAGTGGAATAGGCAGGAGTGAATCACACACTCTCAGGAGTGGAAGGTGATCTCAGACGACATCGAATCAAACCTCTCTACAATATCTCTGAAAAGCAAAGTTGAACACCTCCAGTGATAGGTAACTCACTAGTTTACAAAGCAACCATAGAGTCAAAGCTTTATTTACCAGGCTGAGGACTGCCTCATCTTAATTATTACCCACTGGTCTGGCCCTTGAACACATGAAAGATTTTCATATATCCTTAAGATCTCACAGTTTTGCATCCCTTATGTACCCAGGGCTGGGTACTCAAAGTCAAATCAGGGAACTAGATCTCAGCTGCCTTCACTAGTGGCAAGCTGAGGAGACTGGCCTGTTTGAAAGAACTCTAGACCAGGAGCTAGAAGATTAGGATTAGAACCCAGCTCTAACAAGCTCCGGTCACTGCAGGCCTTAATTCTTGCTTTGGCCTGTTTCCTCATCTCTAAAATGAGCGTCCTGATACCTGCCTTTCCTATCTGATTAGAAGTATGCAGATCAAATAAGATTATGGATATGAATTTCTAATCCTCAACCAAAGGTTGCAAGAGGCTGTGCTTGCAACCTGCCAGCTGCAGCTGGAGCAGAGTGTAAAATGAGCAGAAGGGAAAGAGGGGAGGCAAGGCCAGCATACAGACTCGTCCTTCCCCCAGCCCAGCGTCAGTGCTGCTGACAGCGTTGTTAGCAGCGTCTCTTCCTGCCGGTGACACAGTGTGTATCTGGTGGGGATGCAGATGAGGGAGGGGTGTTGGGAAGATAGCAGGGAGAGTCAGTAGCTGGGGACCAACATAAAGGTTAAAGGACTGGATTTTTATTGAGATAATCGTTCTCCATGAATATCATTGTTTGGGGGGTTGGGTTTTTATCTGTTATTTGAAAACACTGTCTATTTTAGTTTCCTTTAGGCCTTAAAGTTGCGTAGCCTCACTGGCATGCAGTTTAGGGCTCTATGGAAAGAAAGGTTAGGAGCCATTATAGATACACGGTCTTATTACTACAGCTTATAATAGGAGGAACAACGATGTCAGATTCACCTAGCACCTTTCCGACATCCAGCTCCAAAGCACTTGTTGTTATCTGACTCGGGACTGTTATTTCCAGCCTCCAGGTGAGCAGACTGAGTCTCAGAGAGATGAGGCGCCTTGCCTTGGGGATGAATGGGTACAGTTAGATCTAGGGCTTGCAGGCGACTAAACCAAATGACTGGCTCCGTGAACTCTGATTTTGGTTTGCTGTTCAAACCACTGCCCTCCTTCCCACTCAGCCCCACCAAGCCCTTCTCCTGGCTCTCCTTCTCTGCCCTCAGGAGGCCTCCTGTGTAGATGAGAAGGGTTGTGCCACGGAAGATGATGACAAGACCATTCATTCCCTAGAGCCCTTTTGCTTTTCTTACCATGTGTTTAGCAGAGTGATGGATCTGGAGGGACCCAGAGCTCTCACTGACCCCAGTGCCATTAAACTCTGCATGCCTGTGAAGGATATTTCGCAATAGCATAATGAAAACTTGTGTTTTTAAACATCTGGTAAACAGATAGTATCTCAATTTCTTGAACAATTCAGCTTTAATAGTCATCGGGGAAAATGTGCAAGTCCGGACAAGGACTAGAGCTGTGTATAGTTAATCATGTAGATCCAAATCCAGTTGACTTAAAAAACGTGATGGTGGGCAATGGTTTGTCTAACGACACCATAATTTAGGAGAAATGAAAAAGATTGCCTGCTAAAAACTGTCATCCTTCATTCAAACTTGACAACAGTACCCTGCATTAGGATGATAGTAAATCCATCACGGAGACTTCTCAGGGGATGTGCCAGCTCTGGCATTTGGAAATTGGTAAGCAAGATGCCACAGGAAAGTGAAGATAATATAGATACAAATGTATTTAAGGTACTTTTGCATGTGTAAAAATGTTCTTCTTTTGGCTGCATTTCCCGATCTTGGTTAATAAGTTACATCAAAATGACCTGAAGTTAAAAAAAGGAAAAAAATCTGAGCAAATAGTGCCCCTGGTATTGTAAAGCTTTGAATGTTTTCACACCCCATTAATTTATTACTTCTCTTTCTTCATCTTTAAATTTCATTTTTTTTTTTCAAAAATTCCGACTCCCTGCTGCTGCAGTGATTTTCATCTTGTTGTTAATTTTCCCTGCTCCATATGGAGCTCCAGACATTTCACCTGGAGGCTGTACTAGATTTTGCTGTAGTGATTGTACTTCCGGAGGCCAAAACTGTCATTTAGGGTTCCTGGTGCATCTGTCTGCGCCAGGCTTTTCACTGGCATGGGAGAGTGTGAATAACAAATTGGATGCACCTGAGATTCAGATGATTAGTGTGTTCTGTGAATCTCCACGACTTGTAAGCAGATAGCTC
>NW_020174936.1:450463-512839 GCF_003031525.2 Neophocaena asiaeorientalis asiaeorientalis
GGGAGGGATAAACAGGGACTGGGTGAATCTGTACTCACACCTTACATTTGGGGCTTTGCGAGGGAAGTGCAAACATCCTAGGCAGTCTGAGTGCAGAGAGAGTAACAAATATTTCATCCTGCCTTGTCATTGATTAGAAAAGAGACTTTAATTTCATTTCACCCCATGTTGTGATTAATTTGCATTCTTTGTCAGAAGTTAATGGAGTTTTTTATGGTTCACTCTGAAATCCTTGAAGACATCAGACTTGATCTGATGTTTATACAACCGCCAGCGGAATTTTTTCGTTTGATTGATGGCAAGCTTGATGTTACTCCAAACGGCTTTTTAAGCTGTTTTTAAGAATTATTTGAATAAAATGCAAGCAAGATATTGTTGTAATGATCAAGATTATCTGTTAAAAATCTGTTTCAAATAAAGAAGGTGATAAGTAGTAAAAAGGATCAAAAATATGCGATATAGTGAATAGTGATGTTATTTGTTAAAATACATGACAATGGCATCCAAATAAATTATTGCAATATATAGAGATCACTTTTATTGAAAAAGCATACCATCATCTGGCCAAATAGAATAATTAAGGCCAAGGCAAAAGGAAAGTCTGCATCTTCGGGATTAAAAATCTTTACTACCAATTGGCATTTCTCATTTATTCTGCCACCTTTTGCCACCAATGTACGAAACAGAGATCTGCTGTGCTTAACTCAAGGAGACAGGGTCTGTCAGGCCTGTTAGCTGAACAAAATGATGACATATTACTTGTCTCAATAAAGACGCATTCTTAAATCCCAATACAAGTTAAACATAAGTGGATAATAGAGGATTTTAAGTGAAAGACATGTATTCTTAATAGTATAATGACTGGCCTTTTTCACAAGACAGTACAGAAATGAAAATATCCTGTTGTTAAAAAGCAAAATACCCCACTTGTTCGTGGGTAAGAGAAACATGTGTTCACCCCCCCGTACACTGTGTATCAAAATATGAAGGAAGCTGTAGGCGGCATTTGCTCAGAACCCCCTGCTACTAACCAAGGAAATATGTTTTGCAAATGCTTTTTGATTACTGATACCATTTGTTTGATTTGGGGGCTTTGCCTTGCTTCAGCAGATCCTTGCTTTGCTGTGATTGCTGCTAGTGAGACTTACTCATAGGTCAAAAAGCTACTTATCTGAGCACTTTCATTTAAAACAGATTAATTTATTTGCTGTATCTGAAAGTTTGCTAAATAATTGGGTGGTTTTAATTTAAGTTACTGCTTTCTGATCCTTGTATTAACATGATCTAAGGTCCTTTTTATTATATGCAATCCATATTATTGACCACAATTGCCCTGTTTTCATTTAAATGTAAGCAGCTTGTCAAGTAGAAAATATTTTGTTTAACTTGGCCTGGAAACCTGCTATTTTAATGTGTGTGAGGTTTTTTTTTTTCAATTGACAGACTGTCTTTTAAACATACGTTTATTTTGTAGTAATAAATTGTGCTCTGGATAGAGTATTTGTCTTGTAATAAAGTAGAAAGCATATGTTCTTAAAACGATTTTGAAATATTAAACATTTTTCAAAAGTTAATGTCAAAATACTAGAGTTTTTTTGTTGGTGGTGGTGGTGGTTTTTTGCAGTACGCGGGCCTCTCACTGCTGTGTCCTCTCCCATTGTGGAGCACAGGCTCCGGCCGCGCAAGCTCAGCGGCCATGGCTCACGGGCCCAGCTGCTCCGCGGCATGTGGGATCTTCCCAGACCGGGGCACGAACCCGCGTCCCCTGCATCGGCAGGCGGACTCTCAACCACTGCGCCACCAGGGAAGCCCCAAAATACTAGAGTTTTTACACCTAATTTTATTCATGTTTTAAAATCCTTTGAGTATATTATTATTAATCCTAATTTTGACAATTTAATATGGTTTTATATTCAGTGTTAAATTCACACTATAGATATCACTGTCTTATTTATGTATTAATGTACTAATTATGCCTAGGCCAACCTAGTATTGCAAAATTAAACCTAAAAAGTTTGCCTTCTTTGAAAAGAGGTGTTTGGAATCTATCCTTTGTTGCATGAACTTTTTGAAATTTGAACATCAAGGATTTTAGTAAACTGTAAGTATCCAGATTTTGTGTGAGATCTCTGGTCAAAGAAAAAAACAGCAGTGGGTTATTACCCCAACTTCAGGTTCTAACCTTTAATTGGCAAGAGTCCAAAAGAGTGATATGTGTGCAGTTTTATTTTTCCAAACATTTCTAGCCTACATGTTTTAATTCATTGTTTATTTTCATCCTCACTATTGAGGATATAGACAGTTAAAATATACTGATATTTCAAGCCATAAAATCAGATTTTATGTTCCATAAAATGCAGAGGTGAAATTTAGGTGATATGAAGGTGTTCACTGATACACATTTGCTTCTTCCCAGAAATTTTTTAATTGCCTATGTCAGATTTTTCTCCCAATGTCTATTTCATACTTATCAAGAGGTCTCATAATTTTATTTGCTTAGTCTATGCTGAAGACAGGAGGTGGGTTCCCACTATATCTTTAAAATGGAGCAGAAATGGAAGAGGCATTATCCTCCAAGTGTGTGTAGCTTAGAAATGTGAAACTTTCCATTAAAGATAAATTACTTGTTAATACCTCAGTTGAGGTATATGTAGTTAGCCAGCTAGGTTAGTGATTGTCTCTATTTTTTTAAAAAACACTAACCCAATGTTGGTTTGGTTTTATAGCACCTTCTAAACTATTTTATGACATACATCTCAGTTTAATTGAACATGTATTTGTCATTGAGCATCTACTCTGTCCTGGCACTGTGCTAAGCACTGGGAGTACGGAAACGGAACAGATGTGGTCCCTGCTGTCAAAGAGTCCAATGCAGTGGGAAGAAAAACATAAACAAATGACAGTTGATATAAAAGGAGCCCTACAGGAGGTACTATGCTCTGGCCTCAAGAGTAAGAGGTCAGCTCACTTTAGGAAACTATGGTTTCACAGGGTAGATGATGCTTGAGCTGAGCTCTAAGGCTAGAAGGATGGAAAAGAACGTTCCAGGTATTTTGGTCAAGAGGAAAGTCATCTTGTAAAAGATAAAGGTCTAAAGCAGCATGTTGTATTTGGTGTCCTTGCAGTAAGCAGTTCAACGCAATAGGTTACTACTGCTACTGTGACATTCATCTCCCTCATAGTTTGGGAATGTCCTTAGATGACTTTTAAAGCAACACCGGGAGGGAAGGAAGAAAATGTTGGTAGAATGATAGAGGAGAGAAGTGCTGTATCAGGATGGAGATGGCACGTGTAGCCGAGACCAGATAATGAAATTAAGCTTGAGAATTTCATGAATCCCTTTGAGATGACTGAGAGCCAGTCTGAGGTTGGAAATCACTGCATTTTAAGATTTCTACCCTAAGGTCAGTTGGCATATGCCTCTGAGGGGTTCCCTGCCACCCTTTATGAATTTAACTTGGCATATCGTAGAACATTTTCTAGACTGCTGGAGGATTGGTCGTCATGATCAAATGAGCTAATACCTAAGAGACCACTTTGAAAAAAATAAGGTGGTAAATAAGAGCAAGGTAATATTAGTATTATTTATATTTTCCAGAAAGTACTTTAGGGATTTACCTATGTAACTCTGAAAATATATGACCATGTCTCACTCCAGTTAGGACTAAAATGAATTACTTTTCTGATCCCATAAGAGCCCTCCTTTAAAGTCTTTCTTTTTTGTGTTATAATTTATCATTCACAATCACCATCATTAATATATAGAATTATATGCAGGATCTAATCATTTTTAATTCAGTAACTGGGGACCATGATTCTTTTACAATTTTTAAATAATCAGTTTAACCCAGAAATAGAATTGACGTTTGAAGTAATGAACTTGGTGCCCAGCCTGGCTTTCAGGGGTTACTTCGCTATCTTCTTTTCCTCTTAATCTTTGTGGTCTGGAAGGCCTTCCATTTTTCCGCCTTTGGTTTCATTGGTACTACCTCATGGAATCATAGAATTTTAGGATGTGAGGAGATCTTACAATGGTCTAGTCCAACTCATTTATTTTACAGAGGAGGAAAGGGGGGTCCATAGCCATTAAATGACTCACTGATGATTACCAGATATTTGGCAACAGGATCAGACTGTCTCCCACTCTAGAGGGATGGGGCAGGGGGAGAAAGTGAAAGAAGGCACCCAGAGGCTTTGAGCCCAAATAGCTATCCTTATTTCACACACCCATCCACTCAAGTACTGCCTCCAACTGCTGTGTCTACAGAGATGGAAATCACTGTTGTAGGATGCTTCATGCCTG
Organism: Neophocaena asiaeorientalis asiaeorientalis; assembly: GCF_003031525.2. NCBI lineage: Eukaryota > Metazoa > Chordata > Mammalia > Artiodactyla > Phocoenidae > Neophocaena > Neophocaena asiaeorientalis. The sequence goes on from NW_020174936.1 coordinate 454,767, forward strand.
CCAGGTAATTGCTGATGGGTATGGATCCCTGGGGGGAAGTGGTCTTCAACAGCAGTAGTAGCAGCAGCAACAACAGACAAAGACATCAACTTTATTGTACTCCAGTGTTTTATTTATCACCATTCAGTATAGAAAACTTGGGTAGATGTGGGGCTAGGGGCTCATTGGCATCCGAGTTAAAAAGGGGGCAGACCTGGCCAAGCTTTGTTTGAATACAGATTACTTTTTAGATATTTAACAGTTCTGGATTAATGCCTGGGGAGTCTGGGAATTCTTCCCCAACGAAAATGTTGATGATGCTAAGAACCCAACCTTCTTTAGTGCCAATAAAACAGACAAGCTAAGTTCATTGAAAAATCAGTGAGTTGCCTAAAAGGAGCAAAGAGCTGATTCGATTTAAGACTGGAGATTGCCCAGGACACACCAGGTGGAAAGAGGGTGCCAGGGGCTGCTAGGAGCTAAGAAAGGAGGCAGTTGTCTGTTTACGCTCACAGCCAAGGTGTCATCCCCAAAGAATTGTGGGAAACTGAGGAAAGCAATTAGAACCAAGTGTAGACTCTGTTGTGCTGTACACTGTCAAGGTCTATAGTTGGTGACACCATGGGGGGAAGGTAAGGAAGTCTGGGGAAAGAAAGACCAAAGAGGCTGATGGAGCTTGTCTTGTTTTGTGTTCAGAAACGGGTTTCAGAGAGCACCGTTCTGGGCATGAGGAGACCTCGACCCCAGTCCTAGCTCTAGTTTGATAAAATACAGTAAACAAAAGAATGTTCCCGGCTAAAGGCCTCCCTCTAGCCCCTGCTCTTTGGTCAGCCCTATGCCGCCTTGGTAGCCAGGCAGCTGGAAATGCTCAGTGACTCAGGGCAGAGGCAACTGGGGTACAACAAGTGACACACCCAACAAGTGACAAATTGAATCATTATCAGTATATGGTTTCCACCCAGCCACACACACAGAGTTAACCTGAGTTCTGGTCCTGGCTGTTCCTATTAGTTTTTTGACCTTATTTCTTCTCAGACCTCAGTTTTCTCATCTGGAAACTGATGGAGGTGGCCTAGGTCAGTCACGTGCCAAATACAGTAGGTGGGCATCCACTCTCTGGCACATACACACATGCATGCACACACGAACACATTGTTAATTTTCAAAATGTGTCTAAGTAATATCTTGTATGAACTAAGAGCTATTTGGTAAACAAAGACTGAAAAATGCTGGACTAGATACTTGTGTGGTCTCCTTTCATCTTGTACGAACAGTTTCCTCCTCTTTTCTACACCTTCAGCCACCTTACTCAGCACCATCTCCCCATGTCCTCCCTTAGAGTTTATTGAAACCTTATTTTACTTATATCAAAATATGAGAGGTGTGAACCGAAACTGAAACAGAAGTCAGACTTTCTTCAGTTCATTCTAGATCCATGACTTTTTCTCTTTAAACCTATTTTGAATTTACAGTCAAGCCACTAAGACACATGTTAATTAACATGGTTATATGTGACTGTATTTCAAGATGTTTTTTCTTTCCTAATCCTGTATGAACCATGTGTTGGCTGCAGTTACAGCTTATCTCAGAATCTCAGCAGGCCAAAAAATGTTGTCAGATATATCGCGGATAAAAAAAAAAAAAGGGAGCGATATGTGGAGTCTTAGCTCACAAAGAAAATCTTCCTTGCAATGCCTAAAAACATGACCTGTTTTGGGGGGCATGGCGAAGCTGTCTTAGAAATTTACAGTGTCCTGAATCCAGCGAACTATATTTTATACAAACATTCAGTGACATTTAGAGGTGCATGCAAGCCCTGTGCTTAAGTTTCAGCTCTGCCACTAAATTTCAGGGAACTTAATAAGTCACTTTGTTTTTGTGGACCAGCAATTATATCTTATCCATCATCTGAGTCCTAGAGTCTAGTACAGTGGCTGGCACAAAGTACTTCATAAACATATATGAATTGATAATTTAGTTTAATTTTACTTTTTTTTACATGTTGGCAATAGCATGTTTTAGAATCAGTAGGAACTAAGAATCAATACACATCCTTAGGCTTTAAATTAATAATTTCATCCCCTTTTCTTCCGTGTCCGTATTTCCAGTCTACCCTGCCAGCATTAATACCTGAAGAATAAAAGCTTCCAAGGAGATGTGATAGTTGTCTTCAGATATTTGAGGATTCTCTGTAAGAAAGGATGTGGATTTGTTCTGTTAGTGTAGAACTGGAACAGGAGGTAGAATGGACAGTCAGAAAACGTAAGCTCCGCATTACTGTATGTATTCAGACAGAAGTTCGGTCAGCAGGGGCGTAAAGGAGGGATTCAAGGGTCAGATGGGGTGGAAGCTAGGTCAGATTAAAAAACCTTTCAGGTGCTTTCAGACACCAAGTCTATGAGTCTGCTTCAGTGTTGGGCAAGACTCTCCTCAGCCAAACAAATAAAAGGCTGATGCATTTTCTGTCAGTTACAGGGGAAAGACAACAGGTAGAAACTTCGTCAGACTTGTCTAGATTCTGTAATTGGTTTAATGATCCACTCATTTTGACTCTCAAATACTCTGTCAGTGTGAAACACATAAGAAATAGAAGAGTACAGGAAAGAAGTAATTCTTTTTCAGCCCAAGACTTACACGCTTCTCTGTTTCTCTCCACTGAGCCAACTATGTGACGTGGCTATCAAAAATGTGAATGCACTTGTAGCCTCTATGACAGTCTACTAAATAGTGTATAGTGTCCAAAGCAAGGTGATATAAGCCAGTGCAAGGTATGTGTTCAGGCGTGGATATCACACTTTATGAGGAACGTACACATATGGCACCACACTCAGAGAAAGATAACCTCAAAGGAGAATGTGAAATCATGCTTGGGTCCTTCTAGACAGCTTTCTGGTTCAGCTCACAGAAAACCCAACTCAAAGTTGCCTCAATCATAAGGTAAATTTATTGAATTACATGACCGAAAATCTAAGTATCGCTGGTTTTAGGTAGAACTTTATCCGGTAAGTCACTTTGAGCTCTATTCTTATTAGGCTTCTCCCTTCACAGACCAAGAATGGCTGTAGAGTTCCTGGGGTGACCTGCTTCCCAGTTTAGAAGGAAAGAGCTGGTCTCTTTCCCCCACAAGCAACCAGAGGCTCTGGGCTTCAGTTTGATTGGACCAGTTTAACTCCCTGCACCCAGGGCATTTAGGTGATGCCAACTAGTTTAGGCCTGAACCACGTGCCCCATCTCTAAAGCTGGGGGGCGAAGTCTTCTTCCCACGAAGCACGTGGGCTGCTTAGGGGTGGGGAAATGCTGTTAGAGTGTCATTACTAATGGAAGGGAGAAGGATAGAGGGCAACCAAACATAGCAAATGATCCTAGGAAGAAAATATCAATAGGATGTTTGTTCAGGAAAGAAAACATTGTGGAGGCATGACAGCTATCTTCAGATATGTGAAGAGCTGTCATTAGACTTAATCACTACAGCTCCAGACCATGGGCACATCTTATAGGAAGACATATTTGGACTCAAAATAAGAATGAACTTCCTAACAATTCAAGCTACCCAAGATAGAATCATTGGAATCCCGTCACTGGAAGTCTTCTAGCAAAGGCAGGCTAGCTGTCTGTCAGGAATATTTATTTTTCTTTGGTTCCCCCACTCTTTTTTTTCTTTTAATTATTCTTGGCTGCATCGGGTCTTAGTTGTGGCACGCAGGATCTTTCACTGAGGCACGCGGGCTCTTTGTTGCGGTGTGCGGGCTTCTCTCTAGTTGTGGCATGCAGGTTTTCTCTCTTTAGTTGAGGCGCCTGGACTCCAGGGTGCATGGGCTCTCTAGTTTGCGACAGGCGGGCTCTCTAGTTGAGACACGTTGGGCTTAGTTGCCCTGCGGCATGTGGGACCTTAGTTCCCTGACCAGGGATCGAACCCATGTACCCTGCATTGGAAGGCGATTCTTTACCACTGGATCGCCAGGGAAGTCCCTGTCAGGAATATTATAAAGTGAATTTCTACATGGAACAAGGAATTGGACTACTTGACCTCGAACATCGTTCTGGACTCTGGGGCATGTGGGGGATTTAAGCTAATAGAGATGCAAACTAACTGATAGCTCCAGAAGAAACCTTTCAGACATTTTGACACAGTAAAATAACTTTTGCTACGGCAGATTTATTTGACCATAAGGAGTAGAATGATCAACAGGCCTTTCTCAGAAAAAGCAACACCTCCCCCTCTCACCCCTCTCCCATACACAAAGAACAGATATTCTTCCTAGGTTCTGAAATAAGACCACACAGTATTTGGAGCAAAGAAAAAAGTTTGATACAGCAGATGTCTAAAATCTTCTTTGAAAAGCTAGTGCTTAATGGACTCCTTGACCAGACCTTGTACCATTAGGAAAAAGGTCAGTTTTGTAATTCACATTGGTCGTTTTGAATTGTGATCCTAAGCCCCTGCTTTTCTCACAGAATTTAGGTCTAACTAAATATTATAATTCTCATTTACCTGCCCGGGAGATGATTCACTCTGTGGCTCTTGTACACCTGTGTGGGGGAGGACCTGAGCTATGTCAATTTTACATACACAAGGGATAAAAGAGTATACACTGGCAATCAGGTCCTTTTTTTCCTGCTCACTGATTGAAAGACCCAGCACATGAATGATGTCGCACCGTACCTTGGTGCTCCAGCTGTTGTGTGTTGTGTGACAATGCATTGTCCTTGAGAACTCGGGAAGCAGTAAGAGCCAAGTGACCTAATTTATGGCTGCGCTGATTTTCTGCCTGGTCCCATCTGAGCTGTGCCCTCCTCTAGGCATCTTGGAGCCTTTCTAGCCCGCCCAGCTGTTTGTTAAATTCAGGGATATCTATTTTTAACTTTTTAAAACTGGTCACTGCTGAATGCAGCACCCCGGCCCGAGTTTGGGATGTGGGGCAGGGAGAAGGTGCCAGTGAGTGGATCTTAGAATGTGGGAATCACAGTGACCTTCTTACACCTTATTGAGTAGCCCCTTTCTAAATCCTCCTATCACTTATTTTTAAGCGATTGATTTGTGTTTAAATAAGTGATATGAGTTATTTTTTGTTGCTGTTTTGTTTTGTCCTATACAAGCTATGCTAATAAATTCACAGGCATGATAAGAACTTGAACAAGGACAGAGGCTGATGAAAAGGGGAGATAGGATAGCACAAGTGAATTGTTTTTGTTCATTTATATTATTAGAAATAATATATATTATTCATTTATTTTGTCTCATAATACATTCAGCGTCTAAAAATATCAGTTTGCCAAAATTCCCATTTGTAGTTAACCCGGGTAAGTTTCGTTCTGTTCGTTTTCAAAAAAACAGTCCTTTGTTTGGGTACTCTTATTTTAAGTTAGTGTTAGTAAGCAGTATGTATTCAGTTTGTGGTCATGTGGAAGTGATTTTTTTCTCTCACTGAGGGCTTTTTGAGATTTGGGCACTTTGTTTTTGCAAGTTATGATGGATTGGAGGTGATGTGACCCTAAGTCTTATCACCCAGCACAGTGCCAGATACAATCAGATTGAGTGCCAGTGTCAGCTCTCCTTCAGGTAGGAAAAAGAATCATGGTGCTTGAATGGGCAGCTTGGGGGGTTGGGGGGCCTTTGGGCCCCTCTAGCTCATCCTTTACTTTCTAGACAAGAGCCCTAAGCCTAGTGAAGGGAGGGAGCTTCTGAAGCCATGGGGATCTGACTGGAATTCCAGGGATCTTTCTGACTCCAAAGTTTATGCATTTGTCCCCATACTAGGGAGCCTTGTGAGTCAGCAGTCAGTTCTAAGCCAGGTTCTATCTGTGGCCTTGGGCACTGTTCCCCTCTGAGCGTCAGTTTCCCTAACAGCAAAATGAGTAGATCTTGGAGGTCCCTTCCATCTCAAAAAAAAAAAAAAAAAATTAGGTCATTATTCTTCATTTTGAATATAAAATCTCAGTTTGCCATAATCCCTGTTTATATTTAGCCAGAGTTATAGCTTAATGAATCTGATTTGAAAAGAGAGTCCTTGGGACTTCCCTGGAGGGTCCAATGGTTAAGACTCCGTACTTCCAATGCAAGGGGCACGGATTTGATTCCTGGTCGGGGAGCTAAGATCCCGCATGCTGCGTGGTGCGGCCAAAAAAGGACCCCCCCCTCAAAAAAAAAAAAAAGAGTCCTTGCAAAATAACTACAGTTTCTAAAATTTGAAATTTAAAAAGAGAATAGAGTTCAACATTGAAAGCTAGAATGTGATGCCAGGAGCACAACAAATAAAAACGATATTCTTTTAAAATCCCAACCATATAATTTAATTTTATATTTCTGTTTTCTATTTAAGAGAAAATAACACAAGCTTGAAAAGCAGTAAATATGTAAAGAGAAAATTTGTCAACTGATATTGGAAGATCTTACCCAGGTCACGCATTAATCTCAGACAAGAGCTGCAGGGCAGGCCATAATTTCAGAGAGTAAAAGAGAAAATGAAAACTATAGCTGGTGTCTTCTCTAAGTTACATAGGTGGATTCATTTCAGTTTTCTGATTGTGCTTCTGAATATAATATAAAAGCGCTGGTAGCAAGGTCTGCTTTACCACTGTGTGTGTAAAAAGTACCCCTATAGAGATAGAAGCGTAATGTGAGCCTTCCAAAGTTGATTTTTATCACCAGAGTCATTGATTAAATAGCTGAGGCCCCATGAGCAAACTTTTGCATTGGCAGTTTCCTTTCCAGGTTTGTTTTCCCAAGTCACAAGTCATATTATGGGAGCTTTTTAATTGCCAACTCAACTGTATGGCCCTTGCAAGGAAATACAAGGTAAATATGACTGCAGTAATACCCTAAATTTCAGACCTAACTGATTTTTAGGCCTGCCTGTTGTGAAGTCATTCTTCCCCATTTAAACACATAAGGGTCTGTCTTATATTAGAATGAGGCATAACTATCCCGTTTGTGTGGCTTAAAATCTTGAACCTAATGGCTGATGAAAGAAAAAAAAAAAAAAAAAAATCTATGCCCAGAAGAGGGAAGAGGTTTGTCTAAATGGTGTTTCAAAATGCTACTAGTTCTAGAGACTGATTAGCAAAGCCTATGACTGGAGCAATTATCGTTCTGTTCTTTGTCCCCAAGTATCAGTTAGACATAGAAAGCTCAACGCAAGCAAAATGTACAGGCAGGAAGGTGGACTTGGACAAGTTAGTTATAAACAGCATCTCATATGTTGGGAGGTGCAGGCAGTACATGAGCCCTAACAATGTTATTGTGTCCCTCTGAACTCTGCTCTCACAGCTAAGCGTTTGCAAGGCAGACCCAGAATAAAGAGAGGCATTCACGAAGCTAACATTTTATATCGAGGACCCTTAGTACCACTTTTAATGTGCTTCAAAACTAGGGGCTTCACTTTTTCATGAACTGTGTGCAAAAGCAGAGGCCACGACTGGAGGCTGACTTTGTTTGGATCTGTTTTATGATTGCTGCGCCTGTACAGTAATGTGATCTTGAAAAAGGTAAACAAAGAGTTTAGCAGTGAAAAATATGCCTAATATAAATACAGTTGAGTTTATGGCAGTTCAGAATTGAAAAATATGACCGTGACATTAAATTTTTCTGGTGGAATTAACAGAGGAACAGAATATAGCACTTAAGGCCATATATCTGAGACAGAGGAAGGAGATAACACATCTAACTCTATGGTCTATGTGGCATTCATATAAAGAAAAGCACAGTAGCTTTATTTAATTGAGAAATGAATCAATTACAATGATGTTGCATCATCAGATTCTTGCGAAAAAGAAGATATGTCACTGCATTGTGTAACTGTTAAAAAGTAAGTGAGTATCTTAAGCATTTTGAATCGATTTCATGTACGGGCACTGCTACCTTAATACAAAATTTATGAAGATGATTTCATGTAGTGTGTTGCTATCAAAAGTGTGTGATAAAACCTGATAACAGCGTCTCCCTTTAAAAACCTGGGCAAAACAGTATAACAGTATGGTTATAAGATCATAAAACAGACTTTGATGTTGCTGTTTCTCCTTTTCTTGTAGTAAAGAGCAAGTGTTAAAATAGTACAATTTTAAGCTGTCTTAAACCATGCTTTTAACCCACAGATTAGGGCAGGATGGAAACTTTTTCTAAGGTCTCGGTTTATGAGGAAATTTTCATTTAGTTCACGCAACTCATGTTACTGGGAACAGTGTCTCACAGTCCATTCCTGAATTCATTTTGAAACATGTCACTTAAAATGTTTGCTACATGTTTTCCTCAGAGAATCTGTAATCCCCCTGACTATTGGAAATTTATGAAAAACACTCTCTTTGATGTCAAAAACAGCTTTCTAATTCTGTGTACATTAGAAAAAGTAACTCTCCTGTTGAAGTAGATATATCTTACTGAGAATGTTTGGGGGAGGCGGTGCTTATCTGTGTGTACTTTAGAAAAATACAGTTGACCCTTGAACAACGAGGGGGTTAATCTGCATACAATTTAGTCGGCCCCCAATTTCCAAGTATCCGAGGTTCCTTCGCATCCATGGATTCAACCAACCATGGACCATTTAGTACTGTAGTATTTACTAATGAAAACTAGCCACGTATAAGTGGACCTGCACAGTTCAAACCCATGTTGATCAAGGACCAACTGTAAAAGCAAACACCAAAGATATAGGAGAATTTACCTGGGTTTTTTCATGATTTTTTAAAGATGCTGTGGCTTGTTAACTAAAACCCTAACCACTCCAGGGTGGTAGTTAACAGCTCTGTCTTCCTTTTTAATGTAAATCTTTCCCCACAGACCCTTACACAGAAGTACTCATTGGCTAGAGGAACAAGAAGAAGCATCAGGACAACATTCAGTAGCAACTATCAAAGTAGACTAAGAGCCAGTCAACCTGAGATGGAAGTTTCAGGGAGTGGTGATTGGGGAGGGCATGATGAGGAGTCAAGAGCAGGAAGGAGTGGGTACCATGCTCAGCTGAGATAATACATGGGAAAGCACTTTTTAAAACATCTAGCACTCAGTGGAAGGGTCTGCTGATCAGCCACAGGGATGCAAAAGAAATGCAAAAACATGGCTTCTGCCCTTGAGGAGCTTAACAGTCTAGTTGGGAATAAGCCACGTGCCAAAACTGATCATTTATCAACTTTACCATGCCAAGTATAAACACATGCAAATCCAGTTGTGTTTAAGGACTGCTGTGATTGTAGGCAGATATGATGCTGGAGAGAAAGGAGCACGGGAGAGGCCCCAGCACAACCACAGCCTGCTCCTGTGGCCTTGGGCCTGCCCACCTCTGAGAGGCCTGGTTTTTCCCATCATAGACTAGAGATGACCATCCCTGCCAAGCTCAGGGTGGTTGTGAGATCTAATGAGAACGTGTATGTGAAAGAACTATTAAAAGCACCATTAAAAGCATATAAGGGGGCTTCCTTGGTGGCGCAGTGGTTGAGAGTCCGCCTCGGGTTCGTGCCCCGGTCCGGGAAGATCCCACATGCCGCGGAGTGGCTGGGCCCGTGAGCCACGGCCGCTGAGCCTGCGCGTCGGGAGCCTGTGCTCCGCAACGGGAGAGGCCACAACAGTGAGAGGCCCGCGTACCGCAAAAAAAGAAAGCATATAAGGGACTATTAACTAGTTTACCTATATTTTACCCGCTGGTTGAAGCACAGTTATCACAGCAAACAGCTGTCTCCTCAGTAGTTATATTTGGTTCCTGAAATTTTCCTCCTTAGGAAATTTAGTACCTGGGACGACATTTTCATTGAGTTTGTAATAACTTCAGGCAATTTTTTTTTTTTTGGTTGGGGGGCACACATTGAAGTGTTTAATACTTTAACTACTAAGTGGATGTTTTATTAATTTGGTGTCACATTTTAGTAACTTTCTAAGAGATGTGGTTTATCGGTGTCAGCTGTGTGAGCAGCTGCCTCCAGAACAGGCATCTTCTTTGACTCTGCTCTTATCCCCTGAAAACCAGTGTTAAAACTTGCATGAATTTGATTTTCCCAGAAAGCATTGCTGCCCTGCTGAAGGAACTTTGGAAGAGGTGGAGTCTTTACCCACTCCTGAGTCAGAGGCAAATACTTCAACCACATAATTAAAGTTTTCTTCACAAAATAGGGGGTTGTGAGCAGACACTGGCAGGAATCCAAAACTCTAATTTCTGACTATGATTTAATTTCAATTTTAAATAAATCGGTTTTTAATTTTAAAAGAGTGAGCTTCATAACATTAGCAATGATTGCAACATTAAGCCCAGTGTTCACAATCTAGCAATATAAAACATTATTTATATCTGAATCGTAAACAGCCTTTTGAAATGGATTATGGTTTTTCTCCCTATTCTAATACAACCTGGAGGGTACTAAAAAGTGTTGTGTGAAATTAACATTCTGCTGACTTTCGCCTATAAATGAGAAGCGAGCTATTAACATTTGTGTATTTTCATTATGTAAATTGTGTTAACACATGCCCACAAATTGCCACCAGCAATGCAATAATTTTCTCTCAGTGATCATAATGTGTCCAAGTGAGTCATTTTGATTATGACATGCTAATTACATATTGCCTTTTTTCAGATTCAGAAAAACCAGGGATCTTTAATGGTAAGCTTTATGAGTTCAGAAAAAAATTCACTTTTCTTTTTCCTGATGGCTGCTTCCTTTGCATGCTTGAATGCCTTGTTTTAAACTTGGCAAATTGCATTTTGAAGAAAATGCAAACCTTTAACTGCCTGTATTAGATTAGGTACCATTAGAAATAATAGAACATCCTGAGCATCAATGTTTTTATAAGAGTTTGCTGTTGTTGATTAATCTTGCTATATTTTATTGCATTAATGATTTTTTCTTTCCACTCCACTGTAAAGATATTGCATAGAGGCTAATACTTTTTCCTTTCTTCTTTCCCATTGCAGCCTCTCCAGCTTCTGCAGTGCATTGTTGATGAGGTGAGGCATCGTCTTATGTGCTTTCACTCCTAAAGTCATTCCTAATGGTGTGGAAAGCTTATATTTTGTTTCCTAATGAAGCACAATGCCCAACATCCTCGGAGCAAGTTGTGTTCTATGGCTCTGAGCTGTGTTACGTGAACTGGCCTTGTCCTGAATCCTGCTCTTCTGATTCCAGCCGAGACTCTCTGCCAAAACAGACTGTCCCACAGGCTGGTCCTTGGGGGCATCAGAAGCCCTAAAGACAAAACACGATAATATTAATTTATCCTCTCTCTGGCCAGATGGGGATGGAGCCGGAAATTAAAGTGGTATCATTTTTTCCGTAACACATATTTAAAGTCATTCAGTAGGCAAGGGTCAGAGTTGAACAGCAGACATAAGCTGGATAAAATTTGTCCTCCTTGCTTTATTTACCGAAAGCATAGCAGAGTGATAAAAGTGTTCAGAAGCTCTAGGTCAACAGTTCAGCTTTAATTTCCTAATTAGGCATTTTCCCCAGAACATACTCCTAACTTTTTGTGCTTTTAACTAGTATTCTCACATGTTAAGTCATCCTACCTCTGATCATCTGTATCCGAGTTTCACTGTCCCTTTGCCTTTATGGAGTTAAGCTACCTGAATTTCATTCTCAATCAACTACTTTTGTTGCTGACTTTAAATTCCTTTCTTTTCCTGTAAATTAGCAGTCTTATAGTATACAAGACTCCGATTAAGAAACATTAATGTTTTTTAAAAACTGAGTTTTTCTGGGCTTGAGCTTGCCTGCTAGCAATGTTTATTTTTTAAACTTTAATTTTACAATATTTAAAATGCTTGTAATGTCGGCAATAAATGATTCAGGTAGGAAAGTTTGAAAGAAAAAATATTGTAATTCATAATTATTCCTCTCAATTAAATGTCTGTATAACCAGTTATGAGATTTGGGAGAAAAAATAAAGATCCTCCTAGGAAAAAAACAAATACATATACATATCACAATAATAGTAAGAATGGAGCTCCAACATCCTTAATGTCTGCATCAGTCAGTCCACATATCCCTTGCAAGCCATAAACCATGTTAGTGCAAAAATGAAGGCATCGTCCTGAAACAAATGGAGGCCCCATTATCTCAAATATCAGGCCTCCTGGATCTAATAGCTCATCAATATCTTCTGTCATCTTAGATTCCCAAAGCATCCTATGGCCATCAGAATCCTCCCAATTAAACTGATTTTCCTGAGCTCCCCCTTCAGGATTGCTTAGGGACGTGCCCAGGGAAATGGCCTCCCCAGTCAAGTGCACAGCCCGCCGTCTTTCCTGGGCTCTGCTGTTCTTGGTCTGCCGGGCTCCTGGGCATCAGAATGTTCAGGTACAGATACCTTCACCAGTAACACAGGTATTGCTGGAGAGCTCATTTGAAGGTTTTCTGGATCAAATGGATGTTTTCATTCCTTATTTAAAGTAGCAATGATTGCTATTAAATTTAATATATTTTACTTGTTTGATTTGGGTAAAATCTTGAGACTTTTGAAATCATCATAGGGAGATGTTCTAAGAAGAGAAGGTATGTGTGATGAAGGACAACAGCTTGTAGCTTAAATCATATATTTTTCTTTATAGCACTTCTTCCTCAGTTGAGAGAAAGCTATAACTTAGACATCTATTCCCATTTACTCTAAAAACATTCAAATATCTTTTTTATGGAAACTTGGGAAATTCACGTATATTTTTAAAACAAACATTAAGTTGATCTTGGAACCAAGCTGATGATTGGGAATAAGAGTATTAGGAAAGAGTTGGCCAGGTGACGTGCCTTAGGCAAGGTGCATCATAGCTTCTAAGAAAGGAAGGATTGGTGGGATCTTTTAATTACTGTGCTTACCCCACGTTTGTCAGATTTCTCATTGCTGTGATATAGTGTTTCTCAAAGGGTAGTCCAAGGACTGACTACATCAGGATTACCTAAGACTCTTGTTTAAAATGCAGATTCTTGGACCCAGATCTCTGAATTAGACTTTCTAGGGGTAGAGCCCAGGAATCTACATTTTACTGGCTTCCCAACTCTTTGCACATGAAAGTTTGAGAACCTCTTCCGTAATGGCTAAGTCTGCCCTTTTAGATCCCAGAGGACAATTAACTGTCTATCTTCATTTACATCTGACATTTAGGGCTTCTATTTCTGAATGAATATAACCAGCCAGGATTTGAACCACCTTACTCTTTGGGCATGGGATATACCTCATTATGAAATGGCTACCCAATGACAGTATATACTGTTTCTCTTTGGGAAAAGTCAAATCAAAAAGTACCACCCCAAGGGAATCTAATTCAAACAAGATGGATATATTTGGAGTCATGTACAAAATAGCTAAGCAAAGCCCAGTGTAACATACTTTATTTATTATTATGTGGATGTCCCTTGACCTCCTAGCATGGCCTGGCAAAGAACAAAGAAGTAGTAAAACAAGATCAAGTGGATAGGAGCCAGCGCTAGAGCAGCCAGGGGTGAATGTCAGGAGTTGAGAGACAGGAGGTGGGATCGTGGGTCAAAGCCAGAGTCAGCCACCACATATCCAAATAAAGACACCAAAAGGTAAACAGAGTAGTAAGAATCATGAACGTGAAATTTGAACCACAGAACAGGAACTGGATGAGTAGCCGAGGTACCAAGAGAATCAGACTCCAAAGAGAAATCTGGGAAATTTAGTTTAATTTTAGGGGGTGGAGCTTGTCTGGTTTGGACCTGGCTAACTCAGGATCTGAGTGCTGTCTTAGAGCTACCATCTTTGCCTCAAAGTTGCTTCTCTCAAAAGAACTTCTTACTGTAAAACTCATAATCAGGCCCTCTCCAAGTCCCTGAATACCTGAGCTGTAAAGTACTTGGGTTCATTGTAAGTGATGTGTGTCTATGCGTGCCATGATGCCTTAGCCATCTGATATCACTGGGGAATGAGGTGGCCCTTGCTGTCTAGCTAACTGATACTACTTTAAGCTCTGACATCAGTGAGAAAATTTGCATTTTTTAGAATGAATGTTTCTGAAATGTATTTGTTCTTGGCAGCCTGTTGATAAAGTATAGTGAATATCATTTCATGGACATAAAGCTTTTATAAAAGGTATCATAACCTTTTCTTGATGACTCAGGTCCCTGTTTTGAACATGGTACTGAACTAAACTTTGACGTATTGGTGCCCTCTAGGGCTATAGAATTGTGGGGATCTTGCCTTGTTCTTTCATTGAATTTTACCAGCCATTTTTGCTTGTGTGTTTGGCCTTGGCACTCAGTGATATGCTTGGGCTTTTTGAGGTGTAGAGAGCCTTTTGCTCCCAAACTAAATGACCCCTACATGGGTGTGCTGCTCTGCTTGGTGCTTTTCTTGTGTTCTCTCTTGTGATCACCTCTGTTTTCTATGGTCACTCCTCATTCTTGTCAGTGACTACTGGCTGCCCCAGTTATCTGATCATCTTGTCTCAGTCTTTGCACTGCTGATGGTGACCCTAGCAAAATTAAAGGTATCAAATGAAATCAGATACCCAAGTGGTATGTGTAAGGTCAAACCACTGCTCTGAGAAGAGAGATTGAGGCTGATGAAGTAAAGTGAGTAGGCTTGTGTTCATTCATGGAGCAGATAGTCCTCAGAAGTGCCCACTGTATGCCAGCCCAAGTTGACCAGGCCATGCTCAGGGCAGCCTTCAAGCCTAGAGAGGACTGTTCTTCCAGGCAAGTCTCCCAGGTCAACTGAAGATTAGATTTGTGAGTCACGGTAGAAAGGCAGAGGCATAGTCCCAAATCCTCTGCCAATACAGTGTGCTGGGACTCAGGAGGCTATGTAGCCATCTAATGCTCTCCCCGGTGCCCGAGCTCCCAGTTTGGCTGGCAGCAAAGGGCTGGCCACATCGGTGATGTGGCAGGTGGGAACAGAGCAGTGATATCTGAGTCACCGAATCCCAGGCTGGCTGGAGCCAGCCAGGGCATCAGTGGATTGAGGTGCTGGGAATTGCAAAGACTGAAGTGGGGACTTCCTCCTTGAGCCTGCCCCCAAGAAGGCCACAGACTTGGAAAAGATAAGAGTATGGAAATGAATAATTATGCTTCGTTATAGGATGCATACTATACAACCCAGAAACAGGAGGGTTGGTTCTGCCAGAAGAGGGTTTGTTCTGGGGGTGGATCAGGAGGTGTGACATTTAAGCTAGGTCTTACAGGATGAGAAGAAGTTTGCAAGGTCAAAAAAGGAAAAAGATAAATGTCAGACAGAAGGGCTTGAAACTTCCTTGCAAATCATTGTTGAGTTCACAGATGTGTTTCAGAATGTTCAGGTTATCTAAAGTATGACAGCCAGAAAAATGGATTATTACTCTGAGTGTGCGTGTGTGTGTGTGTATTTCAAGCATATTATAGCTAAAAATAAATTTCTGTCTAACATCTGTAGATGTTCAGCAGGACAATTAACAAATCCCTGGTTTATACACCTGTTTTATTCCTTTTACCAGTAAAAAGTGAATTCCTATAAGTCATGTTTTATACCTTATCAGAAGTATCTTCTAAATGATAGGATATAAAATCAAAACACAAAATCAGTTGTAATTCTATATATTAGTAACCCAAAATGAATAATTCAAAAGTGAAATTAAGAGAACACTTCAAGTTACAGTTAGCATCAAAAAGAATAAAATACTTAGGAATAAGTCTAACAAACGAAGTGGAAAACTTATACACTGAAAATTATAAAACATCTTTGAAAGAAATTAAAGACTTAAATAAACAGAAAAACATCCCACATTCTTGGAATGGAAGACTTAATATTGTTAAGGTGGCAGCACTCCCCAAATTGGTCTACAGATTCAGTGCAATCCCTGTCACAACCCCAGTGGGCTCTTTTGCAGAAATGGATGAGTTGATCCCAAAATTCATATGGAAATGCAGAGGAGTCAGAGTAGCCAAAGCAATCTTGGGGAAAAAAGAACAAAGGATTCAGGTTTCCTGGTTTCAGAATGTATTACAAAGTTATAGTAATCGATCAATCAATCAATACAGTAATCAATAGTGTGGTTCTGGCATAAGGATAGACATGGAAAATGGAATTGAGAGTCCAGAAATACACCCATATGTCCATGGTCAGTTGTTTTCTGATGAGGATGCCAAGACCCGTTAATGGTGAAAGTATAGTCTTTTCAACAAATGATGCTGGAACAGTTGGAGATCCACATGCAGAAGAATGAATTTTTTTCACGTCATATACAAAAACTAACTCAAAGTGGATCAAAGACCTAAATGTAAGTGTTTCACAGCTAAGACTGAAACTCTTAAAAGGAAATATCGGTACAAATCTGTGACCTTAGATTAAGTAACAGTTTCTTGGATATGACACCGTCAGGATAATGGAATCACTGTAACAATGCCAGGGTTCCAGGCCAATAGACAGCTAGAGCCAGGGCAAATCACGGCTTTAAGAGGAGGACCTTTGTGCCCCAGTCTGGAAGGTAGGGGAGACGATGGCTTTCCCTGTAAGGTGTGTAGCTTGAAAAGGATTGATAGGAAGACCACAGTGGGGATAGGGGAGAGGACGATGGAAAGGAAGTGGCCAGCTGAGTGATGGGCAAGAAGAGGTTGGGGTGAGGGGGCTGGGGGGGTGTTGTTCTGGGGCCTGGCCTTGGGTCCTCAATGATGAGGAGGAGTAAAGTGGGCTTGCTTAAGATGGGAACAGGCTCTCTTGGTCCAAAACATATTTAATAGCCCATCATTACAAAATTCCGTTTATAAAAGGCTTTGTCTTGGGCTTCCCTGGTGGCACAGTGGTTGAGAGTCCGCCTGCCGACGCAGGGGACACGGGTTTGTGCCCCGGTCCGGGAAGATCCCACATGCCGCTGAGCGGCTAGGCCCGTGAGCCATGGCCGCTGAGCCTGCGCGTCCGGAGCCTGTGCTCCACAACGGGAGAGGCCACAACAGTGAGAGGCCCGCGTACCACAAAAAAAAAAAAAAAAAAAAAAGGCTTTGTCTTCTGTGAGCTTTTATGACTCTATTTAATCATACAATTTAATTGAGACATAAGAGAGCCTCCACTATTTACTTACCTGCCTGGCTGGTATATGCACATCATTACAGTGGTGCTAAAAAGAGTCACGAATGGGGACAATCATCCACGCCACGAAACTCCTGAGCTCACAGGAGGCTTCATGTGGACTCTTCTCTTAGACCTGGCTCCTCTGATGTTTTCTAGCAGTGCCAGCAAACGTGTCCAGTGCTGGAAGGAAGCAGTGTTTGATGCTAACCCCCACCTGGCAGCTTAGTAAAGAACAGTATGGGGGTTAATCACACAGCTAGACACTTCCACATGAGCTGGGCAAACTGAGAGGCGGCTGACATCTCTGTTCTAGAAGAGGGTGATACCTGAAGAAGGGGGTGAGAAAAGAGAGGACTGGGAAAGGAGAAGAAAATGGAGAGAAGAGTCTGCTTTATAACCACATATAACCATAACAAGCTTCTAAGCTTTTCTCTCTGCCTTGTTTCTCCCACCACCCTACCTCCACAGGATTATCTTTTAAAAAATACAGATCTCAACCGGCCAAACCCTGCCTGTAGGGTAATGTCTGAACCTCCTAGCACAGCATTTTAGATTCACACCCATGTTTTTTTCAGCCTCACTTTGGGTCCATCATTAGTCTTGATGGCTGCCCCACACTTTCATACTTAGGGTTGTGTCCCTCACTCTGCTTGGAACGGCCTCCCGTTTTTTACTTTGTAAATGCCTAAGTGTTCTCCAAGGCTCAGCTCAAATGTGATGTCCTCTTTGAAGCTGTCTCTGTTACCTTCCCATTTCTTCCATCCTGCCCCATGCCCACCCAGTGTTAGGCATAATTCAGCATAGCATGTTTACAAAGCTTTATTATTGTTAATCATATG
This sequence comes from Neophocaena asiaeorientalis asiaeorientalis, assembly GCF_003031525.2. Taxonomy (NCBI): domain Eukaryota; kingdom Metazoa; phylum Chordata; class Mammalia; order Artiodactyla; family Phocoenidae; genus Neophocaena; species Neophocaena asiaeorientalis. The sequence continues at coordinate 472,557 of NW_020174936.1, forward strand.
GAATCAAATTTAGTTTGTGAGTTTGTCTCCCACTGTGTCATGAAGTCATCCAGCACAGGGGTTTATCCCCACACCTAGTAGGGATCATGGCTCAAGCAGACGCTCCTTGAAGTAAATTAAAATAGGAATTTTTTTTCTAGCAGGGCTAATCCTACAGAAAATAGCATGTGGTCTAAGTTTGTCTTTTCTTCTGCTGAGGCCCATTCTATCCAGCTGAAAAGGACTGCTAATTTCAAAGATCATCACAGGGAAACTTATTTCTATTTTTTACTTTGACATTTTTATTTAAGTATAATTTACATAACATAAAATTCACTCTTATAAATTATACAGCTCAGTTCCAGAACATTTCCATCTCTTCATAAAGAAACCCAGTACCTGTTAACAGTAACTCCTAGCTTCTCTCTCCCCTCCAATCCTGGCAACCACTAGCTAATCTACTTTCTGTCTCTATGGATTTCCCTGTTTTGGACATTTCATATAAATTGGACCATGCAATATCTGGTGTTTTGTGTTTGGTTTCTTTCATTTAGCATAATGTTTCCAAGGTATATCCATGTTGTTGTATTTATCAGTACTTCATATATATTTATGGTCAAATAATATTCCATTGTATGGATATACCACATTTTTGTTTATCTGTTCATCAGTTGATTAACATTTGGGGCGTTTCCACTTTTTGACTATTATGAAAAATGTTGCTGTGAACATTTGTGTACTAGTTTTTATGTGGATGTGTGTTTTGTTTTCAATTCTCTTGGATATATACACCTAGTAGTGGAATTGCTGGGTCATATGAAAATTCTGTGTTTAATTTTTTTAAAATAAATTTATTTATTTTTGGCTGTGTTGGGTCTTCGTTGCTGCACGTGGGCTTTCTCTAGCTGCAGCGAGCAGGCGCTACTCTTCGTTGCAGTGCGCGGGCTTCTCATTGCAGTGGCCTCTCGTTGTGGAGCACGGGCTCTAGGCGTGCAGGCTTCAGCAGTTGTGACACGCGGGCTCAGTAGTTGTGGCTTATGGGCTCTAGAGCACAGGCTCAGTAGTTGTGGCGCACGGGCCTAATTGCAGCATGTGGGATCTTCCCAGACCAGCGTTCAAACCTGTGACCCCTGCACTGGCAGGCGGATTCTTAACCACTGCGCCACCAGGGAAGCCCCTGTGTTTAACTTTTTGATGAACTTTCAAACTGTATTTCACAGCAACTGCACCATGTTACATTCTCATCAGTAATTTACGAGATTTCAGATTTCTCCACATACTTGCCAACACTTGTTATTTCTGGGGGTTGTTTCCTTTGAATTGTAGTCATCCTAATGGATGTAAAGTAGTCTCTCATTGTGGTTTTGATTTGTATTTCCCTTATGATTAATGATGTTGAGCGTATTTTCATGTGTTTATTGATCGTTTGAATATTTTCTTTTAAATTCTGTTCAAATGCATTTTCTATTTTTAAATTGGTTTTTCCTTTTTAATTATTAGTTTTGAGTTGTTAGAGTTCTTTTCTTATTAATTTATTACTTGTCTGCGTCGTGTCTTCGTTGTGGCACGCGGGATCTTTCATTGCGGCACGAGGGCTTCTCTCTAGTTGTGGTGCGCGGACTCCAGAGCACGGGCTTGGTTGCCCCGCGGCATGTGCGATCTTAGTTCCCCGACCAGGGATCGAACCCATGTCCCCTGCATTGGAAGGCAGACTCTTAACCACTGGACCACCAGGGAAGTGCCTAGAGTTCTTTATGTATTCTGGATACTAGACTCTACATTTTCTTCTCCCATTCTGTGGATTGACTTTAACTTTCTTGATGGTGTCCTTTGACACACAAAAGTTAAAAAAAATTTTTTTTGGACTTTGAGGCCTTTCTGGTTTGATCAAAGGATAGGAAACTTAGATCTCTACCCTGTCCCCATCCCACTCATGGCACCCACATAAAAGTCCTTAGAGTTCCACAGATTATAATTTGAAAACCACCGATTATAGCCCAAACAATCATTCTGTAAACCTGTATTAATCCCAAAGCTAGGTACTGGGGAATAGGAAGTGAGTAAGATACAGTTGCCACCGTTAAAGAGTTTCTACTCTAGTCAGGGAGACAGGCTAGTAAACAGTCATATATGAGTAGATAACTTTAAACTAAACTGCAGGAAGGGACTTCCCTGGTGGTCCTAGTGGGTAAGACTCCGAGCTCCCAATGCAGGGGGCCCAGGTTCAATCCCTGGTGGGGGAACAGATCTCACATGGCTGCAACTGAGAGTTCGCATGTCGCAACTAAGACCCAGCACAGCCAAAATAAATAAATAAGTAAACAGTAAATAAATATTAAACTAAACTGCAGGCAATATACGTGGCATGAGACTTAATGAGCTCTCAGAGGAGCACAGTGACTGTCATTTTAACCCCCTCACATAAAAGGGTATTTATGACAAGGCATTTAATGATGTTTGCAGTCATATAAATTCTACATATACTAAAAGTGTGGACAAGGTGCTGGGGAAACACAGAGAGGAGAGATAATGAAGGAGGTGATAATATACCAGAGAGCTCCACAGAGAAGGGAAGCCCAAAGGGCCAGTAGGAGTTAGCCTCAGAGATACTTGAGGCCCGTGCGGAGTTCAGTATGGCCGCAGTGCTTGGCAAAGTATTAAAAGAGATGAGGCAATGGCTACATTTAGAAGGATCTTTACACATTGTGCCTGAAGGCATTTGCAGGGATGGAGGGGAGGGAGGTGAAAGGGTTTTAAGCAGAGGATCAACAGAACCAGATTTGTGTTTCAGAAAAATCACTCTGATGGGGTTGTGGAAAGTGGATGGGAAGGACAGTTAGGAACTTGCTGTGCTTATGGTCCTGATCAGAAATTACGTGGGCTTTCCATTAAGACAGCCTTAGCATGTTTGAAGAGTATTCAGGAGATGGAATAAACTGAATTTGGTGAGTAATTGGATGTAGCAGAGGGTGGAGGTCGGATCAGAGAAGAAGCATTTGGCTTGGTCAGACTGTCACTGAGCTGGGGCACACACACACTTCGTGGCAAGAAGATAATTAGCATTCAGTTTGTAGGGCAGCACCAAGCACCTCATTCAGAACTATATCAATTCCTGTTTCAGGCCCAGTTATAAGAAGTTTATCAACTAGACTCTAAGTTCCCAGGCTTTTTATTTCTATCTTCCTAGTACTGCACCTAATTAATGAGCAGTAGTCACTTATAAATATTTGTTGAATGAAATTTACACATAATTGTAAGAACTTACTACTTCTTTTTTTTAAGACCTCAGAAAAAACAATCCAAAAAGTAATAGTATATGACAAGGAGATACTTAGCTAATAAATACAGTCCTTTATCAAAACTCAGAAGTCTAGCCTTAACCCTTATGGTTGATAAAATGTTTCCCCAGGGTTCCCCAATGTCATGTTGCTTTCCCACAGCACTCTGTTTTACAGATGAGGAAACTGAAGGACAAAGGATGGGACTCTTTTTACTATACTATAATTGTCCTCGATGGAAGCAAAAAGTGACAGCTGAACTTTTTGGCATCAAAGGAAGAGATTATTTTTTAAAACTGTAAAAGTAGACAACTTAGAAAGCATTGGAGACGTGCCCCAAGGGCAGAAGTATATTGCAACACAGTTCAGTTTCGCTGTCTGTAAGAATGACTCCGTGTCTTTAAGAAATAACTGAATTCTCTTCTGCATATTCTGTTTATGTTGGCAGGGAGGAGATTGACTCCTTTTAGAAAGATTTATGTACACAAAAGGTTTGGCTCTTAAACCACTGTTATCTTTTAAAAAATTCATTCGTGCAGAATCACTCATTCTTGGACAGGTTAACTGAGGGCTGGTTAACTGAGAAGCTGCTGGGCTGTGAAAGTAGCAGGTGCTTTCTGGGGGTGGGGGTGGGGGAGTGAGGGTGTGGAAAATGGCTGTCTAATAATACCCCCAGGAATTCAAAACGTGGTGTCAACCAGCTCCAGAGGGAATAATATCTATTCATTTTTTTGCCTGAGGGACTTCGCCATAATTCTGGCTTCTGAAGTTAGCAAAAAAATAAAAGGAACATCCCCCATCCCTCCTGCTCCCAGCATCCTAGGATGGCCTCTTTCCTTCACAACACCTAACTGCAGGTAGTTTAAAGTGAGACAAGACCTGATGGCCTGAGCTGTCCGACGTGACCTGTGCATGCCTAGAGCTTCCCACCACAGTGACTGACACTCTAACCACTTGCATAAATGGGTATTGATGATGTGGGATTTCATGTTATTTGTAACTTGTATGAGTTAATGACTGGGAGGCATTAGAAACTTGGTAAGTTAATACAAGTAGATATACAATAGTCGTGTCCTCCAGCGATATGGTTAACTAGATCTCTGTCTCATAGTGTCAGGAATGTATAATTGGGATCCTGAAAACCGATATTCTCCTTTTATGTAAGGCAACCTTTAGAAATCTAATACCTCCTTTGAAAAGTCCAGTATGTTTAAATTAATGCAGTTTGACTGGTTTGAAAATTGAAAATAGGTTAGCATTAAGGCCATGATTCCTTTAGTAATTACTTGTTCTATTTGTAATAACTGTTTCTTTAGAATTGACATTAAGATTCTACCAAAACACAGCAGTAATCCAAAAGTTACTGTCTGTTCATTTATAATTATATTTAATTCATATTTATGAGTTGTCGGGAGGAAGGAGAAAGAAAGAAGGAAGTTTTAAAAATGTAACACAAGAAACAAGTTAAAAGCAAAAATTTTCCTGATAGTCTGAAGAATGTATAAAGTCACTTAAAGTAGGAAAAAATAATTTTTTAAATACAGTTCCAAAAACATAATAAATAAATACATTTCCATAAAGTCAGATTTTATTAGCTACTGCTGAAAAAAAAATCTATATTTTTATTATTTCCTATGGCACTGAATGAATTCAGTGGATAGACTTTTTCCATTTCTTCCTTTTTACTAATCAAAATATTAGCATAAACATCCCTGTGATTTTGATCTCAGTAAGTCAATTAGATTTGGAGTTTTTTTTTTAACCCAGGGAAAATTCTGCATCTTTAGACAGTCATCGGACAAGTAGCTTTGTGTTGTTTTCTTTGAATTGTCCACGAAGCGTGATGTATTATTAATGAATTAATTTCTTGGTGGTGAAGGCCTGTGAATAGCTTTCTGTGAATGGGCAGTTGCCTGGTGGGGCCAGTTTTGGCTGCTGTCATTTAACATGTGTTGCTCTATTGTGAAGTCTCATCCAGCCGTAGGACAATGCTCATTTAATCCACCATGATGGGACCTACACACCCTGAGCCCAAGTTGGATGCCAGGGTCAGTTACCCAGCAGTTTGGGCTGGGGCACTGCTCTGCCTCACTGCCTAGTTGCTGTAATCACTCTGCCTGCCGTTAATTTTCCCTAAACCAGGGAAAACACGTCTGTGAACAGTGCAAATGTTCTCAAAAGAGATTCCAAACTGGTCGGCTGGAGTGTTGCCTTCATTCCAGGATGGAGGCAGCATTCCAGGGAGTGTAAGTTCCTTCCTTCCTCCTGGAAATGAAAGCGTCTGGGCCCACGAGGTCCCTGATGTTCGGAGGTCCAGAGTAGCAGATGGCATTATGATTTTCCAAATCCTTATGAACGTTCTAACTGAACTTGTTCATTTCACAGTATGTGGTTCTGTTTTTTTTTCCACTTCCTCTCCCTTCCTCCCTCCCTGTTCCTCTCTTTGTTCCTCTCCTGTTGACTGATTTTAGGCTGATGTGGTATCTCATCAGTTTAACCAGCTTTAGATTCCCTTCTCTCTGTTTATTGTACGGACCAGGTATGGCACAATTTCACGTATAATTCTCAGCCTCCGAGTCACAGCCAACATAGCCTTTGAATTTGTTTATAAAAATGTGTAAGCGAATACCGCTGACACTCCTACACCATGCAGCCACTGGAAGTTCTGTTTTCCCCGTATCCATAACTGGCTGTGCAGGTGGCAAATGGCAGTAATTATTTTAACTAACAGTTGAGTGAACACTCAGGAGGACACACAGTGTGGCGATGTGGACTTTGGATTTCAGCAAGTTCCCTAAGTCTATCTGGGTAGTGTTATGGCTTGTTGATTTTTCAGGACATGGGCCTGCCAGGTTCTTGCCCTTGAATGGTATGTGGATGTAGCTCAGCTGTTTCAATGTTAACCCTTCACCTATGAAAAGAGGAATGATTCCTTTCATTTAGGAGCCTGTTAAGGGTTCTTTTTCACTCCTGGATTTTCCTTTCATTTTTGTTTAATATAGTTGTTGACCAACCTCTTTTTTTTTTTTTTTTTGCGGTACGCGGGCCTCTCACTGTTGTGGCCTCTCCCGTTGCGGAGCACAGGATCCGGACGCGCAGGCTCAGCGGCCATGGCTCACGGGCCCAGCCGCTCCGCGGCATGTGGGATCTTCCCAGACCGGGGCACGAACCCGTGTCCCCTGCATCAGCAGGCGGACTCTCAACCACTGCACCACCAGGGAAGCCCTGACCTACCTTTAAGATTGCTTTTAATCAGCATTTCTACACATAGGACCTGGTGAAATGGCAGTGTGTATATTAACATTATAATTTAGGTCCTGGATCCAAACATGTGTAGCTGGACTTTTCCTGAGGAAAAAAACTGACCTTACCAGTGTATGAAATTCAAACACTATATAGGGACAAGGTAAAACCACAGGTAGGAATTGCTGAATAATTACCTTTAGACTAGCCTGAGCAGGAGGCTTCCCACGAGGGTGAGCGCATTGAATGGTTCCTAAAACTCAATCTCATGGATGTCAGTGGTCATGCTTGATTATTTGCAGCAGTGTTTTATGAAAAAGCAATAGAAATGCCTTGGGAGGCTACAGAGAGAGAGGGGGGACAATAACAGGTTTTACTTTTGTAAATGAAATCTCTTTGGTATGAGACAAGCATGTTTTTTGCTGCTCTGCCTAAGCCATTGAAAAGGGAGGTGTATGTGGGAGTTAGTGTGCAGGTGTGTGTGTGTGTGTGTGTGTGTGTGTACCATTCAGATAGGCACCTCTAAATAATACTGTACACTATAGCTTATGACCAACGAGAGACCTAAAATAAAAAGAAAAAAGATGTTCATTGGCTTTGGAAAGCAAGCAATTGCAAATATGGTTTAAGAGATTAAATTCATTTTCCAGTTCTCCACCTACCTGTTTTCAAGGAATTTTGTGAAACACCAAGATCTTTGCCATATGTTTAGAAAATCTCTGAGTAAATGTAAGTCTTTTAAATGACAAAAAATGAAGGGTTAGTTTTGACATAAATGACAAAGTTTGTTTCTCTTCCCTTTTATCCCAATACTGAAGAACTGCCAAAACATTTAGGAGAAAAAGAAAATAGGAAAAAATCTGTATAATCTCAAATTTTAGAGATTCCTTTAGACCTGTTAATTTACGTTTTGTGTTTTTTATAAGCCACCTGGTTGTACTTGGCTAATAGCTGGTTCTCCCATGGTTTTTTTTTTGTTTTTTTTTTGTTTTTGTTTTTGGGGTACGCGGGCCTCTCACTGTTGCGGCCTCTCCCGTTGCGGAGCACAGGCTGAGCGGCCATAGCTCACGGGCCCAGCCACTTCGCGGCATGTGGGATCTTCCTGGACCGGGGCACGAACCCGTGTCCCCTGCATCGGCAGGCGTACTCTCAATCACTGTGCCACCAGGGAAGCCCCGAGAGTCCAGTTTTTTTGTCTTTTGGTGTCCTTCCCAAATAAACAAGGTTCCCTCCCCGGTCAAGAGTAGATTTGTTCTGTGGATTCTGCCAGTTGTCTCACAAAGATGCTATTCTAAGGCAGTGAACGGTGGAGGATCAAAAAACAATTTGGGATCTGATAAGGCAAAATGCTGTCCTGCCTGATGTGAAGCCACTGGAATCACAAATAACCTTCAATCCCAGCATTGCAGATACATGTGGATTGATCTAGGAGAGCTGTGCCAGTTAGTATGAACCCCAGAGTGTAGGACCAGAAATTGTTGGGCCAGGCCAAAGGAACATTAGGCTTGAATTAAAAGATTTATTTTTAAAATGCTAGAGCATAACTCTCAGTACTGGTCAGACTGCAGGTGATTCTCTAATGTTAATTAATGTGTTGGCTTGATGGCTTGACACCAAGAAGTCTAGAAATAGGCTGTTAAAAACTGTTAAAAAGGATTGCCATGTTTCACTTAACTTGCCTGGTTTAATCTAACCACAGCACAGCTGACCTCAGAATTCACCAGTGTGGCCAACACCTTGAGATTTTTGAGAAGTTGTCCTTCTATCTTTTTTACGTTTTACTGCTGATACGTATAAAAGCTTGGTTTGAAGGAATGTCTGTTTTGCAAAGAGAAAGGAACATGACACAGATTAAGATGTTCAAGGTCCCTTCACCCCCAGGTGCTCTCTGGAAGTGAGGAAGGAAGAAAGTGGGAGAGCAAAAACGGTACCTCACAGCCCTCCAGACTCTCACAATAAGTTTCTTCCCCATCGCTCTTAGGGCTGCACGTCTTATCCCTCTGAACAACACACAAATTCTTCCAGGCTATGGATCAAGTATCAGTCATCCCACAGTGCCAGCCCAGTGCCTTTGACATGGTAGATGGTCAAGAAAATTGTTGAATGAGTGAAGCAATAAATAAGTAATGAACGATTGTATCATTTTTATGCAGCATTTTGTGTCTACGCCCTATTAGTGTCTGAATTAACCACCACATCATTGTCAGGTTCCATTGTCATCTTTAATTATGAATTCAAGGCAAAAATTAAATCCTCAGGTGTATTTGTAAAGCAAAGGCCCCTCAACTTTCTTCCAGTTAAATAGTTATGCCAGGCTTCTCCATTATTCAAAGCAGAGCTCTGCTAAAAATCTGGACCTCATGAGTTTAAACAAAAATAGCTCCTTACCCTTTTACTTTTAAACTTCCTATTTTGACATCATTTTATTTTATTTATTTATTTATTCATTTATTTTATTTTGGCTGTGTTGGGTCTTCGTTGCTGTGCGCGGGCTTTCTCTAGTTGAGGTGAGCGGGGGCTACTCTTCATTGCGGTGCGCGGGCTTCTCATTGTCGTGGCTTTCTCTTGTTGTGGAGCACGGGCTCTAGGCACGCAGGCTTCACTAGTTGTGGCACGTGGGCTCAGTAGTTGTGGCTCACAGGCTCTAGAGCTCAGGCTCAGTAGTTGTGGCGCACGGGCTTAGTTGCTCCACAGCATGTGTGATCTTCCCAGGCCAGGGCTCGAACCTGTGTCCCCTGCATTGGTAGGCAGATTCTTAACCACTGTGCCACCAGGGAAGCCCTTGACGTTATTTTAGATTCACAAGCAGTTGTGAGAAATAATATGGAAAGATCCTATGTACCCTTCACCCAGTTTCCCCCAATGGTAACAGTTTATAAGTATAGTACAATATCACAACCAGGAAATTGGCATGATACCATCCACTGAATTTATTCAGATTATACCAGTTTTACATGCACTTGTGTGTGTGTGTGCATGCTAGCATGTGCTTGAACATTAATGACACGGATTCTTTAAAGCCAAGAAACAACATGGCTTAAAAAAAAAAACTATGCCTTTAAAATAATGATTTCCCTTTTAAGTAAGTCATTTCAAAAGCATTTTTCTCATTTATGTTTTCTTTATTTGGAGTATCCAACTTACTTGCCTGCTCTCAAGATCACAAAGTGTACTTTTGGCACACTTACTCTGCAGGTGAACCAGCAGCAGTTGTGGTTGGAGTTGGACCTCCTTCTCCCCTCCCCCACCTTGTTGCAGGTACACACACACACACACACACACACACACACACACACACACACACACGGATTTTCTGCTCCTTAACCTTTTTTTATGCTTGAGTACCTTGCTGACAAGTGCTAATAACAAAATACCCAGAGAGAGTCCAGTTGAAGTTAGCATACATTAAACATTCTGAACTTGTCCTTTTGCTCATAGATTGCACATAATTAATAATTAAACAGTTTCTGTTGTAATGGGTTGACCTTCCTGAACTGTTCATTATTCACAAGACAAAGGCATCACTCAAACTTTCTTCTCGTCCTTCGCCGTTCTCTAGTGTGCTGCCTGCTTGTGTTCCAGTTGTTTAGCAGGAGGGGCTGACTAGGTAGTTCCCCAAAGCTCTGAGACTTGGAGACTGTCCTCCGTGATGACCAGAATTGCTTACTGAAATGGCTGCAGCAGCTGTTTTTATATAACGGTTGCCTGCTCTGTAATAGAACGGCCTGTTTCCCTTAGCAGGACGCTAAAGTTGATTCAGGACCGGAATCTCAGGTCAAGGTTTTTGGTTAAGGTTGTGTCCTCTGTTTCGTTCCATACCTCCATGCTTAGAAGTTCAACAGAAAAGTATCCCCCCAAAAGCCCTCAAGGTGAAGTATGGCACCCAGGGTCTTAAAGAGAGTGACTTTTATTAACAATTTAGAGTCCATTTCAGCCAATACTGAGAGTTGCTGGTGTCACTGCTTCTCTAATTTGTGTTTACATTTTTGAAATGTATTTTTTCTTCATCTTGCCTGAACCCGTGTTCCACAGAGAACATTTCTGATAAGTAGCAGCAGTGACTTTACGAGATCCTCCGAACCCCTGGGCATGGTTCTGTCTCGCTCTAACCCCACAGTGACTGGCTACTTCCCCTCCCTGGGTGCCACGGCGATGCTGGAGTGGCTTTACTGCGAGCCTCCTTTCCTCCTTCGCACAGGTTGGAATTAGATAACGAAATAGACAGATCCGAGTCTCGGAGATTTTTTATATCCTGATCTAAACTAACTTCTAATTTTACTTGCTTAAAAGTGAGAAAGGAATACTTAAAAATCCTCCAGCTTGGGGAATACTGTCAGGTCTGTTCGTTTGCCTTCTTTGGATTGTTGACAGCCTGCGTGCTTCTGTGGAGTTGGAGGCTCTCAGAGGACTCCCCCACCCCGTGTTTGCGTGTGGCATTCTGAACCCGCCCCCCACTAGTCAGTCTTCTGTATCTCAGAAAATTCTCCTCTGAGATACACAGGAGACGTGGATTTTAATGAAAAGAAATATCTGGCATTATGCTTGTGAGATTAGAATTTCCCCCCACATCTTTGATGACTGATTCTTTCCAGGCACCACTGAGATGAGAACCCACTCTCTGTGGTTCTGCAGAGTCGACTTGGGCTGGCATTTTCACAAGTGAAATAAATTATTCATGGGTACCACCCAGGGTTCCTTAGTTTTATATTATGAGGAACTTAACAGGCTACAATATCAGGTCTTAAATAAAATTAACTACCCATGCAAGGATGTCACAGTTTCCTCATTTTGTTTCTCATCCACGTTAAAATGACGTCTTCATCAAGTTGCCTAGTCTATAATTCATTAATTTACTCTTGGTATCATACTTTGAAATGAGGCCCACATTAGCATCACGTTTTATACCAGGATCTTTGTATAAAACCAGTCTAGAATTTTAACCATCTTGGTAAATATTCAGCCACATTAAAGACAGTAGGCTTTTATTTTCCTAAACATTCATTTTAAAGCAGCTACTACTCAGACACTTCCAGTACTACAGCCTCCAAAAAAATTTCAGAAAGGAATGACTTAGAAAACTAACTACCTGATTAGAGTCCATAATTTTTGTACCTCAGACTTTGAACTGTCTCTTTACTAATAGTGTTTGAGACAGTAAAATGTCATCTCTTGAACTGGGCCTCGTAGAATCTTGCAGGCTTGGTTGATATATATGGCTTTCCTAAAACAGACTGGGCTGAAATTGATACCATGTTTTATTTTTGCTCTTCAAACCGGTAGTACTTCTGTGACCATTTTATAATACCTTTATCGAGGCCTTGTCATGTTAACTGCGTGCCTTGTTTCTTTTGAGCAGACTATTTCATCGCCCCCCACCCTCTTTCACGTCCTCTCTATGTAATGCCTGCATGTAATCCTTTGAACTTGGCAAGACTTTATTGCACTCCCATTTTCCTTTGTTTTCCTTTCCTCTTGGAAGCCTTTCTCTATTGATGAGAATTTTAAGTTTACAATTACTAACCTTCCCCTCTTCTGGACAAATAATGTTAATTCAAAGAGGACAGATATGCAAAAACTAAGAAACATTTGGTTCACATTCCTTTTTTTTTTAACTTTGGGATTATTTTTTTTGGCTCCTTTGACCCCCTCAGTTCCCTTTGATTTAATTGTATTTTCCGGTAGTTTCCAATTGTTTGATTTGGAAACAAAGCCTTAATAAGAGTTCTAGTTAATTTTCTGTCTTGTAATTACCGATCTCATTTTTCTGATAATTGGCCACAGCAATTATATGTATATTTACTAATCACATAGGAGGCTGTGCAGTTGTATCTATCTGCCACCATTGATAATGACACGCATATTGCAGAGGTGCTTTTATCATCTTCTTTTTTCCACTACATCAAAGCTATTTCCTCTTGTTCTCAATAATGAATACATGCATGCATTTGACACAGTTGTGTGCTAGAGAAATTGTTTGGCTCCCACCAAATGCTGCATGCTCTGAGTTTCTTGCCTGCAGCGCTGGAAGGTTGTATGTAATGATATATTGCTCATCCAAATGGCCAAAGCACTCCAAAGCACAGTGAGATTAAAATAAGTCATTCCTTTGTTAATTTAAATAGGTGCATGTATCATACTTTGCAGGGCACTTTGTGTAGGGATGTCAGGGAGGAAAAGAGCCGCCGAAAGGTATTTTTAATAGCAAATGAGAATAGATGAGAATGGAGTCATTTGCAGCTGCCTACTTTATGTGGCTCTCTTGTTCCAACTGTAGGTCTAATGAGATGACTGTTAAAGTACTCTGCAGTGTAATTTCATTACATTCTGAGCCCTTACACTATAAACACAGTGGCTCTCTCTGTCATTCTTGAAAAAACTCCTAAATTCTTAAAGCCTTCCTTTGCAAATGGTAATGGGGTTTGCTCCCTGTGTTACATGGTAGTTGTCGTTTGTCGCTGTGTAGTTTTCTGCTCTCTTGAGTGACTGCCACCTCCATCCTAGTTCTGTTCGTGGGCAAGGTGGGCGTTTTTCATTGTGTCCTTAATTCACTGGCTTTCTCATATGATGAGTTTGCCTAGACTGGCAAATAGGCTGAAATTCCTTTTCAGGAAACCGCTTCCCCTATAAAAAGCTTTTCTATTAAAGTGAAAAAAAAAAAACAAACCCAACTCTGACACACATGATTCAGTTAGGGGCAAGCAGTTAAGAGCAGCTGTATATACTAATAAATGTAAATAAAAAGAAAAGTGTAAATAGCAAACCCAGTAAAAGAAACAAAGGTCAACACAAGAATAATTTCACAGCTCTTTGTTAATTACAAGACCATTTGTGTGTTACTTAAATAATCATTAATTTCTCATTTACACTTTCGTACCTTCTTTCCTACCCTGTGGCTATCATTGTCCTTTTTTCACCTCCCTTCCCTCTTTGCTCTCATGTTTCTCACCATGGTAAAATGTGTATGGCTTTAAATTTGGCATTTTTTACATAAACATGTGGAAGAGAGTGTAGACCGTTTTTTTAATTGGATGAGGCCTTATTTTCCTTTCCACATGGTGGTGAATCCTTGTTATATATTCATCTTTATATGTTCCTTTGGGATTGGGGGTGGAGGGTATAAAGAAAAGGAATTGTTGTGACTTTTGGTGACTTGTTTTTCCTCCATCCCAGGATTCACCCGTCCTTCCGGTTGGAGAGTTCTCCGAGCCATTTGTACATTTCATCACTCAGTGGTGAGCCCGTTTGCAAACATGCCATGCCCTCAATGTAAATGATACATGCCATTAACTCTGCGGCTCCGTGAGACCTTATGGCTCGCCCTGCTTCCTTTTGGAGACGGGAGGGACTTCGGGGCCTTGGGCAGATGGGGCAGCAAAGCTGAAGAATTGTTTAAATTATGTAAACGTTATTTACACAAAGGGTCATAAACGTACTTTAGAGGCTTTTTCCTGTTTTAATAAACTGCTGAGAATCAGGCTCCTTCTTTGAGCACAGGTACTGTTGCTATCCAATTTTTTTTTTTTAAGAAATACATAATTTTATAGCCCCTATTGAACAGACATATGAAGCTTATTTTTATTAATGTAACCTCAAGTTACCCATAAAAGTGTCTGTCACTTAGTGGAAGCAGCATAGTTTATTAATTCATTGGATTTTCAGTAAATAACTTTTATCTTTGGTTATATTTTAGACACAATAGTGGTGTCCCATTTCATTGAATTTTGATGTTTGAGAGACTATGAAGACACAGTTCCACTAGGCCCACTTTATCCATTATAAGAACTGAGAGAGGAGCCACAGGATTTAGATCCAAGGGGCCCTTAGAGTCTCTAGGCAACCCCTTGTCATTTTATATCTGAGGAAACAGGCATTTTTCTGCCAAGGGTTCTTTTCCAGCCTTCTGCCTTTTTCCTCCCCATAGAATGAAGTTTTCTTTTATTATCCCTTTCACATTATCCACCTCCCCCCTATTCAGAAGGACCCATGTGGTCTTGGAAGGCCTAGTTGCTCCACTGCCATCCTTCTCCCCTCTCCCTCACCCCAGCATGGAGAGAGAGAGAGAGAAGGAAATTAGGAGCAGAGAGATGACCACCCCAAAGCAGGAGACAGGACTAACTAGCAACTGTTGTGGACATTCTGGAACTCCTTCATAAGCACCTTTACTTCTCTTTCCCTCCTTCAATCAAAGTCCTTATTTCATCACCCCTTCAGAGTTGCATCCACTAGTGGAAAATGAGCCCTTCATTCCTGTGGTGCCACAAAATGGTGCATTCAGGATTCCTTGCTAAACCGAAATGGTTGTGCACTGGCCCCTCCCCCTCTCCCCCATGATCCGTCTGATGATGCCGCTAAAGTGAAACCAAGAAATATTCCTTAATATAAATGTCAAGCTTTATCACCTTTTTGACTAAATGTAATATGTTACCTCTTAATAAAAATGTCTCGTGTAGTTTATATTCCATAGGAGAATATGTGGGGAAGAGAATTTTAACTCCCAACTTCTAAAATTTTTATTAACACTATTTCTGTTTACTTAAAATACTTACATAATATTCCGTAGCTTGTAAAAACTGTTTTCACTCTGCAAACATTTTTTCCAAAATATGCCATGTTGGGAAAACAGGTACGTATTGGGTAAACACTAGAATCCTGAGCTCATTAATATTAGAGCCATTATCTAGAAATATGTATCAGCCTCTCTTAATTTCCTTTACACGAAATTCCTAGAAACAGAAGCACATGATGGGAATATCCTATTTTGAGATGCAGAAATTGAAAAACAAACCGTGTGATTCCCAAGCTGCCTGGAGCGCCGGGTTTTGGCATCACCCGCTCCGAGACGTTGGATTTGTGCCGTGACCACTGTGCTTATCCTACTATGTGGTCTGAGACCAACCTGGGGGTGGGGCCCTTTCTGAGCAGAGAGGGAGAAAAGCAGATAGGGCTTTGCCTGCCTTCTGTCCAAAAAATTAATCAGCTGTTGTATAAAAGTTTTATGGAGACAGAGGGAGGGATAACCTGTGTTGAAATTTCCACAGATGTCAAGCCAAAACAGAAATGATAGTGGGTAATAGCCTTGTTTTCCCAAGAGATACAGCTACTTTGGCATGTCAGATTAAGACTGTTACCAACTCCACTGGCGAGACAGCTTGAATTACTTGCTAATGGATGCAGTATTTGAGAGATGCATATGGTTATTTATAGGGAAGGCAAATGTCCTCGATGTCATTAATGGTTCATAACTACGGTTCTTGTTTACCAAATGATCATTAGATCTCTGTACTTAAAAAAAAAAAATACTGTCGGCGAATGCAGAGATTGTATGAAGGGCTTTTTTTTTCTTGCTTGTTTGAGGTTGCCTTATATAAGAAAAAGTGTCTGTGTGATTTTCCGAGTAATAGAAGCAGCAGTCTCTTTTCCTGACTTCATCCCACAGATACTCTGAGTTTAGTATAAATCGGCCATCAAGTAGGCAGCTTACCCACAGTTACCTCAGTCCCATGACTGGGTGCTTCATCACGTAGCTAAGTACATGCTACAGCTACTGATTATGACTGTTGCACATGAGACGAAATATTTTGCAGGAGGAATGTGATTCTTTAAGCAGCTTAAACAAACGTAACTTTCTGACAGCTGTTTAATGAATTATCAGCTTTCATGGTAGCCAAAATAAATGAAAGTTGAGATAATGTAATAACCCTTTTGTAGCATTATCTAGATACCTGACCTCTTTTATATATTACTTGTCATTTGGAATAATAATGAAGGAATGAGATGTTTTCTCATTTGACCTGATATTCATGTTTCTTTTCTTATTGTCTTATCCCAGTTACCAAAAAAGAAGTATATTGTTCCCTAAATTTGTTTGAAATGAATTGATAACTGAGTCAGGAAACGAACATTGCTGCTTTTTTTTTTCACATTAGTTTCAGAAGTAGAATTAGGATAAATTTAAATTCATTCTTTATCTGTATTGCAAGAGTAACTCCCCCCAAAAAATCTTTGCATTTTTGATTCATGAGATTCCCCCAAAATCTGATTAATTGAAGGTCAAAATAAAAGAAAGGGAATACATGCTAATGCTTCGGCCAAGAATTGAACATGATGAATTTTGAAAACATTCAAATTCCAGGAGAAATAGCCCATGGTGGAAATTGTAGCACAAATTTACAAGTGATATAGATAATATGAGTTTTTCTCTTACAGCATGAGAAAACAACCAAAAGAAAGGCCAGCACCTGAGGAATTGATGGTAAGTAGACTTTTTTAGTTACACTAGAATTCTCCAGTTACATATCTGTGCTTAACATTCTGTTAAAAGGACCAGGATGGGGTTTAAAGCATCCACAGACTCAGCAAAGCCAATATTATTTACTTCATTTCAGTGGGTGCTTTTTGAAGCTCACATCCTCAGATAGTAGTTTTCACTTCTTAAAAACCCATCACCAATTTGAAACTTAATGCAGAATTCTTTTCCTTTGCTTCACACTCAAGGGTCACAAGTTAATCTAGGTTATTCCTTGTCCTCATTTGCTATTACAGCCTCTCAGAATTCAGAGGATTGGTAACAGAAAAGATAGTCAGCATATTAAGTTTTTAGTGCAGTCCTACAGGAAATTCTGAATGTGGCGTGGAGTCCTCTTGGATTCATGTAGAATGAAATTAGATTGGCTGCAAAAGATCAAGTTAATGTGAATCTTTGGTCTTTCCTCAGAAAGGGACAACTATAAGGCTGCAAGTGCTGTGTTCTCAGCTCCAAGGCCGCTTTCTTTGATTGCAAATGACAGTTTTTAGTCAAGCAGGGAGAGGAACAGAGACGTTCCCTAACAATTCCCAAATGGTCATTTATTTAGTGCAGATTGTTGATTTGACAACGCAGAAGCTGTTAGAATAACGTTAGCATCAAGCATTAATAAATAATAATTATAGTCTACTCTTTCTAATGTTTTGCATACCATTCCCTGTCTTCAGATTATTGCAATCAGGACAAATTCTGACTAGTTTTCTCTCATCACTTTAAATAATAATCATTTTAAAGATATCGGTTCAAAGGTTTTTAGCCTTTGTATTTCATCCTTATAAATACTCTAAGCACCCAAACTTCTGTATAATACAGATTTCATCCCCAAATATAAAATAGCTGTATGTTTCCCTTTTATGTCGTAAGTGCTTTCCAGGAAGGTAGTTTTCTTCTTCATGTTACCCCTGGAGCAAAATCTCAGTTTTCAGGGTAGTTTCAAGTTAAAGTTCACCCCTAAAACCCCTGCAATTTATAACTGTGCAGGTTTCATGTCTAGAATAAACTGGTCTTTTTTTTTTTTTTTGACGGGGGCGGATCTCTGATGGTTGGGAAATTCATGCAGTTAGTCACATTTGAGGAAACTTGGAACAGGTTCTAGAGATGGAGACCCATTTACCTTGTACATTATCATGGTATGGCTGGATAGCTCAGCTATTAAAACAAAGGAATAGGGTTTCATAAAACAGATATCTATTTGTAAATGCATGTTTCAGTGCTGCAGTGAGTTGGCCACTTATAAATAAAACATCTGCAGATCGTACATACACTCATAAATGCATCCGGATGTATGTGTTGGTAGGGAACACCACTCCAGGGTGGCAAGTTGTAAAGATAAGGCTGAAGGGTGAGTCCTTTCAGTGCCTTGAAAGCAAGCATATGTGGCTGTCTGTGTGTGGAGAGAGATGAGGAATACGTATTTCGATATATCTGTTTACAACTATACACCCTGGTGTGTGCCGTCCCATATTTTTAATTAATAAATATCAATAAATCAATAAAATACAATGAAAAATTGTCACAGGAAGCACCATCCTATACTTAATTTAACATTATTTCTAGTACTGCTCACAGTTTGATTTAAATGAGTTTATTCCCCTAGGTATAGCAATAGTGAGGCACCCCCTGGCTTAGTACAGGCTCAGTGAGGGGGCAGGAAACAATGGAATGTGTGTGAGGCTCCTGTGGTCAAGGGGGTTGAGCCCTGCCCCCCTTTGGCCAAAATATTGGGCCCAGAAGGGGATAGGAAAGAAAGTGGGCTGTCCCTGGCTTGAGGAACCTGAGTCACATCCTAGGGACCCCCTTAAGAAACCAGTCTCTTTATTCCTTCCAGCATATTAATAGCTTTAATTTTTCCTTTTCCCTCTCCGTCTACAACCTGTTTGGTGGTGCTCCCATCTGGAAGCTGAGCGCATCCTCTGGAATGCCTGAACTGTAGAGCCCATTTGTCACTGGGGGTGGGGGGGGCTGCCTTTCACAAAAAGAGCAGTGTATCTCCCAAGCGTGGTGACTCCACCCAGCAGGGTACCAACATGGTCTGCACAGCTTGGGCCACGTCAGCTGTGAGGCCCGCAGGATTGTTGAGGTTTCCCTATGGGCCTGCATTTTGCAAATCAAAGGGAGAGCATCAGAGGTGAAGTCGGGTGGACATATGGAAAGTTACGGATTTGCCATCACAGAACTCTTACATGAACTCGGGTGTGACCCTGACCACCAGTGAACACAGCAAGTCCCAGCCTAAGTAAATCAGAATGCAGGGAGAGGTGTGCCCAAACACCCTCACCTCTGGGCCTGGGTCTTGCACTTAGCAGGCACTCAAGTGGTTTTTGTTGTTTTATTTGGTGGAGTCACCTTATATACCAGAATACCCAAGTCTTAAAAATCATCATCTTTGCAATTTTTGACCATATCATTCTTAAAGATGACATGTAAAACTCAAGTTTAGACGCTAGAGGCTATTAAAATCCCAATGTTAGAACTCATTTAGTTGTTTAGCTGTTTAATTCTCTCTGCTTGGCGTGGTTGTTCCTAAGATGGCTACAGTTTTTCTGTTCTAAGTGGAAATGTTTTAAAATTGGACCAAGAACTTGCCTTAATGCTCACATTTGGGGGAAGCCAGGGTCCACATGAACTGGTACCGTTTTCTGGCATGTAGCCCTTAAGCTACACAAAGAATTAACTCAGAAGTCTCATCATCGCCATCCACATCATCTTGGGAGATCTCAGAACCAGGTAGACAGCTGATTCAGTAGCTATTTATAGACGGTTATGTGCAAAGTCCTGTGCTAGACTCAGCAGAAGATGCAGGGTAAGCTTCACACGTACAGTGTTGCAGGGGGTAGGGCAAGTATACAAATAATTAGAATAAACTAAATACTATAAAAGAATTGCAGAGTTCTGTGGGGATCCATATGGGGAAATGGGGAAAAGCTATATGGAGAAGGTAGCATTTGGAAACAGCCTTTGGAGGATGGATTGAATTGTAATAGAGAGTTTGCAAGGGGTCATTCCAGGCAGAGGAAAGGATGGGCAAAGCGTGAGTGTGTCGAGTCCCCAAACCTTTTCTGAGCAATGTGAAACCTCTAGTGCTTGCTGGAACAGAAATTCCATTGACATTGGTCTCGTGGAGTCACAAACCCACAAAGGTAGAGCTCAAACAGGCAGTATATTCACCACCAGCTGGGCAATCTGTTAAGAAATTCCACTTCTAATAGAAGGAACCCTAGTACCCAGGTCTGAAAACTTTGACTTGACATAGAAGCAGCACACCCACCCATAAGTACCTTTTTTCTTGAGTTAATTCTTTTGAGTGGACTCTATTCAGTTATAGGGAAGTCCTTCATCCTTGGGGAAGATCTGACCTTTCTTCAATTCTTTAAGAGTTATTGCATGCATCAGGAGTCAGCTTTAAACCCAGCAAAGGAACACCAGCCATGCAGGCAGCCCAGGAGCATTTGGCATGCTGACACAGCCAGACAGATAGGAACCCCACACATACTCTTTCTGTTCCTGTGACGATGATTCCGTAATTAAAGAACCCACTTTTAAATCACTCCAATGTAAAGCACAGGAAAGACCTATATCAGTGCTGCCCCAGCTCTGTGACTGAAGACCAACAAACTTAGAAAAAAGTTTCCAGGCTGTAGAAACTCTGAGGAGGTAGCAGACGGTGTTCAGAGGCTTCAGACAACCAAGCAAACGTGTCACAGCTTATGTGGGAAAAGGGCAGCTTTTGCCAGTCAGAAAGGATTGATGGGATTGCAGCAAGAGGGGAGAGGACGATGATGCGAAGGCGGTAGGGAAAGTTTCCCAAAATGTCAATAATCAGATTGAGGGAAGCAAAAAATTAAGAATCATACCCCTGCACTCAGGGACAGAGACAGCCTGAGGTGAAGGCACAGAGATGGAGAGGTGTGTGGCTGGCTTGGCTGTGCAAATTATATGTTTACATATTTTTAAGTAAAAGGGACAGGTGAGCAACCTTACTCTATAGACCATCTGCTTGTGTAAACCACAGAGAATTCCTTCTGCCGAATTAATCTTCCTTTCGGGGTTCTTTTGTAGCGAAGGTCAGGCGGATTTAGCAGGGAAGCTTCCTTTCCCTTGTCAGCAGCTCTCCAATCCCTCCCCACTTCTGTGTCTTCATCTGCAAAATGAAGGGGATGGACCAGATCAGCAATCCTTGACCTAGGGTCTGTGACTTCATTCAGGAAGTCTGTTAGAGCCCCTGAAATTACATCCAAAATTGTATGTGCGTGTGGCGATTTGCATTTTTTTAAAGAAGAATTCGTGGCTGTCATCAGTTTTTCAAAGGGGACCGTGACCCTAAGTGATCGTTCAGCTCCCTCACTACCTTCCCACTCTGATAGTTAGAGCTCTGCAGCCAGGACAGGACAAGCCTCTCAGGAGGGAGGCATTCGTTTGGAGGGTGAAACGCTTGCTTGGGGGGAAGGGAAGGAAAGGGAAGGGCCCTCCCTGTGGGACTCGGCAGGGCTTCCCACCAGCTCTCAGGCGGCCCTTTAACCTCTCAGCCTACCCTGAACGTGGGCCTTGATACGAGCAGGGAAGGTGTGGGCCATGGGCTCCTATGCAGTTACAATTTGGATTCAGAGCGCTGTAGATCCTTCTATGCATTTAGAGTGTTTCCAGAAGCTTTCCATGTCTAAGCTCTATTTAATGGAATCTATGCATAGTAAGTAATCAGGTCAGAAGAAGCAGCATCCCGGTTTGAGATCAATCGCTGGCTAATACTTTAGCTAGGCCACTTTATTATCTCATGCTGATCCGATTGCCATTCTCCTCCTCCTTTGTCCCATGCACTTTGACTGTGGTAAAAGTACGTATCACATACATATTAAAAACATATACCCATTCTATCTGTATGCAAATGCATGAGGCACAGCTGGATATTGCAGAGGAGTTTGATTTACTAATAGTTATTATCTGTTCTAGCTGTTCAGTGGCAGAGAGAATTTCAGAGAAACAAGCTGGCGCAGAAATTGTCTTTATGCTAGAACTATACTGCTTTAGTAATTGTTTAAAAACATGGCTTTTCTCCTTAGGTTCTAATAATGCCTGTTATTTTGTGTATTTCCTTGTGCATTCCAGAGCAGGGCGTCCTAGTTTAGCATTTCCTCAGCTTTGGTTTTCTATCCAGGCGCCTGAGAAGAAACACAGAGTGCAGTTTGCAATTGAAATTTGACATTTTGCTTAGAAAGCAAGTAAATAGTGGGACTGGAAATACAAGAGAAGCAGGTGTGGGTCTTGAGGGAGGGGTGTCAGTTATAATCAAAATAGTGCTTTTAGATTTTTTTTCCTTCGTCTAAATCCCAGCAGCTGCAAACTTGAAGGCATCTCATTTCTCAGAGAACGCTTTATGTATTGAAGGTGGTATTGTTTGGGGGCTAATAACACCAAACTGCTCCAGAAAAATCTGTTTAAACATTTAATTACTTGCAAAGAGATGTTAACTTGTTTAATTCCTCTAAATTAAATTGTCACTGGTAGCTTTTCTGCTTATCCAAACCTGATTGTAATTACATTTTCAGATAGATTGGTAGGTTGTTCTCTAAGTTAATCAAGGTATGTGATAAATTGGGCATCTGCATGGTCCCTTTTAAAAATCGGAAAAACCACCACATTAGAAGTTTTCTCTGCAGCACTCAAATTCCGGTGTGACTTCTGGGTTTAGACCAAATGGCTTTGTTCACCATTGTGGGACCCAAAGCCACAAAGTGCATGGGACGATTAAGGAGATGATTTTATTCAGGCACTTGGAATGGGGAGAATGTTTATTAATGAGGAATGTCTCAAAGCAACTGGAGGGGGCCAAGGTTATGGAGGCAGGTAAACAAGGGAGTCATCCACCAGTCTTAGGAAGTCATGAGGAAGGATGGAAAGGGGTCTTATCTCTGTGTGAGCAGGATGGTCCTTTGTAGCTAACAAGAGAGTAGGGAGATTCCTCACCTGTTACTCCTTTCTGGGAGTACAGGGCTCAGATAAAGTTCAGCATTATCACCTCATTCTACTAACTGGATCAAAAATGAGTTCCGGTTTATTTTGATCCGGGGCTTACAGGTGTCCTAAGTACAAATATGAGGAAAGGCACGTTTCTGCAGCCCCCTTGCATAGTGCTCACGGACCATGTGCTTGCAATCTAAGCTTTTTAAGATACTAATGATGGTTTATACCAAGGGGGGAGGGAGGTGGGTAGGATGAATTGGGAGATTGGGATTGACATATATACACTATTAATACTATGTATAAAATAGATAACTAATGAGAACCTACTGTATAGCACAGGGAACTCTACTCAATGTTCTGTGGTGATGTAAATGGGAAGGAAATCCAAAAAAAAGGGGATAGATGTATACGTATAGCTTATTCACTTTGCTGTACAATAGAAACACAATATTGTAAAGCGACTATACTCCAATAAAAAGTTTTTTAAAATAAATAAATATCATATAAGATAAATTTTAAAAAAGGATACTAATGATGGTTTAATAAGCAATTCTGAACTTGCTGGTAGTTTAGTACCTTTAGCTAGTTTGTTGCCTCATATGGAGCATGTTTTAAAATAGACCGTTAGGGCCAGACTTACGTGTGTGTCTGGCTTCCAGTTCTTGCAGACATCAGTTTTGCTTTTGGTTATTCATTTGGAGGTGCACATCAGCTTATTGGCCAAGGCACCCCAAATTTGCAGGGGGAAACCCTGGATAGGATTGAAAAACTTCAACTAAATATTTTCTTCGAGCACAAAAGGCATCACAGAAGCCTGGGGGCCAGTTGACAACCATGTGATGATTTTATTTTTTTTTCAAGTTCTAAAGGCCATTAATATCATCTGTTTGTGTCTGCTTATAAATAGGAATCCACTAGTAAGAAGCTGATTTTAGCTTTTAATTGCACATAATTACAACGGCAGAATCACTGTCTGGATGCTTGAGATCACACTAAATCAGACAGCTTTAATTTGAATTTTTGATGACATGTTAGCACTTCAGCAAGAACAGAGAGATTATAACCCCAGAAAACAAGCTTTGTTTTTCCATAGACGTGACTGCTTAATCTCTTCACGAGACTTTAGCAGATAAATACATGTGTGTTAAGTGTGTGTGTATTTATATACATGCACATAGCAAGAGAGATACAGATAGATAAAGTCTGTCATTCCTTGATCATGGCAATCTGACAGTTTTAATTTCCCAGTTTAGGATAACTTTTTTCCTCCATCAGTCAAGTCAGATCTCTCAATACGGTGATGATTTGCCTGTTTAAGATTGCGGTTTTTTGAACTCCTGCCTGCAAGTCTTCTTTCTTGTTTTACTGGGCTGACTGTCATCTTCCCAGCATCACATTTCAAGGCACAATAAGGCTGCATAGACCACAGGAACGGTTTGGTTATCTTGGTTGCCGTAACGTGGATCAGTGGGTCTGCTTTTCAGTGTTCTGCCATATTCACGGTGGCTAAGCTGGCTCTTTAGAGTATGTTGTTACATTCCTTCTTCCTTTGATGCTACTCAACTCACGGGGAGTTTCTGTTATTTGGGTGATGGCCTCAGCCTAGGATTCTCTCCTCTCTGCTGTCCTTGAACTTCTCCATCCTCCTCCCTGCAGCCTTCCCTACTCTTCCCCTTCACAGTGCTTGCTCCCTTCTCGGAAGCCCTCCACCATTTATTGCCTCTAACTTGAAACAGCGATTAATTACATAAATTATATATTCATGGTAGATTCACAGATTGGTTCATACAGTATGGTGATTCCTAACTCGGACAACTCATCAGAACCATCTGAGTGGGTTTTAAAAAAAAAAATGCCTGGATCTCAACCCAGATCAAAGAATCTCTGACATTTGGGCCAGGGAGCAGGTACCGGGGTTTTTTGTTGTTTTTAAAAGCTCTCCAGGTGAAACTCACTGGTTTGATACCTTTTTTCTCCAACTAGATTGTAAGTGCCTTGAAGGAGAAACATGATCTTTAATTCAGTTCCTAGCTTGGTCCTATGCTGCTGTCATTCAGGCGAGTTCTCTGTTCTGATTAAAAGAAGAGAAACCGCTATTGATGATTATTCTTTGCATGTGCCATTTGTGTTCTAATCCATTTCAGTAAAGCACTGTACTAGACATAAAGACAAACAAGACATGTCCCTTGTTCTGCAGGAACTCAGAGTAAAGTTGAGGAAACTCACCCAAGAACAAGCCATCCCTGGACTCTGTGATATTCAGTGTAAGTTAGGATGGCCATATTAGAACTACATGGTCTGATCAGAGGTTTCTGTTTGACTTCCTGCTATGAGAGGTCATGTGGGTAAAATCATTTGGCGCCAAAATAATGGAATATCTAGGATGTTGCAGTGTTTGCAGGGATACCATTCAAAGCTTTTAACAACCAGTATAGCCAGACCCATCAGAACAGGCACTAGGGTTTGGCTGTACACCCTGGAAGTACGGGAAGATCAAGAAAGTGTAAAACAGGCCTTGCTCAGTGGCACCTGTGATCTTTGGCGTGTGTTCTGACCACTTGGGAATTCACCTTTGACAATTAAATCCAAATCAAGAGGTCATTAGAGAGTCAAGACTTAGAGGAGACCACCTGGCCAGCACCATCTTTGCCGGGTTAGATTGATGGCAGGGGACCCCAAGGTCTTTATCAGCATATCAGATGTGGGCCACCCCGCGCCCCCCAGCTCTTGGGGATAATGGATTAGGTTGAAAAATCTGGAGACAGCCACTTGTGGGGGAAATACAAAAGGATCTTGAAGCCCAGTCTCTGTGATTTGGGAATCGCCATTGAAAGCGGCCAACTTGTTTTCCTGTGAGTACACTCCAATAAATAGATGCAATTCATATCAATAATTAATGAGTCTAACCAGGAATTTCAAGGGCTGGAAAAATATTAGAAGCCTCCTATTTACAGTTGTAACCAGCTGGATTTGTTTAATGGGTTGTTTGCTTTTTAATTTGTAGCAGTTTCGAGAGAGACCTTTGGGGACCGCGAGCCTTGTGGTTTCAGTGAGGCCTTTAGTAGATACACAGCTATTTGGGGGCCAAATCTGCCTGCAGATAACTTGAGGTTCACTTGGCCGTTTAGAGACTGCAGAAAGGCAGTGGAGACATTTGGGCCTTCTGTCCTCTATTCGATTTTCAAGATTAGAATTAAACATTAGGCCGTGGTCTACCGAGAGACATTTGCCGGAGTGTGGACTAGTTTCTTCCCAGTATCCTGGTTTACTATTTCTCTGTTTTCTTAATATAAATGGTCACTGATTCTGAAGTAGGAGACTAGGTACCGTTCATTTATTCGTGCAAAGATTCCCTTGATACAAATAAAAATGGAATTTTCAAATGTAACCCGATTAACTCTTAATTGTATACCAATAGCCTGTGTGTGTCTCAGCTCCCTCAGAAGGCTTCTGAATGGCCTGCATCTCTTTTTAAACTTGGGGGGAGGATTCAATTAATAGCAGGACTTTCTAATTGTGGGATTGTTGTGGAGTTGACAAAAATTTGTATAAATAGGGTACATTTTTCCACTGAAGAGGGCTGTGCTGAGACATTTTTAATTGGATTTTCATGGTGATTGACAGCTTTTGATTATGACAGTAACTTTATTTGGCTGGACTGCTTTAGCCTCTTGTTCAGATTTTTCCATCAAAGCCCTTTTTTATCCTCTGAATCCCCGGTGGAGCAGCAGTCATTGTGGAAGAGCCTTTTAGCACCTTTGTTGTAGCCATCCCTGGTGATGATTGGGCCCAGCTGGTAGTAGATAAGAAAATGTTCCTTTCACAAAGAGGCTGTGTCTCCCGCCTCTGCGGTTTCAATAATTTTAAGAGCCCCCCAAACCTGTTGAGGATTAGAAGTAGCTTTAGATGTGAAATGAGTGTTAAGTATTAGTAATCGGGAGATTAGGGCCCCAGGGACAATGAGAGATAAACAACTGCAATTAAGGCAAATCTGCCGATGTAAACAAAATTTAGCAGAAACAGATGCCCTAACCATTTTAGGGGATTGATTTGAGGGCACCAAGGAATCGATTTTTGTCTTGTTTACACTTTCAAACCCCGGTGATATACTGGAAGGCTAAATATTTCATACAGCCTGATTTTAGTTAATTTTTTTTTCAGCGCCTCACAGTAGGTGCCTCTCTTCTCGCAGTGACCAGGCCTGAGTTTATTCAGCATTCACAGGGAGCAGCTAATTGTCTATGAAGGGCCCCCATGTTTAAATGGGCTTGACAGGAATTTAAATTTTGTTTCAATCAACCCCTGTGCTCACAGCCTGCTCCAGTTTCTAATTTTTAAATTAAACATGATTTTTTTTTTTTTTTTTTTTTTTTAAGCCACAGGCTTGCCTCTGCAATACTCTCGCTCTAACTCTGGGGAAAGCAAATCGGCAACCCTGGAATACTGGCTTTTGCAGGGCCTGAGGCACCAGCTCCAGGGCTGGAAAATTCTTTCTCCAAAACGAGCTTTTCCTTCCCCTGTCTGGGAGGTCAGCAGAGCTTTGGCTGGGCAGCTCAGCTTCCTGCCTTCAGAAATGGCCCCCTTTCCAGCTCTCCCGTGCAGGCAGCAGTGCGCATCATCTGGAAAGTGGGTTAAGTACCAAAGGAAGGCGTAAGGCTAGCTTTTGGGGGGCTGGCTGAATTGTAACCCATTGCACGTCTAGTGCAGATTTGTATTTCAGCAGCCTTTTCTGCCCTTGTGCGACAGGGAGACAGTGTCCGACCCGTGCGTCTCAGTACACACTCACCGTTTTTCTTTGCTGAGTATCTGCTCTGGGTAGAGCATCCAGCCTGATGCCGAGGAAGCAGTCAGCCCTGAGTCCTGCCCTCAACCAGCTTACAGTCTAGCAAGGAAGATGAGGATATGAACAGCCAAGCACAGGATAGATTGTTAGACTCGCCAAAGGCCCGCCCCCACCTGCTCCTGCCCGCCTTCAGCGGCCCCTCCACCTCATGGCACTCCTGTACACGCAGCCTGCACTCTTAACAGTTCCCTAATGCGTGAGCCTCACATGGTCACGTCTTTGCTTGTGCTGTTTCTTCGGCAAGAATGCCCTTTCCTCACGTCCACGTGGTGAACTCCTACTCAGCCTCCAAGACTCAACGGGCACAGCCTCTGTGAAGCTTTCTCTGGCCTGCTTCAGTAAGGTTGCTGGCTTCCTGTTGTATGTCACCCTTCTTTCTGGCAAGTACCTGTATCAGTGCACTTTTCACACTTTGTGGTGGTAACTTAACAGCCCATAAACGAGAAGAAGAGATCATGTCTTCTTTATTTTGTATCCTCAGCATCTAGCCCAATCCCTAGCCCCAGGTTGAATGCTCAATAAATAGTTACGAATTGAAATGATATGAATTTAACAGGTACAGTGAGTTCTGGGGAAGGCAAGATTTCTTCCAGCCACGGGTATCTGGGGAGGCTTTGTGAATGGGGTGACAAATGAGCCAGACCTTGCAGGACATTGGGGTATTTATGTGAGTGTATTACTTTCTGCACACATGTGAAACACAGCTTAGATCCAATATCCGTACTGGTCAGAATCCGTACTACACCTTATTTCCTCTGAAATTACTTGAAAGAAATTGGAGCAAAAATTGCGTACAACTTGGGGCTGCAGATAAATTCAGAAAGGCTTCTAATTTTTTTTTTTTTTTTTTCGGTACGCGGGCCTCTCACTGTTGTGGCCTCTCCCGTCGCGGAGCACAGGCTCCGGACGCGCAGGCTCAGCGGCCATGGCTCACGGGCCCAGCCGCTCCGCGGCATGTGGGGTCTTCCCGGACCAGGGCACGAACCCGTGTCCCCTGCCTTGGCAGGCGGATTCTCAACCCCCGCGCCACCAGGGAAGCCCAAGGCTTCTAATTTTTAACCTTAAAGAAAGAAAAGATTTATTTTAGAGAGAGAAATTAAGCTAAACAGATAACATTTTTAAAAACATGCGTTTACAGAGTTCTTTCATATACGCTATCTCATCTGACCTTCACATAAACACTGTAAAGATTATTCTTATTCCCATTTTACTGATGCATTAAACTGGGGCTCAGAGAGGTTAATTGACTTGCCTAGAGTGACACAGCC
Source organism: Neophocaena asiaeorientalis asiaeorientalis (assembly GCF_003031525.2). NCBI lineage: Eukaryota > Metazoa > Chordata > Mammalia > Artiodactyla > Phocoenidae > Neophocaena > Neophocaena asiaeorientalis. Next base: position 501,429 of record NW_020174936.1, read on the forward strand.
AGGAAAAATATCTATTGATGCATAGTGGACAGGGGGTTGTTACTGTGGTTGTGGGAACTTCAGCTAAGTCAGGCCATTTCTAGAAATCCAAAACAAAACTAATACAAACGCCCCACAAAGAAATGTGTAGAATTTCAGCAGTTTGTGCTTGTGAGACCAAAAATGCCCTTCTAGAATGCTTATTCAACTCAGTCCTTGTAATCCCCTCCACCTTGGCCTCGCCCGGAATCTGCAGGGCTGTGGTCGAATCAGAGAGCTTGTATCTGGACACAGCGGCCAGGGCCTGGCTGAGGCCTGAACTTCAGTGCAAACAAACCAAATAGGAAGAGAGAAAGTAATCACCAGCAGTTTGCACCTGTCTGTTAGTTGGTAATCTGAAGGGAAGCTGTGAAAACTTGTGAGCTATTACTGCTTTTTGGTTTTGTCAACCTGCAGCAAAAACTGAAGGTGTAGTACGTTCTGCAGTTTATCTGGCCACAAAACCTTCTCTCGTTTTTAGTTCTACCATCGTGATTATAGGGGTGAGTGGCTTCTAAGAGATATTACTCTCTGAGTTTGGGAGAGATTTCTTTTAACTCAGAACACCTTACTGAGCACATTCTATATGCAGAATATATTGCTAGGTGCTTTAGTTCAGTGCTACTCAAATATGGACAGTGGGGGCTTCCCTGGTGGCTCAGTGGTCAAGAATCCGCCTGCCAATGCAGGGGACACGGGTTCGAGCCCTGGTCCAGGAAGATCCCACATGCCGCGGAGCAGCTAAGCCCATGCGCCACAACTACTGAGCCCACATGCCACAACTACTGAAGCCCATGCGCCTAGAGCCCATGCTCCACAAGAGAAGCCACCGCAATGAGAAGCCTGTGCACCACAAGGAAGAGCAGCCCCCGCTCGCCACAACTAGAGAAAGCCCACGTGCAGCAACGAAGACCAAAAATAAATAATAAATTTTTTAAAAAAAGGTAACTGTACTTAAAAAATATATATATGGACAGTATGCTAGTGTTAGTATCTGAACTGTTTCTTGAACACACGATGTGGAGTTTGTACCAGAATACAAATCAAGCGTGTCTCAAAGTCTTCTGTTTAACTCACCTGACATTTTTTTGTCACAAAACTTCCTCAGTGAGGAAGCTGTGTGCTGATTTACTTTGTGGCATAGCTCCTTATCTTCTGGCAAACTAGTAGCAAAGGGCTCCCAGACCATTACTTGAGTTGCACAGCTGTAAGGAATACAGAGGCTGATGAAACACTAATGTTGCCCTCCAGGAGCTTACAGTGTGGTGAGAAAACCATTGCATCCTCTGCAGCTGGCACAATACATGGCACAAAGTGGCTGTGCAATGATCTCTGTTGAATAGATGATCAAAAAGAACTAAATAAAAGGCAATCTTCAGAATGGGGAAAAAAATTATAAACTACATATCTGTTAAGGGGTTAATATCCAAAACATACAAAGAACTCATACAACTCAATAGCAAGAAAAACAAACCAGTTTAAAAATTGGCAAAGGACCTGAAAATGCAGGGGACACGGGTTCGAGCCCTGGTCCAGGAAGATCCCACATGCCGCGGAGCAGCTAAGCCCATGCGCCACAACTACTGAGCCCACATGCCACAACTACTGAAGCCCATGCGCCTAGAGCCCATGCTCCACAAGAGAAGCCACCGCAATGAGAAGCCTGTGCACCACAAGGAAGAGCAGCCCCCGCTCGCCACAACTAGAGAAAGCCCACGTGCAGCAACGAAGACCAAAAATAAATAATAAATTTTTTAAAAAAAGGTAACTGTACTTAAAAAATATATATATGGACAGTATGCTAGTGTTAGTATCTGAACTGTTTCTTGAACACACGATGTGGAGTTTGTACCAGAATACAAATCAAGCGTGTCTCAAAGTCTTCTGTTTAACTCACCTGACATTTTTTTGTCACAAAACTTCCTCAGTGAGGAAGCTGTGTGCTGATTTACTTTGTGGCATAGCTCCTTATCTTCTGGCAAACTAGTAGCAAAGGGCTCCCAGACCATTACTTGAGTTGCACAGCTGTAAGGAATACAGAGGCTGATGAAACACTAATGTTGCCCTCCAGGAGCTTACAGTGTGGTGAGAAAACCATTGCATCCTCTGCAGCTGGCACAATACATGGCACAAAGTGGCTGTGCAATGATCTCTGTTGAATAGATGATCAAAAAGAACTAAATAAAAGGCAATCTTCAGAATGGGGAAAAAAATTATAAACTACATATCTGTTAAGGGGTTAATATCCAAAACATACAAAGAACTCATACAACTCAATAGCAAGAAAAACAAACCAGTTTAAAAATTGGCAAAGGACCTGAATAGATGCTTTTCCAAAGAAGATATACGAATGATCAACAGGTACATCACTAATTATAAGGGAAATGTAAATCAAAACCACAATGACATATCACCGTATGCCTGTTACATGGCTGTCATCAAAAAGACAAGAGATAACAAGTGTTGGTGAGGGTGTGGAGAAAAGGGAACCCTTGTGCGCTATTGGTAGGATTGTGAACTGGTAAGGCCGCTATGGAAAACAGTATGGAGGTTCCTCAAAAAATTGAAAATAGGACTACCATATGATCCAGGATTTCCGTTTCTGGGACTATATCTGAAGGAAACAAAAACACTATATCAAAGAGATATCTGTACCCCCATGTTCATAGCAGCATTGCTTACAATAGCCAACACATGGAAACAACCTAAGCGTCCATCAACAGATGAATAAATATAAAGAAGTTGTGAGATCGATAGATAATGCACAATGGAATATTATCCAGCCATAAAAAAGGAAATTCTGCCATCAGCGACAACATGGATGAACCTTGAGGGCATTATGGTGAGTGAAATAAGTCAGAGAAAGACAAATGCTGTATTATCTCACTTATATGTGGAATCTTTTTAAAAATTTCATAGAAAAAAGATTTGTGGTTACTAGAGGTATAGGGAAGGTGGAATTGGATAAAGGTAGTCAAAAGGTAGAAACTTCCAGTTATAAGATAAATAAGTACTAGGGATGTAATGCACAGCACAATGACTGTAGTTAACACTGCTATATGATATATTTGAAAGTTGAGAGTAAATCCTGAGTTCTCATCACAAGGAAGAAAAAACATTCTTTTGTATGTGTGTGAGATGATGGATGTTAACTAAACTTATTATGGTCATCTTGTCACAATATATGTAAAGTCAAACCATGGTGTACACGTAAAACTTACACAGTGCTGTATGTCAGTTATATCTCAATAAGACTAGAGGGGAAGAAAGAACTAAATGCTATAGATGCCAAACTGATGAGCGCCTTCAGAGACGTGTGAACAAAGTAGCCAGGTCACACAGAATAGGGAGCCAGACAGTGATCAGGGTCCATCAGGAAGGCAGACGGGAGACTAAGGCTGGGAAGACAGCCTGCAAGTGTCCAGGCCAGCACAGGCATTAGAGGAATCAGAAGAGGGAAAGCACAGGCGTGGGGTCATGACCCCGCTCATTTCTGTAAATTGTAGGACTGGAAAGGTGTGTGGCTGACAACTGTCAGGACGTACTCTGTCCTCTGAATGTGAAATCTGGAGAGGCTGAAGATGGGCTCTAGATCTTGAAAGTGAGTCTGTCGTGAACAAGAGACAAGAAGCGACATGGTGAATTGGAAAGAACATTGATCTGCGTTATCAGAAGATAAACTTTCAACTACAGCCTCTGCGTCTTCTGGGTAATCAACAGTTACTTTTTCATTAAAAAAAAAAAAACTTATTTATTTTGGCCATGCCGTGCGGCTTGCGGGATCTTAATTCCCTGACCAGGGATCGAACCCGTGCCCCCTGCAGTGGAAGCTCGGAGTCCTATCCACTGGACCGCCAGGGAATTCCAAGAGCCTCAGCTTCTTCATCTATAAAATGGGGGTAGTGATACCAATCTTGAAGGGTGGGGGTTTTTTCCTACTAAAATAGAGTTTGTGAAAGTGTTTGTAAACTGTAAAGTGCTAGACATATGTGGAGGCACCAAATCAGCCTCTTTGGGTCATGACTTGTCTCATGTAACGTTCCTGGGCATGTCTGACCAGTAGCTTCTTGAAAGGCAAATATGCTTAGTGGAGCTTAATGCAACTTAAAACAAATATACATACGTTGGGCGTTTGTAGCTAGTGTCTAATGAATTGGTAATTTTTTAAGGATAGACAGACCTCTGTGAGTTACTCTTCCCCAGGCATTAGGAAGTCTTAACTTTTCATGTCAGTCCTCTAGTCAGTATTATGAACATCTTGTTGGAGGGAATTATTATGAGACAGTCAGTTGATAACAATTTGCTGTCTGCATCTTTGAGGTACTGTGATGGGTTCAAAAGGAATTTAAGAACCATCCAGATCTTCAAGGAGCAGACTGGACACACCCATAGGAGACATTTAGAGAAGGCAGGGTGAACTGTGTGCTGCTGACTTGCACAGTGTGGGGACCCAGGACAGGGTGGCCGAGGGTGGTCAGAGGACGCATCTCAGCTCCAGCCAGAGCTGTAAGGATTTGTCTGAATATGGAAATTAGAAAGTGGTGGCTCAGCAGCGAGCCAGCTCTGGAAGGGCTTTGCACACCGGTGAGGAGTGTGGCTGCAGGAAGCTGCCATTTGTTCTTAAGCAGGGCAGTGGCCCAGCCATAACAGGCAAAGAAGCCACACAGGACTGATCTCTGCTTGCTCCACGTGGACCAGAATCTGTGGCTGGAACTGATTTATAAATAGGGATGTCCTAACCCCCTGGCTCTTTCTGAAATTCCATGAAGGTCTCCAGCCAAAAGAATAGGAAGCCAAGTTCAGAGCCTGTAGCTTCTTGGCAGCATGTCATTTGTCTCTCTCTCTGCATCTTCTTTTCAGTGTCCTTTCTGTCACTATCAGGGAAAATCATTAGTATGCTAATCTAGCTAGCCGTCATTTTAACACTGACCTTTGCTAACCTGCCTTTGCAATTTCAGGAACTACGTTTGACTTCTCTAAAAGTAACCTTAAATTGTAGTCTTGTAAGAATTCCAGAGCTGTATCCTTCACTCCTTCTTCTAATGAGGTTATGACCAAATGCTCATTATAATTGCTTTAGACTCCTTTTAATTTTCAAGCTTATTAATCATAAGAAGAGTTATTTAAAATTGCATAAATTAATCTTAGATTAAAAGCCCATCAAAGCCTCGAAACAATTAAGAATAAGTAGGATTTCCCTGGGGCAGCAAGTTTTATTTTAATATTGTAGTCAGGTGGATATCAGAACCTTGAAGTATGGTAGTGATTAATGTATGCAAAATTTAAATGAGATTTTTTAAATGGCAAATCTATATCACATATTGACCTAACTGTAGGCTCTAACTGCATTGTCTGCCATATATTTAAACTGTTTACTAATCAACATTTTAATTACAGCATGTGCTGGCACACCCTAGGACAAATAAAATCTAGCATTTTAAAATTTTGCTGCAAAGTCTGTTACCCAGAAATTACAAGACTCTTTTATTGGGAAGAATGGAGGAATAAGAAAACAGAGCAAACTTGCTGCAGCAACGTTGAAACTTGGCACAGATAGTCCTAAGGTGTGCAGCTGCCCCATCCTTCCTGGCCCCCACTCTCACCTTGTGATTCTGCTGGTCTGAGACAGCTACCTCTTCATGGAGCAGCATCTGGGTTTCCTTTGAAATTGATTCGTGCTTAATTAGGGGAATACTTCCCTTCATGTGTTTGAACCCTGGTTGCCAAGCACTGTTTACTTGAACAGTGTATGTAGCCTGGGCTCCCTAGGCTCCATCCCCTTTTGTGATGTGGAGACTAGATATTTCCAGAAATTTGATTCAACTGCAGTCGGAGCCAGCGGCCTTTTGTCTTGCCTACCTCCTCGATCTCTGCTGGGGTTGGCGAGCTGTCTCCAGGAAGGTGGTCCTGGGCTGCGTCAGTCTGGAAAGATTTTTCTCTATTTTACAAATACTCTGTTTCCTTATATAAAGTAGATGGGTAAGAGGGTCGCCTTGAATAAATTATTTCACCCCTCGCAACTTCAGTTCCCACTTCATGGAAAGGGGATAACAGTGACCAACTTACAGTTTCTGTTTTTGTGAAAATCCAGACAAGATAAAGCACACAAAGCACTTAGCATAGAAGTTAGGAAATATGAAGTTCCCCAGAACGTTTGCTCCTGCTCTCATCATTGACTTTCTAAAACTAGTGTTAAAATTATGTTTAAAAATTCAAATAGGGCTTCCCTGGTGGCGCAGTGGTTGAGAGTCCGCCTGCCGATGCAGGGGACACGGGTTCGTGCCCCGGTCTGGGAAGATCCCACATGCCGCGGAGCAGCTGGGCCCGTGAGCCATGGCCGCTGAGCCTGCGCGCCCGGAGCCTGTGTGTCTGGAGCATACTGCAAAAAAAAAAAAAAAAAAAAAAATTCAAATAGTACAGAAGGATATACAATAAGCTCCCAGCCCCACTCTCTAGAGTTAAGCACTGTTAACAGTAACTTGTGTCCTTCTAGAATTTTTAATTTTATTGTTCTGTACCTTACTTTCTCTCTTTAAGATCTTTCCATATCACATGACGTCTGTCTTGTTCTTTTTAATACTGCATGGTGTTCCATTATATAGATGGTCCATATTTATTTAACCAGGACCCTGCCATAGAACATTTTGGCCATTTCCAGATGTGTTTGTTGGCCATTTGTATTTTTTTCACATACTTTGACCATTTTTCTTTTGGATAGGTTGTCTCTTCCTTCATCTTTTTGAACCTTGATTTCCCCATCTAGAGAGTGAGGCAGGTAGGCGCACAGTCTCCAAGACCCTGTTTACCTCTATAGGCTACAGTCCAGGCCTGGATGTCTTGCAGGCAGCTTTTGCGCTGCTACCAGAGGTGCCGGTCTGCTCGTGACCTTGCTGAGCCGCTGTTGAGCTGCAGGGCCAGTAGCTGCGGGTGGACTGCAAGAGGCTCGTTTTCTTCTCTTGTTCAGTTGTGTGTCTTCCTCTCTTAAAAAAGCAGGCTTGGAAATTACAGGGCAGAGCTGGGATTGAACTTCCATTAAAGCTGCCTGTAGACATCAGGAATATTTATTTTCTCTATTTGTTTTAAGCCTGGGAAGACTGTGTGGTTTTCTCAACACTGTCCTGATGGAGCCCTGACCAGCAAGCGTGCAATGCCCCTAGCCCTAATGTGCCATTAATGATAGGTTAATGTACAGTATAATGTTTGGGGGCTACGGGTTCATTACACTTCTGAGTGTGAGGTCTTTCCACAGAGCGCCCAAGGTCCCATTGCATTATATCATGCAATAAAAATACCCTTTTCATATCACACACTAATAAACTGTATTTGAAATGCTGTCTGAGGGCACTGCTGTCTTGTCTATAGGCTGTGCACGAGTGCAACAGTTGGGTTTCCTTTTTTCTATTTTGTGTTTTAGTTACACGGAATTCTGAACTCAGGGAAGTCTGCTCATTCCTGTTTTAAATGGAGGAGTGAGTTAGGTCTTTAGGCCTGAGGCTCAGGGGAGGGGCCGCTCAGTGAGTGGTGAGAGTCTTTAATACATGGAGAGCAAGACCCCTCATTCTCCTCTGCCCGTCCACCCATACTGTGTGCAGCTATCAGGGGAGCTGGTCTAGTGTCTTCCAGATTTAGCATTGAACACGTTAGGTATTACGAAAATTTCCTTAGAAAAGAAGTATGATAAGAACTGCCAAGTCTAAGCCACTGATAGTCATGACTTTAGGGCTGCTTCCAGGATAGCCTATGTGCTGGGAATTTCATACACACAGGCTTCCTGTGCAGTTGGTCCTGTTCTCTTTGTTTTACAGAGCACAGAGTTCCCAGAGCGAGGGAGGAAAGAGCTTCACTGTAGAGAATGAAATCCACAGGCTCCTAGGAACCACAGGTGAATTACCTGCCTGTGGTTATTCATACCATCCTGTGAGTTGATTTAATCAGATGGTTTTCTTCTCAACAGTTAGCTGGCGGCAGAGGTAATTTTGAAGCTTGGAACACTTTGGAAAAGGAGACTCTTCTACATCAGAAAGGAAAAAGGCTTTCGAATTTAGGGATGAGGCAAAGACTGGGGGGTCACAGGACCTTAAAAGACCTATTTTATACTTTGATCCAGGGCAGACTATGGCATTTGTGCTTTGTTGGGGGGTGGGGGGTTGTTTCTGCCAGTTGTAGAGTGTGGGGAAAGAGTGACACATGAGGTCCAAGAACCCGGGTTCAAGCCCAGTGTTGAGATTTCAGCCTGAAGCGCAGTCCTTAGCACCTAGGGGCATCAATGTCTTTGCTTGTAAAATAGGCTCACATCTACTTCTGACAGGGCTGGGGAATCATATGAAATGCTGTAAATGAAAACACCTAATTAGTATCTGGCACGGTTAGGTGCTCACAACTGTTGGCTATTATATTGCTGTTATTATATGTAATAATATAACAAAACATAACATATTAACAAACAAAACAAAAACATATTGTAACAAAAGGCACAGGCTTTAGAGCTGATGTCCAGTTCAGATCCCAACTCTACCTTAGCCAAATCACTTCTCTGAACCTAGTTTTCAAATCCACAAATAGGTAGTGACAGTAATGCCATCCTGATACTTCGTGGGATTACTGTGACACTTGAATTAGATGATGAGGTTGAAAGCACTTTGTGGAATGAAAAGCTCTACTCAGCTGCTGGTAAATACATATATGTATTTTTCTCTCCAAATCAATGTATTCAAACTGAATAAATATCCTTAGAGCAAAGCCACTAAGGGCAGCTACTAGAAGGATTCACTGATCTGTCCGCCTCCCCACCAGGGAGGTTGTCGCAGCCAAATTGTAGGCCACAGCAGTTCTTCTACCCAGTGTCTTCATAACAGCAGAGAAGCGGGGTGGACCCAGGACAGAGTCTGTGCTCCCCTGAGTTGGTGCAGGGAGAACCGGTACCTGCTGAGAACAGTGGTTGAAAGATCAAGGGACCATGTTGAAGGGCTGAGTTGGTCTGGAGAGCCAACGAGATGACAGAAAGAAAAAATCAAGTTGCTGAGACTGTCCTGCAGAAGACTGGACCTTTGGCTCTAGGCAACGTCCGCTTAATTGTTAGGAGAAGCATATTTAAGTTTCAAGGATGATTAGTTTTTCTTTTAAGGGTGATAGGGCCGGACTAAACCTTTTGTTTAGATGTGGGACTTTAGAACACTTACATAAACCTCTCAGGGGTTAAATCTGTCTTTAGGGCTACCAGGACTTGAAAAATGTTACCTTGTATCAAGAGAACCAGAAGTGACAAGTTCATTTTAAAAGCCTGGTTTGTCATTGTTTATCTAATTTTCAGAGTTGACACAGAAAATTAGACCAGCTGACACTCACTCTCTGACCGTCCCCTGGCTCGTTTCCCTGGTCCTTTCCTCCCTGACCTTTGCAAGTACAAAATGCTCCAAACCCCAAAATATAAAACTTACCACCGAGTTTCCAAGTTGCCCTGTAGTCATTCCAAGATTCTGTCATAGGATGTCATCCCTAATGTGATTATAAAAACAAGATGAGGTTATAAATCTGCTCTGTGAGGTATTTCTTTTCTCCTTCTGCTTTGACCATAAATCTTAGAAGTAATCAAACTCTCTCCAAAGGAAGCCAAGATAAACTTGGGCCTAAGTGGCCCCATATGTCTTTACTGAGTTCAGAGGCTCTGAAGGCTTGTCTGCCAGGTGACATCGCACGGTGCTGCTGAAAGGCGGCCAGACGGAGTGTGAGCTTTCCCCTGTTTAATATTGACCTTCCAAAACTCAAAGAGCAGCAAGTCTTCTATTCACCACCTTCAGTAAATGAGCTACTTCCAAGGAAGGATATTATTCAGATAACTGAGACTTATTCCTTATAAAACCAAAACTTTTAAAAAAGATTATAGGCAAGAGGTTTTAAATGTATTATATACACTTCCCTATCCTTTTAAACGGATTACATGCATCAGGGTCTGGCTTTTTAGAAAATGTTCTTTAGACCATCATCATGAACAGTCTGTTTGCTGCGTTCTGCTGTCCTAGTGTCTCCTGATGTTAACACGTGGAGGGCCACTTGTCCCTGCACTGGTTGACCCCAAGCTGGTTCTTTGGTTTTGTTCTTGTTTTGCAGTGTTGCTAATAGATGTCACTTAGTACTCCTGCCCTTGTTCCCCTTTCTAACAGCCCTCCCCTCTTCCTCTTCTATTTTGTGCTTTAGATTGGGAAACCAGATAGTAAGTGTGTAAGCACTAGTCTAAACTACAAAAAAATGGAGTTGAATAAAGGCTTGAGGGACTAGCTAAAAGTAAAGTGTTCGAGTTTACTGTAACTTTCAGATTCTTAGTCTTAAGTAAGGGAGTCAAATTTACAGTGGCCTGTCGGTATGTAAAGTGCCTCTACATTTGAAAACAGACCGTTTCACTAAATAGGAAATATACTGCTTGATAACATTGCATGCAGATGCCCAAGTTTGAAACAATATGACCACTTTGCTCTTGAATCAATGATTAGCGTAAAATTATTTTGAATTATTATTTGTTGAGGTTGTTTGTACTTTTCTGAGGGGACCAAATAAGGCATGAATGTGCCAGGGGGAGTCTTTTGACTCTGAAAACCAGGTTTAGAGCCAGACACACAGAAGCCTCTCAGTCCATCCGTACTGGATTTGATTGACTTGAGGTCTCTGTGTAAACGGGAGCATAACTACCAGAAGAAGCAAGTTTGTACCTAAATAACTTTGTCCTTCTTAACGGTGAAAACAGACTTGGTTTCATACAGCTCTGCGGGGAAGGCCATCGCCAGCTTATCTGTAGCCAGATGAAGTGCACCCCCTTTCTCGTTCCTTCTGCACACGGCCAGTGACACTGCCTCAGAAGACACAGGCCACACCGTTCGCTGCCACAGAAAACGCATTTCAGCTTTCCGTACATTTAATTTTCTTCAACATTACCTTGCCAACCACAGTAAATCAATAACAGAGTAGTTAAGTACCACAGGTTCTTTGTGTTTTGTTTTAGAAAATATTACTCAAGGCTAAAAGTGGGTTCTATTGATGATTTTTATTTGCTGCTGGGACACAAAATGATCAGAATTTTCAAATGGTTCGCTTCCTGTTTGTGGATTTCCTTAGGAAAAAAAAAGGAGGGGACAGATTCAAATGGAAATGATGGCTGATAGCAGAAACTCTGGAGTAACTGGTAACTTTCAATCCTGTATTTTATAGACTAGGCCTGGTAGCTTTGACCTTTGTTATGCTTTTATTTCAAATTTTCCAAAAGGGCTGCCCGAGCCCACCCCTTTGGCTCCCTCACACTCACCCCACCAGTAAGTAACCCTGTCTACTAAATAGAGTGAGGCTCAGAAAACGGGAGCATCACAGCTGGAAACAGTAAAAAAAAAAAAAAAAAAAAAAAAAAA
>NW_020174936.1:512859-543589 GCF_003031525.2 Neophocaena asiaeorientalis asiaeorientalis
AAAAAAAAAAAAAAAAAAACAAGATGGCACTTCAGTTAAAGTTATTTACCCAAAAGTTTGACATCTGGTATCTTTAGCAATTTTTCCTCTATGTTTCTTGTTGATTTGGTAACATCAAAAAATCTCCACTTGAGCTTCAGTCTTTGTGTGAATGGTTGTTTTTCCTTATTAAGAAACTAGAAAAGCTGTTACTAAGATGAATTTTAAGAGGTAGCAGCCTTTACTTAATTGGATGCTTCTTGAAATAAGATGAGACAATGGATATGAAGTGTTTTGAAAAGTTAAAAGTGTGATGCCAGGGCTCGAAACCTGTGACTCACCTGCCAGGGTGATTATTTGTCACTTCTCGTTGGCACCTCCCAGTCGCCACCATTATCACCCTTCCCGCTGCCCCTACCATCACTCACACACATATTCTCTCTCTCTCTTTCTTTCTTTCTGTCCTGATGAGTCATCACACTGCATTTTCAGCTGCGTTGGCCTCATATCAGTCATATGATATGCCCTTATTATTTTAAAATTTTTCCCAGATTTGTGGTTATGTGCCCTTTTTTCATTCCTAATGATGTTTCCTTGTGTCCTCTTTTTACCATTTTTGTCAGAGTTAGTCTACTTTATTAATCTTTTTAAAGAACCAGTATTTTATTGATTTGATCATCTCTTTGATATCTAATTCCTTTGTGTTCTTTATTATTTGCTGTTTTATGTTTCCTTTGGATTTACTTTTTGTTCTGTGTGTAATTTATTGAATTGGACACTTAGCTTGTAAATTTCCAATCTTCTTTTCCTTAATATATCCATATAAAGCTATAAATTGCCTTTTAAGTATTACTTTAGCTGCATCCCACAAATATTTATATGTAGTGTTTTTGTTGTCATTCAGTTCTAAGTAATTCCCAATTTCAATTAGGATTTCTTTTTTGACCAACGAATTATTTAGAAGTATTTTTTGTTTGCACATAGTGGTGGTGTGTTATCTTGTGATTGTTGTCTACTTTTCATGCACCATGGTCAGAGAACATAGTTGGTATAGTATCAGATCTTTGTTATTTGTTGAAACGCCCTTACTACACTGTTTTGTTTTGTTTTTTTTCAGTGTTCTCTCTTTGCTTGAAAGAAATGTGATTCTCTAGTTGTTGAATGTGGTGTCCTATTTACATCCTTTAGGTCAAATTTGTTAATTGCATTACTTAAATATTTTGAGGCCCTACTGATTTTCTACCTGCTTTATTTATCAATTACTGAGACAGCTGTGTTAAAATCTCTCACTATTAGTGTGGCTTTGTCTGTTTTTCCTTGCACTTTTGTCAGTATTTGCTTTAAGGCAGTGATGTTAGATGCCTATGTCAAAATGCTGTATCTTCATTTTAAAACGTTTCTTTTATCTTTATGTAGTGACTCTCATTACCTCTAATATATTTTGCTTGAAATTTTATTTTTGTCTGCTATTAACATACCTATGCTGTCTTCTTTTGGTTAGTATTTGTCTGCTATATGTTTTCCTATCCCTTTGTTTTCATCATCTCTGTGTTATTTTGTTTTAAGTGAATCTCTGCATTTTGCTGTTGATGTTTTTAATTTTATCTGAGACTCTCTTTTAATTGATTAGTTTATTCATTTATATTTATTGTATCTCGATACACCTGATTTTTTTTTCTACTATCCTGTTTTGTACTTTCTTCTCTACAATGCTTTTTTGACTTCTTTTTTCTCCTTTCTTCACTCTATTAGATTAATTTTTTTCTTCCTTTTTATTCTTTCCAGTAGTTTATATATTATATTCTATTTCTAGCCTCTTATTATCCCTGAGTTTCTAACTTAATTTAGCAAAGCCTAAGGTTAATCACTAAATATACGCCCCTCCCCAACAATACTCAGCCTTAGGTTCGATCTCATCTTTATATTAGGTAGAATTGGCTTTAGCTGCACATGATTAAAACAATCAGCAGCTTAAGTAAGACAGCAGGGTATTCCCCATACATATAAAGGAAGGCAGGAAGTAGGGCGCCCAGACTAGCTGGCGGTTCCTTCCATCTTTCCAGTCAAGGGGCATTTGAGCTCCAGACAACAGGAATGAGGAAGGGCAGTAGAAATACCCCTTCATTTAAGGACAGTTCTGGGGATTGGCACACAGCATATGTGCTCCCATGGCATTGGCCAAAAGTAGCTGCAAGGGAGTCTGGGCATGCAGCTGCTTTGCTGGGTGACACTGTTCCTTATTAAAATCAGGATTTGTATCACTAAGGAAGAAAGGGGAATGTTTATTGAGAGGCAGCTAGCAGCCTCTGCCACAGCCTCTCTCCCCCGGACATAAGGACCCTAAGAGTTTCTGATCAGTCCCTTCTTTCATGTCCAGAATTTCATTGTCATTTTGTTTTTAGATCCTCACAATTAGTCATTACTCTTGTTGTCATTTTGTATAATCAGTACTTATTGAGATTTATCCATGTATTTAGCAGTTATGTGTTCCTTATTCCTGTTGCATCCTACTTCCTCCTTCTGAGGTTTCTTTTCCTTTTGGAAGTATATTAAGAGTTCTGTCAGTGAGGGTAAAACTGAGTTTTTGTTCTAGGATTGTCTTCACTTTGCCCTCTTTTTTCTTTTGGCTGTGCTGCGTGGCTTGTGGGATCTTAGTTCCCCAACCAAGGATTGAACCCAGACCCTCGGCAGTGAGAGCACAGAGTCCTAACCACTGGACTGCCAGGGAAGTCCCGCCCTAACTCTTGGTTGTTAGTTAAATTGGGTTTAGAAGTTTAGATTGACAGTTTTTCCCAGGGCATTGAAGATACTGTGTTGCCCTGTGGTTTCTACACTTGCTGTTGAGAATCTGCCAGCTGCTCAGCTGCTGCCCTTTGTGAGTGATATGCCTGTCTCTCTGGTTGCTTTTAACATCTCTTTTCCTGGTATCCTTCAGTTTCCCTACAATTTGTCTAGGTATAGGTTTTGTTATAGTTATTCTACTTGGAGATCATTATGACTTTTGAATCTGAAAATTCATATCTTTCATCAGTTCTCAAAATTTTCAGCTGTTGTCTCTTTGGATATTGGCCCTACCCCACAGTGTCCCATCTCTTCTCATTCTTTCCTCTGGGTCTTTCTCCTTCACATTAAAAAAAATTATTTTTTGTTTATCTCTCATTACTGACTAGTGCTCTGGGTAATTTTCTCAAACCATTCTTCCAGCTTACTAAATCTATCCTTGCTATATATTCAGCTTGCTATCTGGCTCATCTATGGAGAATTTCTTTTGTTCTTTCCAGTCACTATATGTGTTATTTCTGTAAGTTATATTTGATTCTTTTTCAAATCTCTCTTCTCTTTTTTATAATGTCTTGTTCTTAATGTTTCAATTTCTTCTTTTATGCCTTCAGTCTTTTCAACTGTACATCATTTTACATTTTCTTTCCAATTATTTTTCTGTCACCTTGGTTCTGAGAGCTCTAATCTTCCTGTGTGTTGTGTCTGCTGACTCCTGTCCATGGATAATTGTTTCCTCACACGTTTTGGAAGTTTTATTGTAAGCTCATACTGAATGGGGCTTAGTACTGTGGAAATTACTGAATTCCAGACGTACTTCCCCAGAATGTTTTTTCATGCTCCTGAGAGATACTCCAGAGTATTGCTAGATCAATATCAATGTTACATTAGTTTATGAGCAGCCTTGTGTTCTGAGACCACAGTAGTGGTACATTGAACTCCAAAGTGCACGAGGCTCAGAACCACCTCACACAGCATCCCCTTTGCTGATGGGCAGACTTTTTCTGGCTCACCCTTTCTGCAGTCCCAGTTTTGCTCAGGGTCTCAGGCCGGCTTCCCAGGTGGCCCTTGTCTCCTGTGTCCACTTAGTTCTTCACACTTTCCAGGTCCTACATTCCTAGAACTGATAGCCTCCCTGAGGGCTACAAGACCTCCACGCACACACTTATAATTCTGGTTTTCAGTTCCCTCTTCGTTTTTGGCACTTGCAGATTTCCTTCTTTTTTACAAGTTCATCTGGTACACTTTTTGGAAAATGTTCCATTTTTATCTGGCATGGCTGGGAATTTGTAGAGGGAGGGCTTTTAGGCTTAGTCTCTCCCCATCTCTTCATTCACCCACTGTAGAATCACCCTGTTCTGTTTTGTTCAACAAGCTTACTGAGCTGCCTGCTGTGTGCCAGAAATTGTGCTGGGTCTCATTCTTTCTTCCCCTTCTGCACGCTCACATGCCCACACATGCGTGTACACACACACAGAGCCGAGGTCTCAGAGTTTAAACATCAAATCTCAAGAGGTAAGAAAAAAAGAGGGCTGGAAAGAATCCATCCTTCTGAGCATTGTGTCTTTAAATCCCCACCACCACACAGCCATCACACCAAAAGACGAACCTTGAACGTCCAGATGCCTGTAAGTGGCCCCCATATTCACTGCTTGGACCTGCAGACTCAGCCTCTCAGACAAGAGCCCTCAGCATTGTTGGAGCGAGGCCCCCCCGCCTCCCTCTGGCACCCTCAGGTCCTGACTTCTCTAGGTATCTGCTCAGCCTGAGACTGCGAGGGGGAGCCAGCACTCTCCCTGCTGTTCCCCCGAGCTCTGTCTGAGTTTCCTACAGGGCAGCCACCACAGCCCCCGCTAAATGGGCCAGTGGCACCATTCTGCCACCCAAATGGGTCAGCTTCCTCCGACACAAACTCGTGAGTGCTGGCATCTGCATGTTTACCCCTCACGGTGGCCCACTGCAGTCTTCTGTGCCCCCTCCCATACCACACTGCTCGAGTCCCGTGGCTGCCCTGTAAGGACAGGCCCTAGAATGACTTGCGGAGACCTCTGGAAACATCTTGCTCTCTCGATTGGCCATTTTCTGAACAATTACTTTGTGTAGGAACACATAGATCTGCTTAGGTGAAAGGTGGAGAGTGCCTTGACCCCCCCCTTAGATGCCTGTGTACAGTCTAGGATGGCTGGAGGTAAGCAATTTGCTGCTAATAATTGAATATTTGGGAAGAAACATCTATTTCTGTAGCAGTTGTGAAGATAAACTCAGGAAGGTCGATTGAAATGGCATGTCACAGCTGCAAATCATTTCTGAGGTCTTAAAAGAAAATG
This sequence comes from Neophocaena asiaeorientalis asiaeorientalis, assembly GCF_003031525.2. Classification (NCBI taxonomy): domain Eukaryota; kingdom Metazoa; phylum Chordata; class Mammalia; order Artiodactyla; family Phocoenidae; genus Neophocaena; species Neophocaena asiaeorientalis. The sequence goes on from NW_020174936.1 coordinate 517,944, forward strand.
AAGGGCTAGAAGGGAACCCCCAACCCCAGCTGTGGAAAAGCTTTAGGAATCAGAGGCTGAGAAAGCACAGTCTCAGAACAAACGCCTTAACTCGGAAAATTCCACAGCCGGGGCGTTGGCCCAGGTAGGCTGGGCTGGGCAGACAGGCAGATTCCACACTAGCTGATGGGCAAGGCTCACACCTTCATCTTACTGCCGCTCCCCTGCATGTATTCTACCTGGGGGGATAGTAACCTCCCCTCGCACTGCCCAGGGTGTATCTGTGAACCCCTGTCTGCAGACAAGCAATCTCTCACCCGACCCCAGAGGCAGAGAGAGCTGGGGGATTTGGCTGGGTGACGAGGCCAGCCAGCAGCCTCCCTGTGTTCAACACCAGCTGAGAAATAAGGCTCAGGAAATGACAGAAAGGAAGCATCACCCCTACTTCTGTAAAATCTGAGTTGACGGGCACGCTTATGTGGGTGGCCCGAGGGGCCCTCCTGAGAATTTACCGCAGAGCCCAGTCAGAGGTGAACAGCCTGCCTGGAAGCTTACCGGGAGAGGGCAGGCCAGAATGCAGCCTCCCTGTGGGCAGGAGACCCCTGAGCCGGGCCTGCTCCATGCTTCCTCCCAACATTGCCACGCCTCCCCCTGGGGACACGACTGAGGGGTGTGATAACAACACAGGTCCCTCCATGTGGAAGGATGAAGCCAGGGCAATGGAGGTTCCCCTGGAATAGTTTCTCTTTTATAGGTGAGGCCATCATGGCCCTTCCCAAGCTATCACGACTCCTGGGCTGCTGAGAGAAGGCTTGTTGACTGTCAGTCCAGGGCTCCGTGCCTTACCCCACACAGGGACAGATGGAAGAATTGCTGTGGAGGTGCCTCAGCTTCTCCCTGCTGAGTTGTGCCTGGGGGCTGCCCTGCAGCCACAATCCCAGCCACCTCCTTCCCTGACTTCCCCTGTTGATTAGCTCGGGCACACCCAGCCTGGAAGGAAGCGTTGACCCCAGGGATGATCATGCGTTGTTATCTCATGTAATTAATATTATAAAGGCTGCCCACTGCCCTGGCACTTGTCAGCCGTTTAGCAGACAGTGGACATATGTGCATTTTTCCAAAAATTACTTAACTTCTCTAATCTGAAGTTATCTCCAGAGTAAGTAGAGATTAGATTGCTAGTTTTGAATCTGTAGCAGTGGAATGCTTTTTATTATGTAAAATTAATGCAGGATCTCAATACTAATATAGGAAAAAAGTAGTGTTTTTTTTAGCATGAATGTGTAAGTAAGTATTCATTGCAGACACTGTAGACATTGTAGAAAGGTGTCCATGAGACTTCTCTTGAAGGACACGAAAATCTGAGAGCCAGGGTCATCGGGGATGGTTATAGTCTAATATTTGCATCAGTGTTCCACTTATCTCTGATACTGTTTCAGGAGCCCCATATCAAGGAAATCCTGACTCACCAGTTGCCCTCTCGGCTCAGGCATCTTTTAAGCCCAATAGAAGCTTTAAAAAGGAATAGCAGAAAAGTTTTATTTTAGAGTTTAGTTGCTGACAGTAGCTAGCAGCTGTTCATATGAATTGCTTACGGTAAATCTACAGGTCAGACAAGAGGGACTCAAAGCTTGCAGGAGCTGACGCCACTGGAAACTCAGAGCAGGCCTGACCCACACCCCTGTCTGGGCATCGTGCACCGGGCCACTGGGCAGATGTGCTTCGTGGGCTCAGTGCACTGGCTCTGGTGTGCTCACACAGTTTTATAGCTACACACAATGTGAGTGGACGTCACAGCCCTGAGTTCTTTTAGATGCCCAGTGTACCACCACAACCTTCCTAGGTGTCGGCCCATGTATGAGCAGTCGGTAATATGCACAGATCTGACAAGCAGACTGCCTGTCTTAAGAGCTGCAGAAAATCAGTTACCATCACAGTGCTGGGTAACACACTGCCAATATTCAGGGTAACATTTAGAGTTGAACATAGTTGAGTGTATATATTATTTTTTAATTAGTTTTTTTTAACAAATACAGCTTAAAATATCTTAATGATTTGAATCAAACATGTGTGGAAGCCCCAGCACACCTCACACTCTACAGCCCTGCTGGTCTCTGAGGTCCCATCCTATCCTACCGCACCTCCATATTGCCGAGAAGGACTGAAGTGTTTTACCCCTGCCACAAGGGCTGGATCCTAAAGGGACATGCAGAGAGCCTTCAAGTAAGGCTGGCAGGCCCAGTGCAGAAAGGTGAAGTGATGGGCAGTACGTTGACCTTGGGGCCCCTCCAGCCTCTCAGATCACCTCTTACAGGCACCTGCCTCATGACAGGACTGGCCCTGCGGCTCGCCTGAGTGCGTGTTGGACTCTTCTTGTTTTGGACTTAGCTGGAGTGTAACTGGGCTGGGCTTGCTTACTTGAATGAGCTCGTGGGTCCTTGGCATTCTGTCCCGTGTGGCGTCCTTGGTGGGAAAGGAGGTGCCTGGTGGCCTGGTCTTCATCCTGAGAGAGAGGAATCCTGTGGTCCAGAGAGTCAAGAGCAGCCTCAGCTTGTGAAGCCTTCTCCCCAGGCCTGCCCACCCAACCTACGGCCCTTCTCAGCCTAGCCTCAGGCTCCTGGGAAGCAGTGTAACTTACCTGTCAATCCAGTTGACTTTTCTTCGCAGTTCCTATGTGATTAGCACTGCCCTGCCCTCGAGGCTTCCAGTCTGTGCTAGGATAAGGTGAGCTCAAATGATAATAATACACAGTAGAACAAGGGTATGCCCTTGTTCTGGGAGAGATGGCACCTCTTGAGAGGAGACATGAAGAAAGGCCCCACAGAGTAGACCTTAGGTTTGGGGTGCAGTCTGCTGCCAGGCATCCTATTTATTATTTCCACCCTTATGTCTAGGGTGTGGTCTCCATAGCCCTGGAAAATTTCTTCCAGGCCCTGGGTCTTCATTTTCCTGCTTCTCTAGAATCTAGACCCAAAGAGAAGGAACAGGGACCACCCGGCGCCTGCTCTGAGGGCAAGCTGTCCTGCAGGGTGGATGCCGCCATCCCCCAGCCCTGGCAGTGACGAGGAAGGACAACATAATGGCTGAGGCTCGGGCTCTGGAGACAACACCACGTTCAAGCGCCGTGGTCTTGGGCAGATTCCTTAATCTTTCTGTGCTTTAGCTTCCTCACCTATAAAACAGGCATAATATAATACTTAATAGATTTGCTGATTATTAAATCAATTACTTGATTGTGCCGGACACAGCTTTGAGCGGGGAGGACACAGTTTGCCTTTTGGCCACTGTCATTTCAGTTTGTCAGTTAAAAATCACTAGTTAAAAGTAATGTACCAGGGCTTCCCTGGTGGCGCAGTGGTTGAGAGTCCGCCTGCCGATGCAGGGGACGTGGGTTCGTGCCCCGGTCCAGGAAGATCCCACGTGCCGGGGAGCGGCTGGGCCCGTGTGCCATGGCCGCTGAGCCTGTGCGTCCGGAGCCTGTGCTCCACAACGGAAGAGGCCCGCGTACCGCAAAAAAAAATAATAATAATGTACCATATATTCTTTTAAAAAGTAGGAATTTAAAACTCACTGTGCCCGCCCCCAGTGAGCAGAGTAGTGCGCTGTCCTCCGCTGGGTTCAGCCCTTAACCCTGCCACTTTCTAGCTCTGTGGCCTTGCCCCAGGTCACATTTATCGGCGTCTCAGTCTCCTTTGTGTGTAAAGGGGGTGATGGTTGGGTTCCGGGCCATGTAAGGCAGCCGGGGCCTGGCCCACAGAAAGGGCTCGATGAATAGATGCAGACAGAGAGGACAGGCAGGTCGCTTTTTCCTGCCTCAGGCCCACGGCCAACTGAGGGCCTGCGACCTGCCAGGCGCTGCACCGGGCAGGCGCCCACACCAGCAAGTCCTTAAATGGTTCACATGCAGGACGTTCTTTAGGAGGCTATACGAGAGGAGAGACTATAGCGACCCCAAATAGGTAAATTCCTATTTGGGAAGAAACTCGAAGCCCAACTAAGGGCAGAGAGTGAGGTGTCAGTGAATGAGCACTGGCCTGGGAGTCCAGACACATCAACCTCAGGCGGTACTTCTCCACAGCAGGCTCGGGGCGTCCACCTCCTGCCCACACGGTGGACCCCTGGACCCCTCCTCTCCCTGCCCCCTTTGGCAGAAGCATGGAGCGCTGTCCACATGGGGAGGGTCCTGCCATCAGTCATCAGGAAGGCATCTCATCACAATGACACGGGTGGGCAAAAATTAGGGGCATTATTACAGAAGGAGAGGGCCAAACTCTAGCGAAGCCCTGGAGGCTAGTGCCCAAGTGAAGGAGGGTGTACTGAACACTCTAGTTTCTCTTCACGAGTTAGTGCACGGGCATGATCTGCCCCTCGGCCCCGTGGTGGGAGGTCTGCACCCGGTGATGCTGCCAGCTTTGGTTGTTGTTGACTCATCTCTCTCACTCTCCCCTGTGCCCGCCTTTTGGATCCATCCTACGTCTTCCAGTGCCATTCTTTTCCCTTCATTATGTCTCCACCTTCTGTGGCGAAGTTTGTGGGCCATTATACTTCAACCCTCGCCGGTTTAATTGTTGCAATTGGCCCTGAGAGAATTCGGGAAAGGAAAGTGGCTCCCACTGCCTGGTGATGAGGCCAGTGAGAACATTCAGCGGCTCCAGCCTGCACGCGCCCTGCCGGCCTCTGCGGAGTGACCACTGACACACTCTGCGTGTGGGTGGCAGGGGCCTGGGTGTCTGGGGCCGTCACCTGGGGTGGAGGATGCTCTTGACAAGCAGCATGTGGGTGTCCTGGCTCCGAGGAGATGGGATCCGCTGATCCTTGGAGGCTGAGGGGGCTGCGAGTTTGTCCACATCTGGATTTCTCTGCCTAGGGGGAGATGTGCATTTACCCAGATGCAGAGGAGGGTCTGGCTTCAAGGGGCTGCAGCCCTCTCCGGACCACACAGAGACCCCCAGAAGGGCTGTGAGGTCGGCTCTCCGGTTGCAGGTGCAGGAGAGCATGTGGTCCTGAGCATGGCATTTGGAGTCAAGAGACCCATGTTGTGGTTCCAGCTCAGCCCTCGCTTGTGCGACTTCGCACAGGTCCCTGAGTGTCTGTTTCCTCATCCGCGAGGGAGCTGTGTGCGCCTCCAGAGTGAGCATGGCGATCGGTGGGAAAATGAGAACAAAGCCCTCAGCAAGGGTCTGGCACACAGCACTCAATCCATGGTGCTGGACTCGGTATTATCCGGTGTGCAGTTTCCATCGGTCTCCAGGCATCTTGGCTGTTGCAGGCATCTGCTCAGGCCTGTCAGGAGCCACCTAGGAATTCAGGCACCTCAGCGTGGCCGAGCGATCTTCATGCTTTTCCCGGAATCGTCCATCAGATTTCGTTTGCTCATTAAAGTCATGGGGAGCACCTGCATCGTGTGCATCACAGGGCTGGAGGAGTGTCTGCTGTACTCCAGGGAGGAGAGGGAGCACGTGTGCTGTCAGGGCCACAGGGGATGCAGTCAAGCCCTGAGAACGTACCAGAGTAGCAACCAGAAGCTCCAGCACTTAACCAGTCATGTCCCCTCCCCGGTGCTCAGTTGCCTTTTCTGTAAAATGGGGTGGCGGTATACTTTCCCTGCTTCCCACCCAGGGCTGACGGGAGGGGGCAGAGTCAAGTAAGAGTGATCTGCCACCCTGACACCACTCTCCCAGGATGTCCCAGGGGTGACACAGGGGTCAGGACCTGCTGTCTCAGTCCCCCTCTGGCCAGGCAGGCCTGAATCCCATGGCAGAAACAAGGCAAGGGGGAATTGCAATCTGGCTCTGCCTACTCCAGCTCAGCCCAGGGAGTGCCCCAGGCAGTAGGTTTGGGTTATAGAGACTTGTGATCCAGTCGCAGCTCTGGGAGATGGGGCAGGTCAACCGTGACCTCTGTTTCCTCGTCTGCAAAGTGGAGGTTATTGTGCCCACCTATGTGACTTAGGACTTAGTGCCTCCACCCCAGACCGTGAGGTGTGCATGGACACTGTGGGCAGAGACGCTGCCAGGCTATCATGGCCCCCAGGGTCTCCAGTGCCATCTCAGCTCCTGTTTCCCTCTGTACAACTCTCCATGTTCTCACTCCCCACATACTGGCTTTCTCTGCGTGCCCATTCAGATGGTGGACCAGGCAGCCTACAGCTCCCACATTCTCCTGTCACAGCCCAGGATGCCTAGAGAGGCTTGGGGTCTCCCCTCCATCTCTGTCTCTGTCTCTGTCTCTGTCTCCGTCTCCTCTCTTTCTCCCTTTATGATTCCCCTTCTCATTCCCCCCAAACCCATCAACAGTGGCTGGGGACAAAACCACTTGTCTCGGTCACTTCCGTGCAGGGTGGTGTAAAGCATCAGGGGTACACAGGAGATGGGGGTCACCTCCCAGTCAGGGAGGACAGGAAAGGGGCAGAGTCGCCACCAGAGCGGTGGATGCTGCCCCTCTCCTCGTCAGCCTCCCGGTGCACCTGGGCGAAATGCTTCCTGCAGTGTAGCCAGCAGCCTTCCTGTAACTGGAGGAACGCTGCACTCTCCCCTCCTGCGGTTCTGCTCTGCTTGTTCCTGAACAGATGATAACAGAGATGGAGCATATGGCCCCCAAAGTCACCGGGCATTCTGGGAAAGTGACACTGTGCCACCCCGGGCTTCAGGGGAGGGGCTCATAGGCTCCTGAGCACAGCTTCTCCCTTTGTTCTTCAGAAGGGCACAAGGTCACCTCCTCTGAGCCTCCTGAAAAGGAAATGTGCTCACTGACTTCAAGAAGAATCCCCTCTATCTAGGTACTGATTTAGGCAGGCACATATAAGGTGAGATGATATGTGTCGGGGTGGGGGACATATGAGAGCCAAGACAGAGTCCCTCTTGGGCCTCTCCCACCTCAGCCCCCCCTCAGGCTTGTGCTGCCTGTGGGACACCCGCCCGACCTGACCTCCCGCCTCCTCCCCAGCCTGGTCCTTGACTGCTCCCACACACAGTGGGGTCTGGGCATCCGAGCCCTGGCCCTGTCCCTCCTGGCTCTGTGATGAGCTCATCAGGAAGGCTGCCTCGAGAGCCCCGCCTGGCCAGAGGGGAGGCAGAGGGGGCCCAAGAAGGGCTCAGAAAGCAGGAGGGAGCAGGGAATTCGGAGCTGGATGGCTGAAGCGAGAGGGAGAGAAGGAGCAGGGGGACTTGGGGAGGAGGCAGCGGGGAGCCCCCCATGCTCTCTGCTCGCCCAGCGTGGCTCCCTCAGTCTCAGGCTACAAAGTTTTTGGTAGGAGAGGAGGCTGCCAAGTGAGCATTCCTTAGCAGAGAAGCACTTGGAGAAGAGAAGGGAAGAGAATGCTTTCCAGTTTTCCTTTCACCTTTGACCTGTGGCCAGGGTGATCCCATGGCTGCCCCTGCTTTTTTCTGACCTTTCCTGGGAACTCCCAAGGAGGCCCTAAGATTGTGAGGAGGAATCTTGTCTCTTCAGGACAGCTGGGGAGGGGGCTGACTAAATATAACCTGGCCTGCCTGTGGGCTAAGTAGGTTAGAGCCTGAGGGGCCACATGGAGGCTGTAGCGCCCCTCCAGAGTCCGGTCCCCAGCCCCCAGCTTCTCACCACGAACCAGCGCATCCGTCCTCCCCCTGACACGTTTGCCTTCCCTCCACTTGCAGATTGTTCATAGGAGGGCTGGAGACAAAGAAGAAAACTGGGGTTGACGTAGCCCCTGATGAGATGATTCTCTGGTCTCTGGGCAGCAACTTGATAGGAACGCTGGCAGCTCCGGTGCCAGGCCTTGCCTGCCAGCTGTTGGAGGGATGCTGGGCTGAGGAAGGGCCAGGCAGTGTGGAGTTAAGATAGGCTCACACCCTTGGGGATCTTTCAGGCTGGTTGGAGTTTCAGGAGAAGGTAGCCAAGCACCAGGCAGAATGTGAGGTTTGCAGCGAGTGCTCTAGACAGGCATGTCATTGCTCCACCTTGGGCCTCAGTCATCTAGGCTGTGAAATGGGGCTGAAGCTGCCCTCACCTCACAGGGCTGTTGGGGAATACTGAGAACAGGGCTTGGAAAGTGATGACGTGCAGAGTCTGGGGAATGCCTGTCACAGCTTCCTTCTCTTCCCTGCAGGGCCACCCATTCATCGTTCAGTTCAACGACGGAAATGCCACCGTGGTGTCCATGTGGGTGTGCAGGGCACTGGAGGAGAGGCGGAGCCAGCAGGGCCCGCCCTGAGGCTGCAGTGTGATGCTGAAAGCCCAGGACTGGTCACCAAGGGGAAAACGTGCCTGTCGTGCCCTTCGTTTGCTGTCCGCGCCAGAAGAGCTTTGCTGGACTCACCTTCGACTCTGCTGGCAGATGACCTTGCCTAGGAAGCCCTCAAGGGTGGCCAACCCCTGCAGGGCAAGCCCTCGCCCCCCCTCCGGGTCTGGAGGCCTGACTGGCAGGGAGGGTAGAGGGGTTGGGGCATCGAGAAGAGAGGTTCCTACGCTCTTGCTGCTCTTCCTTTTTCCTGACGTTCTCCTTTGTAAAGAGTCAGGCCCCGTCAGTATCGCTGATGGGAATAAAAGTATTACTGCTTTGTGACTGCCCACCGCCAGGAGGGTTGTGCTGTGCAGAGGGTCCGTTGCCCGCCCAGGGCTGGGAGCGGCGCAGGGATATTTGTGGCAGTGCCAGCCCCCCAGGAGCGCTTCCTGCAGTTCCGTGACAAGGCCCACAGCCCGGCCCATTTGACAGGTGAAAAACTGAGGCGTGGAGGTCCCTGAACCGAGTCCCACGGCGAAGAGTGGCCAAGCCAGCACTAGAGCTAAGATCTCAGGACCCACGTCACGTGCCCCTTCCTGGGCTGGAGTTTGTCCCCACACTCACGGGCCAGGCAGTCCCGGCAGCAGCTCCAGCTCCAACACAGGGATCTGATCTGGGGCCGTGGGTGAGGAAGGAGACCAAGAGCTGGGAAGAAGCCTGGGGTGGTTCTGAGAGGCCCTCCTTCCCTCCCACCCCACGCCCCGCCACCAGCTCCTCTCTGCAGCAAGCTGGCCCTCACTGCCCTTGACGTCACGCCCAGGGAACCTCACTCACCTCGGGCCATTCACAGCCTTCCTGTTAGGTAATCCTCTCCATCACCGCCAGGTAAGTGTGTTAGCCCCGTCTTAAGGTGAGGAACCGAGGCTCAGAGAGGCTCGGGTTGCACTTGCAGGTCTAAGTGACATCGCGACACATCCAAAAGCAAACTCCTACACCACGCACACATCCAGAACCTCCTCCACCACTTTCCCGTCTCCATCCTCCTGGTGCCCACTCCAACATACTGGGGCTTCGCCTTGCCTCCTTTCTCTTTCACACCGCACATACAGCCTACCTGGAAGTCCTGCTGTCTTTGCCTTCAAACTGCATTGATCCCACCACTTCCCATCCTCATCCAAGGCACCACCACTGGACCACTGCAACAGACTCCTACCAGGCACCTGCCCCTGCCGTCTGTTCTCCACACAGCCACTAGAGCGAGCCAGGTAGAACAAGGCAGATCCTGGCCCTCCCCTCTTGGAACCTCCAGGGGCTCCAGCTCACTCAGAAAACAAGACAAAGACCCAGCAATGGCCTGTGTGACCCTATGCAGTCTGCCCCCATTATCTCTGATCTCAACTCCCATCATCCCCAACTCTCACTCTACTCCAGCCACCTGACCACCTTACTGAGCCTTGAACATCCAGGGACACTCCCCCACTCAGGGCCACAGCAGAGACACCTAGCTGACCCCCAAAGGTTCATGCTCCCTCCATAGTGTAGGGCTGTGGGGAAGCTGCTACCCGGCCCCAGGCCAGCTCTCCCAACCCCCTTGCATTTAACAGGGCCTTGTGGCTAGTTCTCATCAATTGAAGCAGATGGTAGGTTGCTTCCTGGCCAAGAAGCTTAAAATGCAGATGTGCCTTCTGTGTTACATGTTTCTCCATCCTCCTGCTAAATGGAAAAATGACTATAGTGGCAGGTGCGGGAGGCTGAAGTCCGAAAGGAAGGAGGCTGAATCCTTGAATCACCAGTTGGAAGAACGTGCTGCCCCCAGGAACCCATGCACTGGACTGTTAAATGAGCTTGAACTAAACTATTTTGCGTTTATGTTACTGGCAGCTAGTCTTATGCCATCTAACATAGGCCTTCATACCGGGTGCAGGACGTTCTTTCTCCAAGTATCCACATGACTCACTTCTGTCCCATTCAGGACTTGGTTCGTATGGCATCTCAGTGAGTCCTGACCTGACCGCTCTATTTAAAACCACAACCCGCCCACACCTGCCCTCTGGGACTCGTGTTCCCCTTGCCTGCACCACTGTCCTCCATTGCATTTGTTACAAACCACGAATTGGACTCATTTATTTTATCTTCCATCTCCTCCCTTCCCCTCCTCCCCATTAGAATGTACGCTGCACAAGGGCAGAGATTCTGGTCAGTTTTCTTCATGTGGCATCCACCTCTCCAGTGCCAAGAACAGAGCCTGGCCTCGTAGGTGCCCAGTAAATGTGGCCTGAGTGGAAACTGGCTGCACTGTGATTCCCAGCACTGCTCAGCCCTTTGCGCATGAAGGGCTCAGCCTATGTGAGGCATCCTTTTGTTTCCCGGGGCAGAGTTGTCATGTTCTTGGTAACACTTTTCAAGGTGGTACAGGCCTCCAACTGCCCCTGGGCCTGGGGCAGAGCACCTGCCGCATCCCTGGGGCTGGGAGGTCACAGGCTTAGATGAGGCCCGGGCCATCGAGGCTGCTGCTCCCCAGGTCAGTGCTCAGGGCAGGGAGAGCTTCGTGGAACATGTGTTGTGGACTTTTTGAGGAGGAGACGCTCCCCAGAGGGGCCTCCCCAGCCCAGAACATGAACCAGCCACCACCCAGACGTGAAGTTCATTCTTGATTTGAGAAGATTCACCCAGCCAGCCCACTATCCCCAAGTCCCAAACCAGGGGAGGGAGGGAAAATGATCAGGCATCCCATGCAAGCACTGTGCTGAGGGCTTACTTTATCTACCTGTTTAATCTCTGCAGCAATCACATGAGGTAGGAGGTATTATTAATCTGCCCGTTTTACAGATGGAGAAACCAAAGCACAGAGAGGCTAAGAGACTTGCCCAAGGACACCCAGCAAGTAAGTAGCAATGTACCGTTGGGAACTCAGAGCCGTTCTCTTAACCCTGGCTCCAGAAGTCAGTTCCACAAGCACTACATATGTAACACGTGAGCGCGCACACACATACCCTGTCCTCAGGAACTCTGGTGTGCAAAGATACTATATCCGTACCTTTGGAGTGGGGCCCAGGGGTCTGCTCTGTGGCCACCCCCAGGACACAGAGGCAGAGCGTCCTCCACTGGCACTGGGAAACACTGCTCTGGAGGGCTCATCAAGGCCCTGGACCTGGAGGCCAGCTTCCAGGATGACCTCGGACAAAGTATGTCTCCACCTGAGCCTCAGTTTCCCTCTGGTAAATGCAGGAGTTGACCCCACTGAGTCCTGGAGTTCCTCCCAGCCCTGATGTTCCAGAACAGGGGTTCTCACCTTTTGGGGCCATGGACCTCCACAGGTGTCCCACAGAAGTGACAGACCCTCACGCCAGAATAATGTGCACCCACACGCTCGCACACAGTTTTGGCCACGACTTGGGGTTCGTGGAGCCCTGGAACCACTCACTCGTGGACTCCACGTCTGGAGCCCCAGCTTTGGGGCGGCCCTCAAGGTCTAAGTTTCCCTTGTGTTCAGTCTTGGGAGGATGGGGAGCTGGGCGACCCCTGAGGGCTTCTCCTGCAGAGAGCCCCCTGGCTGACAGGCAGGGCCCTCTTTGCCTATGTAGGCTCAGTCATCCCCCCAGTCACCCTTGACAGCCCCAAGGCCAAGCCGCCCTTGCCCTGAGGGGTCATGGAGGACTGAGACCTGGAACACGGAGGGACAGGAATGAGCTCTCCCCTCTGCCCAGAGTGACACCACACCCACCGTCACCCTGCCCACGTATCCAACCTCCACTCCTCCCTTGAGGCCCCTCTCAAACAGCACCTCCTCTTGGAAGCTTCTCTGGTACAGATGTGAGCCCCCTGAGGGTCTGACTCATCACCCCAGGACCTGGCCAGGGCGGCACATGGCAGGTGCTCTGAGTGTGGGAGGGCTGGAGGGCTGGAAGGGTCAGGCCCGCAGGCCCCTCCCCAGGGCTTGTCACTGTCCTGTTCTGGTTTCTCACTCCAACCTTCAGAGATACCCATTTGCCTTCTAACCAGGACATCCAGGAGACCAGACCCCCACGGGATGCAGCCTCAGGCCTCAGACCCTCAAGCCTGGAGGGGGGTGTTTCTGGGACAGGTCAGTTCTCGTGGAGCCCGCAGTTCACACTGGGAGGTGGGTGCCACCCGAGCCTGGAGGCAAGGAGTCCCCTCAGCACTCAGCCCGCTGGACCTTCCTTGTCCTGCCCTTGGTTTTCCCTTCTGGGAAGTATGGGTTACAGGACCCCAGGGCTTTGGAGATGCTCCAAGAAGGCAATGGGGACAGGGTGGGACCCTTGTTCCCCACATGTGTTCAGACAAAGGCCTTGTGGCCCAAAGCAGTGTGACCCAGAGCTGAGCCCAGCCCATTCGGGGGTTGTCAGGCCAGTGCAAGACGGGCTGGGTGCCGTAACCCGGCTGAGGTAAGCCATGGGTGCCCTGCCTGCAGGCCAAGAACCTGGGGCCTTGCACTTGAGGTGAACAGACGTGAATCTTTGGGGGGAAGGCATATGCTTCCGGATCTCTGCACACTCAGTGCTGAAGGCCAGAATATAACCTCAGAGTGAGGCCCTGGGATGGTGCCAGCCATGCAGGCAGGCAGCTCCTCAGACCCCCTCTGTCGCACAGGTTGGTTAGACGGGGACGGACAGCTGCCTCCACGTGGGCTGGGGGAACCCAGAGAGGGTCATGATGCTGCCTCCAAGATGTCTTCCATCCCCACTGACCGCTGCCCAGATTCCCCACTGGAGCTTCGTCCTGTAGCTAAGTCTGGGCCCTATTAGGATGGGAGCCTGTGTTCACAGAGTACAGGGAGGGTGGGGAGAGAGGCAGTGCCAGGCAAGGCTGCAGAAGAGCATGAAACAACAGAAGCAGGAGGGCAAGAAGGGAGCCAGTGCCAACAGCCCATAGCAGCCCAGGCAGCCAGCGGGGTCCTCACTCCACACTTGAGGCCAGGTGGGCTCCCAAGGCTGTACTGGGTCCAGGTCCCAACCTCCTCATTGAGGGGCTGGGGTGCTTCCCCTTCAAGCAGCCAGAAATGGCTCAATCCCACCACAGGTGGGAGGCTGAGGCCAGGATCAGTTGTGAGGGACTTGTGGAGAAGGCCAACAGCTGTGGTGATATGGGACAAGGGCGGGGAGCCCAGGCAGGTGGAAGCAGAAATGGCCCAGGACGCAGCCCCCAAGCCTGGTCCTTGTGGGCGCTGGCTGCTAGTGCAGGGGAGGGCAAGCAGGAGGGAGATGGGAGGAGGTCACCAGCCCTCGGTGGCAGAGCTGGGTTTTGATGGCACTTCCTGGCTTTGTCATGACTCCTTTCCGGTTGGCAGAAACCGTGTCCTGATCCACCCGAGGTGCCCGTAACCTGAGAGACAGGCAGGTGGGTGCGGCTGGCAATGGGAGGGACCCTGCAGGAGGCAGCCAGGTGGAGTCCCAGAGACAGCCTGGGCTGGCACACTTTATAATCCAAGATGGATTATAAAGTGGGGCGGGGGGAGCCACAGAGCCCAGGCCTCGTAATGACAAATTTTCTGCTGAACAACTACAAATATTCGCCGTAACTTTGGACAGGGTCTGAAAAAGACTTTGTTTCCTCCCTTGGCGGTATCATTTGTCTTGTTTTGAAGCCACGAGATTGCAGGGAGGAACTTACAGACTAAAGTTTGTCTTAATTGCTGTGGTGTCACCACCTCTCTGGCAGATAACAACACAATGAACAAGTCGATGGGGCTGAGCCCTCCAGGTCCTTCTTCTAAAGTGAGACAAATTTCCCTCCTTTGAGCCCAACAGTCCATCGACAGCTCTGTCATTTATTTATCTCCCTAACGGTTTGCATTAACTTGCAAGGGATAAAAAGTCTCTCCTGCCCTCAGACTTAGTTAAAAGCATCCAGTCAGGCTGTATTGCTGGTTCTTCCCCAAATTTGCCTTTTATCTTTCCCCCAAATTTGCCTTTTATCTTTCCTCCATTTGGGGAGGTGGGTAGTAGGGAGAGCAATGGGGTGTACACTGAGAAAAGCAGTGAGGGTGGCAGGATGAGAAAAGAGCATGGAGGGTCCCCGGAGTTCCAGTGTCCAGATCACTTTAATTCTGAGAAAGAGGAGAAATAGTGCTGTCTTGCAGTTATCGGCTGGGCACAGCACACTGCCTTCACACTTGCCTTGGTGGTTCCTCCCAGCACCCCTGCAAAGGCAGGGGCATGGTTGCCCCACCTCTGTCTCCCACTCTATGTTCCCATCACAGGGGGTGATGCTCTACTCCTTGAATGAGCTGAGCCCTTTCTGCCTGTGAGCCATTGCACAGGCTGTTCCCTCAGCCCCGGACACCTTTCCCCACCACCCTTTTTCTCCTGCCCAACTCCTACTCATCTTCCAAGGCTCAGCTGAAATGCTCTGGGAAGGCCTTTTCTGACACCCACCCACCCTGGATCCCCGTCACTGCGCGACCTTACTGTCTTGTCCTCATTGCTTTTCTTGCACCGTCTGTCTGCCTTGTTCCAGTGAGAGCCCCAAGAAGGCAGGAGCTGGGGCACTGCCTGGCATTCAGGAGATGCTTCAGAGGTAGTGATTAAATAAATGGAGGGGAGGCTGGCGGGGCTGGTAGGGCTTCAGAGAACTTAGTGACCCGGCCTCCACCATGCCCCCATCTAGGAACAAGACCCTAGTTAACACTGCACAGCTGTGGAGTGTGGGTTCTCTTCAATCTCCTCTCTATTGTTCTGCATTTTCCTAATATAATGCAACAAACGTATTATTTTTATAATCAAAATAATTTGTTTTGAAGGTATCTTAAATCTCTTGGTCAGCAGGGCAGTGGGAGAGGCAGCATTCAATGTAAGTTCTTCTGACACCCAAATGGAACCCTTCTCCTCCTCCCCCCACCCTCCACGGCCTCCTGGACCCCTTTTTGACAATCCTGTGTGGAAGGCATGGGCTTGGAGTCACACAGACCTGGACCCAAGTCCTGGCTCCTCCACTGACTCGCTGTGTGACCCTGGGCAGGATGCCTAGCCTCTCTGGAAAGGCCTGTTTCCTTATTGGTAAAATGAGGTAACAAGAGTGCCCACCTAATGGGTTGTTGGTGGCATTATTGAATCATTCTCCATGCTGACCATGACATGCACAAAACACTTCCAAAGGGCTGGCTTCCTCCCCCCTCCTGCAGGCACCCCTGCCCCACATATACACAGACCCACACAGCCACTCCTCCATCCCTGTGACTCCCCACTTTTTCATCTGCCCCCTGCCCTTCAGGTCTGGAGAAGGACAAATGATGAGGATAATAAGACACATCACCGCCAGTGAAGGCCCCTGCACATTTGGCATGAGGGCCTGGTATGGGTATTCTGGCCTCTAATGGCAGTGCCTGTGGGTGACCAGAATGCTCCCCGCCAGTGAAGGCCCCTGCACATTTGGCATGAGGGCCTGGTATGGGTATTCTGGCCTCTAATGGCAGTGCCTGTGGGTGACCAGAATGCTCCCCGCCAGTGAAGGCCCCTGCACATTTGGCATGAGGGCCTGGTATGGGTATTCTGGCCTCTAATGGCAGTGCCTGTGGGTGACCAGAATGCTCCCCACCAGTGTGTTCCTCAGCCCACACCCAGGCCTGCCTTGGCTTCCCCAGGAGGTTTGTGCAGCTCAGGGCAATAGCTCCAGGCTCAGCCCCGGCCATACCCAGTCGGGGCAAAGCTCTGGATTCCAGGCAGTAGCTCAGGAGGCTGAGGGTGTGGACAGAAGTGCCCCCACCTGGATGCACACATGCTGTCATCCATATGCTGTATTCATCAAGTTCCCGCATACACTCCAGCCTCCCAGGGCCTCTTTTTTGAGAGAGAAGTGTAGTAGGCAGAATATGACAGCCCCCCAAAGATGTTCACATCCTGACACCCAGAATCTGTGAATATATACATATATTACAGGGCAAAGGAGAATTAAGATTCTTATTCACCTGACTTTAAAGATTATCCTGGGACTTCCCTGGTGGTGCAGCGGTTAAGAATCCGCCTGCCAATGCAGGGCACATGGGTCCGAGCCCTGGTCCGGGAAGATCCCACATGCCGCAGAGCAACTTAGCCCTTGTGCCACAACTACTGAGCCTGCGCTCTAGAGCCCGCGAGCCACAACTACTGAGCCCGCGTGCCTAGAGCCCGTGCTCCACAACAAGAGAAGCCACTACAATGAGAAGCCCTCGCACCACAACGAAGAGTAGCCCCCGCTCACCGCAACTAGAGAAAGCCCGCACGCAGCAAGGAAGACCCAACACAGCCAAAAATTAATTAATAACAAAAATAATTAAGTTAAAAAAGATTTTCCTGGATTATCCAGGTCAGCCCAGTGTAATTATAAGGGTCCTTTATTTATTTATTTTGGGGTACACGGGCCTCTCATTGTCGTGGCCTCTCCTGTTGCGGAGCACAGGCTCCGGACACACAGGCTCAGCGGCCATGGCTCATGGGCCCAGCCGCTCCGCGGCATGTGGGATCCTCTCGGACTGGGACACGAACCCATGTCCCCTGCATTGGCAGGCGGACTCTCAACCACTGCACCACCAGGGAAGCCCTATAAGGGACCTTTAAAGTGGAAGAAGGATGGGGCTCCCCTGGTGGTCCAGTGGTTGAGACTCTATGCTTCCACTGCAGGGGGCGTGGGTTCGATCCCTGATGGGGGAAGTTCTACCTGCTGTGAGGTGCAGCAAAAAATGAAGAGGGAAGCACAGGCAGAGAGATTTGAAGATGCTACACTGCTGGCTTTGAAGAAGGACCCAGGAGCCAAGGAATGCAGGTGGCCTCTAGAAGTTGGAAAGGGTAAGGAAATGGATTCTCCCTAGAGCCTCCAGAAGGAATGCAGCCCCGCTAATGCCTTGATTTTAGCCCAGTGAAACCCATTTCTAACTTCTGACCTCCAGAATTATAAAATAATATCAATACATTTGTGTTGTTTTAAAACACTGTGGTGGGCTTCCCTGGTGGCACAGTGGTTGAGAGTCTGCCTGCCGATGCAGGGGACACGTGTTTGTGCCCTGGCCCGGGAAGATCCCACATGCCGCGGAGTGGCTGGGCCCGTGAGCCATGGCCGCTGAGCCTGCGCGTCCGGAGCCTGTGCTCCAGGTAGTTATGGCAGCAATAGGAAACTAAATGCCTCCTCTTCATTTTCCAGCCCAGGCTGTCCCAAATGCCTTTGGAATACACTGTTCCATGCACACAGCCCTTTACAGTTTACAAAGCCCATATTCCAGGCCCCCATCCTCAGCTGCCCTCCCCACTCACCAGCCTTTGCCCGCTTTCCTTCTCTCTCCCTCCCTCCCCCCACCTCTCCCAGCACCATGCACCAGCACCACCAACTCCCATTCTCCAGGAGTCAGTTTCCCTCCTCCAGTTCCACTCCCCTACCCATTTCCCTCCCCAACAGGGCTCAGAACTCAGCCTCCTTGAGCCCTGGAGGCTGACCCTTACAGGGCCTCAGTCATCCCAGTACCAAGGACTAGGGACTCCCCCCAGGGCCCCGTAGAGACTCTGAAGACACTGTTTATTCATCAGATCCTTCCTCAGCACCTCCTGTGTTCCAGGAGCTGGGGACACGGTAGGGATCAAGGCAAACTAGTCCCTGCACTCTGGAGCCTCAGTTTCCTCAACTGCAAAATGGGATAATAATATCTACTTTGCAGGGTTATTGTGAAGATTAGAAATGCATTTATAACAAACGTCTAACACAGTGTAACAGAAAATAAGTAATAGCTATTATTATTATAAGTATTAGTCTTTAGGTGTGATTCATTCATTTCCTTGTAGCCTCTGGTGTGTGGGGAGGTATAACTAAAAAAAATAAAAATAAAATAATAAAGCAGGGTAAAGGGATAGAGAGGGACAGGATTAGGGCTGGGGTGGAGCAGTGGTATTGGGAGGAGGGTCACTTTCCTATTTCCATTAATACCAGCTAAGAAAACTGGAGCTCCCACTGTGTGCCAGGCTCTGGACTGGGGCCTCTCATCTCATTTAGTTCTGCCAACATTCCTGTGATGCCAGCATGCCCATTTCATGATTGAGGAAGCTGAGGTTCAGAGAGGTGAAGCAATTCACCCAAAGCCACACAGCCAGGAAGTAGTAGCCATAAGATTTAAACCCAGATCTGTCTGAGGTGAAGGCTGTTTCCTCAGCAACAGCTGTCTCCCTGTAAGATGCAGACTATGTTCTTTCAGAACTCTCGCTCCACTAAGAGACATGGAACACGCCACTGTCACTTCGTCCCAGACCGTGTCGTAATGAAGGCACATGCCACATACATCAGAAGGCAGAGGAAGAAGAGAATTATCACTGGGGGAAGAGGGAACACCTCAACAATATTTGCGGAGGAATGACTGGTTCCTGATTCCTGAGCAGTGAGCTTCCATTTACATCTGCAGAGGGAGGAGGCTGGCTGGGCCCCCCTCTCTGGGGAGGCCCCATCTCTCCTGGAGAAAGGAAGATAGTCGTTTCTCCAGACCAGAAAAGCCAGTGGGGTGCCAAGACAATTTATGGGGAGAGGATAATATTTTCAACAAATGGTGCTCTGGCAACTGCGTATCTGTATGCAAAAGAATAAATTTGAATCCCTACCTCTATCAGACACAAAAAATACTGTAAATGGAACAGAGACCTAAATGTAGGAGTTAAAACTATAAAGGTCTTAGAAGAAAACATAGGAGTAAATCTTATGACCTTAGGTTTAGCAAAATCTTCTCAGTTTTGACACCAAAAGCACAAGCAGCAAAAAATAAAAGATACATTGGACATCATCAACATTAAAAACAAAAGACATCATTAGAAAGTGAAAAGACAACCCACAGGGCAGGAGAAGATATTTGCAAATTACATATCTGATAAGGGACTTGTATCTAGAATATATAAAGAACTCTTTCAATTTAATAATAAAAATACAAACAATCCAGTTGAAAAAGTGGGCAAAGGATCTGAATAAACATTTCTCGAAAGATGTACAAATGGCTAATAAGCACATGAAAAAGATGCTCAAAATCATTACTCAGCAGAGAAATACAAGCCCAAACCACAGTGAGATACCATTTCACACCCACTAGAATGGTATAATAAAAAAAAAATCATCATAAAAAGTGCTGTCAAAGATGTGGAGAAATCAGAGCCCTCATACATTACTGGTAAGAATATAAAATGGTGCAGTGCTTTGGAAAACCAGTCTGGCAATTCCTTAGAAAAAGATAAACATAGAGTTACCATGTGACCTGACAATTCTACACCTAGTGTGTACCCAAGAGAAATGAAAACATACAGTCACACAAAAATTTGTACATTAATGTTCATTGCAACTTCATTCCAAATAGCCAAAAAGTAGACACAACCCAAATATTCATCAGTGGATGAAAAACCAAAATGTGGATATCCATACAATGGAATATTATTTGTCAATAAAAAGGAATGAAGTACTGATAGATGCTACTGCATGGATGAACCTTAAAAACATGCTCAGTGATGGGCTTCCCTGGTGGCGCAGTCGTTGAGAGTCCGCCTGCCAATGCAGGGGACACGAGTTTGTGCCCCGGTCTGGGAAGATCCCACATGCCGCGGAGCGGCTGGGCCCGTGAGCCATGGCCGCTGAGCCTGCGCGTCCGGAGCCTGTGCTCCGCAACGGGAGAGGCCACAACAGTGAGAGGCCCGCGTACAGCTTAAAAAAAAAAAAACAAAAAAAACATGCTCAGTGAAAGAAGCCAGACACAAAAGACCACATATTGTACGTTTCCAATTATATGAGAAGTCCGGAATAGGCAAAGAGAAAGTAGTTTAATGGTTGCCAGGCTCTGGGGGAGGGTGGGAAGATGGGGTGATATCTAATGGGTATGGGTTTCTCTTTGGGGTGATGAAACTATTCTAAAGTTGATAGTGGTGATGGTGTACAATTCTTTGAATACATGAAAAACCACTGAATTGTACACTTTAAACATGTGAATTACATCGCAAAAAAACTCAACCTGTCCCAGCAAGCAGACTGAACCCCACCAACGTTCAGGCAGCTGTCCAGAATTGATCTGAGGCTGTTAGGGAAGGGGAACTCACAGATACTGAGTACCTACTCTGTGCCGTCTGCTTGTGCAAGGCTGGGACTATGGGGAGAATTTTCAGGAGCCTGAGAGTGAATCCCTGCTTAAATTGTACACCCGAGGTACTCAGTCTAGTCCCAGACCTGGCTATGTGCCGTACACCCAGCACCTTATTTAATCCTTATGACATCCTGTGGGACCCAGGATATCCTGTAAGACCAGGAACTATTTTACAGATGCAAGTTTGGAGACTCAAACAGAGCAGAACTGGGATTTGAACCCAAGCCTTGCTGAGTCCAGAGTCTGTTCTCTTTCCAGCCCCTCCGCCCACCATGCTGTGTGGAGGAGGCCCTGGGAAGGAAGCCCTTGCTACCAGGGAGCACTCAGCAAGCCTGCCAGGTGCTCCCTACCTGCCTGCCAGAGCCCATTCCCCGCCTCCTGTGAGAACCAGCCTTCAGCCTTCAGAGGCTTTGCCTGAGTAGCCTTGCCTGAATCTGTGTGGAGGCTGAGAATCCCAAGACCTTCCTAGACATCACCAGGAAGCATAGAACCTACAACTCTTGAAGAACCTGACTGGCTACTAAACAGCAAGGGCACCGTTCAATCACTGTGGCCAGCAAGTCTGGTCACAGCCCTTCCATTCAAATGTTGTTCACTCATTCATTTAACAAACACGTTGAGCACCAACTGTGTGCTAGGCCTTGTTCTAAGCCCTGGGAATACAACAGCAAACAAAACATTCCAGTGGGAGAGACAGAAAACACGCACAAACAAATCAGGAAATATTAAGCAGTGAACAATCCAATGAAGAAAATAAAATAGCATCAGACAGACAGGAGTGAGGGGTCCAGGCAAGCAGACAGGCTTAGAGGAGGCTCGGTGTAGTGTCCAGGAGAGTCCTCTGAGGCTTCTGAAAGGCAGGTACTGAGGAGAGAAATGAAGGTAGCCTGCTCTGTGGGGCGGAGGCCTCTAAGGGCCATTGAATTTTCTTCCTGTGTGTTCCTTGGCTTGGTAGGAAATTTCTAAGTCCCACAGAGTCTCCCCTGTGCTAAAGATCTCGGATAGAGAGAGACTTAGAGCTAAGCTGGGACTGACAGCAGGTGAACCCTTTGGGGAGAAGAGGCAGCTGGGACCCAAACTAGAGATTTTGGGTTGGGGAGGAGTCCTGGCACCGGCTGAGATACCCACCCTCTTTCACAAATACCTCTGTTCAGGCCTTGGGGATATCTGTGTCTGGTTGGGGCAAATAAGTCCGTCCTGGGCTCCCTCCTCAGTCCCTCCCAGCCTAACTTGCATCCCCAAGTGCAGAGAGAGCCCCAGATTGGGCAGAGCCAGTCCCTTCAACATTCTCAAGTCTTCCAGGCTCTGCCCCTCCTCCAAGCTTAAGCGACCTACACTCAAGCAGTGTCCCTCAAGCTCCACCCCCCATCCCCTCAGGGCTCCAGAAGAAAGATGTTTATCAGCAGTGCCCTTGGGCCTCTGAGTCAACCCTTCACTCCTGCAAAGTGCCAGTGTGCCCATCCTACAGATGCACATATTGAGGCCAAGCCAAGGTCCATGGTTACTCAAGTGGACAGTAGAACTGGATCTAGGCTGAGACTTTTCTCCCTCCTTTTCATTTCCCGAGGGAGAAGTCCTTCGTTGGCAGGAGCGCTGGCCTGGCCTCTGATCCCCAAGAGCCGGGTCTGGGAGGCAGGAACCCGGAGTGTATGGCCTCTCGCAAGCCCTGGCCTCTCCCTGGAGCTTCAGTCTTCCCGTCTGCACACGGAGCGAGGTGGGTACTTCTCAGCACCTTCGTGCGGGTTCCGTGGCCCCCGCCTCCCCCGCGATCTCACCTCTGCTCTCAGCTGCGGCCAGCAGGCCCCGCCCAGCCACCTTCATTTGCTGGGGCCGGGCCGCTGGGAGGGGCTAGGGTCTATCTGGTCGTCGGATTAATATCCAGATATTAAGTAAACAATAGATTAGCAAAACTACAAGAAAATTTTACAGCCCTTTGCATTTGGCAATCATTGAGTGTTAATTAGAAATTCATTACAATTAAAACCCTGCCTAAACAGGGCCTGCGCGCCTTAATTACATCTGATTTTTAATTCAGAATACGTGTTTACACAGTAAGCGCTACGTACCCCATGATTATCCCCAATCCTCTTTATACTGTACTAATTATGTAAATTAAACCTAATTAATTGACGAAAACTGCCGTTAATTCAACTGGTAAAAGATACGTGCTTGAGGAGGAGGCGCGACCGCCCAGCCCCAGCCCAAGCGGGAGCCGGAATGGGCGTGGGACGCCCGGCTCTGTGCATGCGACGCCGGGGGCTCAGAGGCAGCACAGACCCAGGGCTGGTCGGTTGCACGCCAGGCGCGTCCCTGATCCACAGTCTGGCCCTCCGACCCTGGTGCACACGGCAGTGGATAAAAGATTCAGCGCCAATGGGGGTCAGGAAGGCCAAGGGCACCGACTCCCACGGGTTCCCCAGGCTCTGGACAGGGCCGCACGACTCAGAGCCCTGTCTGAGCAAGAGGGGTGCCACCCTCCCCTGTCTGAGCCTGAGTTCAAGTCCCAGCGCTGCCCCGCACTGGCTGCCTTCATCTGAGCAAGTGACCTGGCTTTGCTAGGCCTGTTTCCTCCTCACGGAGTGTTCTGAGGGCGATCCCAAAAGCTCCTCCTGAGCTGTGCAGCGCTTGTCTTCCTTCACTAAACGAGGCCCTCCAGGCAGCATGCAACGCACGACATTTGGGGTCTGGGAGATCAGCCTGCACCCCTTATTGACCGAGGAACCTGGGTGAGTTGGCTTCCACTGCCTGACCCTCGGTTTCCTGCCTGTAAAATGGGAATAAATGATCTCTACCTATTTCCAGGGCTGTTGTGAGAAAGGGCTCTCTGCAAACTGTAAAATGCTCTTTGCGGTGATACTAACCAGTTGGACGCTGGTCCAGAGCAGAGCCCAGCTCCGACCCCAAGACCCGCTCCCCGGAGATCACTACCCCTCAAGTGAGTGGTGCCGCCTCCTCAGCCTCTCTCCAAGCTCCTTTAAGTCTTTCTCCAGTGCAGAGCCGGGTGAGAGGGCAGGCTGGGTCTGCGAAGCCGGACCGGGTGCAGGGAGCTGTCCGCAGTTTGGTTCTGAACGGAGACGCAGGGGTGAACCTGCACCCCCCTGGCGTTGCAACCCGCAAAGAGAACTTTTGTCTGAGAAGTCCCCGGGGCCCCGCGGCCCGGCTGCCGGGAGTTCTTTAGAGGCCGGCTCCAGAGGCGTTGCTGGCCCTCGCAGTACAATAGAGGCAGGGTAGGCAGGCCCTGCTCAGGGGAATCCTCCCCATCTTTTTCCCACTCCCAAGCCCCACCACCCCGGGGGTGTCCTGGCTCCGAGACCGTTGTCACCACCACGCCGAATTCTGAGATGCCTTTTAAAAAATCATTAGGAGGCTAAGAATAATTACCGAACGGGATTGTAATTATAGGGTGGGGAGGCCGGCCGAGGGAGGGGGGATGAGCAGGTGGAGGCAGGGGGCGGCTCTCAGACCGGGACGGAAAATAGGTTCCTGTCTTCCTTGGAGGGAAGTGGGGCGGGAGGGAGGTAGAGATCGGCAGAGTTAGAACGGGACAGAGGCAGAGCCTGGGAAAGACGCGCCAGTGGAGGGGCAAGAGTCAGAGAGAGAAAAGGGGCTGAGCAGGCTCTGGGAGGAAAGAAAGAAAGACAAGGAAATCCAAGAGAGAGAGACGGGAACCCTGGAAGGGAAAGAGCAAGAACCCCTCTAGAAGAGACCCCGCAGCAGAGACTAAGCCCTCAAGCTTGGGGGGGAGGGTAGTTTCGTGACCTCGGAAAACGCGTTAGCCAAGGGGAGAAGGGGGTGGCAAACGAGTCCTAGGGCCTGGCCGCCCCCTCTCTCCAAGGGTAGGCCTGGGCGATCCGCTCCCACCCCCTGAGGCGTGCCCCAGGGTCCCTGCGACCCCGCAGAGAAGAGAGAAACAGAGGAGAGAAGTGTAGGAGAAGGGCGAGACGAACCCTAGAGGAGCCCGAGTGCCGGAGGGGAGAGGGCCTGGAACCCAGAGCGAGAGGGAAAACGAGGGGGCGGGGGCGAGGGCGACCCGGCGCCGCTGGCCGCGGAAGATTTATGGCGCCGCCCGGGTTCCAAGGACGGGCTGCTCTCGTCGCTGCTGCCCGCGTCGGTAGCCGCCACAGCCGCTGCGCCCCCTGCCCTGGCGGCCCGCCGCGCCCCGGGCCATGCCTGCCATTATTAACTTCTGTTTGATTAGGGTAATTGTTCAAACTTGGGACGGACAGTATGATTAATTATAGTTTAATTAACGTGTCCATTAAGGACACTTAATGCCACGGAGGGGTGGGGGGCGAGGGGGCGTACGGGTGCGGGCACAGAGGGAGGGAGTGCGACTGATAACTCAAATAAGGAAAGACGGAGATTGAGAGAGAGGGAGAAGATGAGACCCACTGGGATAGTGGGGGAAAGGATGGTGAAGACAGAAGCCGACAGAGAAAAGAGAGGGGTGGAGAGAAATGGAGCTCTGGGAAGAGAGAAGATGCCAGGGAGCGTCTGCAGCATCAGGGGCTAGAACCCCACCACGGGGAAACTGATTTCACAGGAGAGCTAGGGAGTAGTCTAGTGGTCAACTAGTAGTTGACCCCAGGTATCTCCCAGTGATGACTTGGATCCAGCCCTGGGCTGGTTGGTGTTGGGGGGCGGCGGGGAGAGTCAAGGCCTAGGACCTCCAAACCCAGTTCCCGAGTCCACAGCTCAGTGAAGGAGGCAGGAGGTCACCCCTCCCCAGGCTGGAGCTGTCCTGACACCTCGCATCCAAGTCTGAAGCCGTGGGGGAGTTGGTTCTGCCCCTTTCCAGGTGCCATTCCCCTGGTACCCCACATCCTGATCTCTTCTCCGGCTCCCCACACTACTGGCCTCCCAAGGCCAGTGCCTTGGCACGAAAGTGCAGTACCCATCCCCTCTCCCTTTCCTTCTGAATCTTCCGTAGCCCCATTACCTGGCCTTGGTCTCGGTCCTGGCCCCTTAGCCGGGAGCGCTGAGGCCTCCCCACTTTGTTCTTGGGGGCAAACTTTGTGGCCCCAGGCCCTACCTCCCTCCTGGTCCCCTTAATGAGCTTGGGCCGCAGGTGCCGGGCGCAGGGAGCAGGTGTGTGGCCGCTTACCTGGGGCGCCCAGACGCGGGGGCTGTGGGGAGGCGGAGGGCGCGGCGCGTGGCCCGCGGACTAGCGGACCCCGGGAGGGCGCGAGTGACTGCGCGGGCGGTGGGTGTGGCGCCCCGGCTCGCAGATGTCAGGCGCGCCCGCCCCGCGCTGGCCTCGCCACTCGGGCTGTCACCGCGCCTTGCCAGCCGCCGCGCCATGCGCTCCAGGCTTCGGCCTCCACTCCGGGCTCGTCCGGGGCATCAGGGGCAAAGGCACAGGGCACAAGTCTCCCCGCCCGGGAC
>NW_020174936.1:543674-545529 GCF_003031525.2 Neophocaena asiaeorientalis asiaeorientalis
GACTCCCGCCCGCCGCTCCGCCCGCCGCGCACCTCCGTTCACCGCTCGCCCGGCTCCAGCCGCCGCCGCACGGTGAGTACCCGCGCCCGGTCACCGGCTGCCCCCGCGCCCTGTCTCTACAGCTTTTTTCGTTTAGTTCTTCCGATTTGGGTTCTTGTGGTGGTTGTTATTATTATTATACCTAAAGACTCCATCGCCTCACTCTCTGCGCTGCCTGCCTCCCGCCTCGTCGCCCTCTCCAAGCTCACCCCTCAAGCCCCACGAGCCGGCGAGGGCTCCCTGAGCCGCCCTGGCCGCTGCTCCTTGTTACTGCGCACAACCCTTTGCCTGGGCTTTCCACTCTGGCTTTCGAAATTCGGTTCATTTCCTAGGGTCCCCCTTCTCCTGGATCCGGGGTCCGGAGCCCCCTCCCCCATTAGGGAAAACCCCGGGGGGACTCCAGACCGTCAGTCTGGGGAGGACGCGCTCGGATCAGGGCGCTCCCTTCACTGCATGCGGGCAAGGCACACTTGCCGATTTCGGGAAACCGAGAAGACATTATCATTTCCCAGAACCGTGGCTCCCTCGCCACCTCCCTAGCCTGAGAACCCTTAAAAGGGGGGTGCGGGGCTTTTCTTGCAGAGCCCTCAGCCGAGGAGTTAGGACAGTGCTTTTGCCTCCTAAAATGTTGCAAGGGACTTCAACGCAAAAGGAGGGTCTACTAGTTTCAATTCGATCCACGGAGATAAAGATGAAAGACAGATAACAGATAAATAGCTTGATACTTGAAGAAGGTATGAAGACAGATGGGAGAAAGAGGAGCTAGCGAGGAGAGACAGACAGCTCAGAACAGATAAGACCGACAGATGCGGGGTACCTAGACAAACAGAGAGGGAGGGAGGGAGACAGACTGACAGAAGATCCCAGTCTCCTTGATGAAGCTTTTGAGCTCGGATGCCCTGTCCTGCTAGAGCTGCCCCCTTTGAAAATTGATTTGCCTTTTCTGCCGAGTTTAGAGGAGGGGCCCTCGGGGTTGGGCTGCCTGGGCCGCAGGAGCCCCTGCAGCCATGGGCCGGGTGGGAGCCTTCGGTGTCTGAGGATACATGGCTGGGCTCAGCCACCTAGGGGGCCCCAAGCATCAATCCCCGGGTCCTTCCCGCTGCTGAGGTCCGCAGACGCGGCTGCCTCCCTGCCTCGGCCAGAGAGCAAAGCTCGGGACCAGCAGTAACTTTTGACCTGGAGCCTTGTGGTGGCTTCAGAGACCGGCCAGGATCCTTCTCAGCCCATATGAGTCAGGACAGCCCGGCACGAAGGATACTCAAAAAAAGAAAAAAAAGATGCTCCAAAAGAGGAAGCTCAGAACCTGGAGAGACTGCATTTGCCCTGAGTGGGAAAGGCATATCTGAAGGAGGAAAACTTAGGGAGTGGATGCCTAGAAGCAAAAGAGAAGTGGCTTCTGAGGAACTTCCTTGAGAACCTCTCCGTCCCACATGCTGACCCGGAGGGAAACCAGCTTTGGCCTGGAACGCAGCTGAAAATGCAGAAAATATGGTTAGGAATTGCTTGACCCTGATCCCACTGATGGTTGGAAAGAAAACGGTTTATATTTC
Organism: Neophocaena asiaeorientalis asiaeorientalis; assembly: GCF_003031525.2. Lineage (NCBI taxonomy): Eukaryota > Metazoa > Chordata > Mammalia > Artiodactyla > Phocoenidae > Neophocaena > Neophocaena asiaeorientalis. The sequence goes on from NW_020174936.1 coordinate 545,264, forward strand.
CAGCCGGAATCTTTCTGCTCAACGAACGCGAGGCTCCGGGCGTGAGAGGAAAAGCTCGTGTTTGTGGAAAGCAGTGCTGTTATCCCGGGGAGCCGGCTTGGCGCGGAGCTGGGTGCAGTGGGGGCAACCCTGAGGCTGGGCACTCACGGCGTGCTTTGGAAAGAGTCGGGTTCAGCACCACGAACAGCGGTCGCCTCTGTCTCTCCCCGCCTCCCTCACGGCCTCTAGACCCTCCTCCTTCTCCTTGCCACCTCCCAACCACCCCC
>NW_020174936.1:545594-547305 GCF_003031525.2 Neophocaena asiaeorientalis asiaeorientalis
TGGGCAGCGGCCGCCCCTCCCCCCTCCCTATTCCTCCCTGCGCTGCCCCCGCCCGCGTGCATGCGCGACTGAGCAGAGGGGCGGCCTGTCCCCGACGTCAGGGCTTCAGGACCCGGACGGGTAGGGCAGCCTGCGAGGGTGGCCGAAGACGCACGGATCTGGGCGCCAGGAAGCCTGGGTTCGGCAATGGCTTTGCTGTGTGGCCTTGGGCAAGTCACTCTCCGTCTCTGGGCCCCACTTCCTCCCCTGTCCGAAAAGAAGATCAGGTTCCTAGCTGCCGGGGCATTCCTGAGGTCTCAATTACCCATACTCCTCCTCCAAACCCTGGGGGCTTTTGTTCCAGCGCCAGCACGCGTCTGAATAACAAAAGGCGCCCGTCCAGGGGGCGAATGAGCTTGGACTCCCCATTGCCAAGTTTCCCCGCGCGCCCGACTCGGCGCGCCCTGCTGGGCGGGCCCAAGCGGCGTTGGCGCTGAAAATGGCTCATCGGCTCTCTGCTTTCTCTGTTTCGCAGGAGCGGCGGCATGGAGGCTCTCACCACTCAGCTGGGGCCGGGGCGCGAGGGCAACTCCTCGCCCAACTCCAAGCAGGAGCTGCAGCCCTACTCGGGCTCCAGCGCTCTCAAACCCAACCAGGTGGGCGAGACGTCGCTGTACGGGGTGCCTATCGTGTCTCTGGTCATCGACAGTCAGGAGCGCCTATGCCTGGCGCAAATCTCCAACACCCTCCTCAAGAACTACAGCTACAATGAGATCCACAACCGCCGCGTGGCCCTGGGCATCACATGCGTGCAGTGCACACCGGTGCAACTGGAGATTCTGCGTCGGGCCGGGGCCATGCCCATCTCGTCGCGCCGCTGCGGCATGATCACCAAGCGCGAGGCCGAACGCCTTTGCAAGTCGTTCCTGGGCGAGCACAAGCCACCCAAGCTGCCCGAGAACTTCGCCTTTGATGTGGTGCACGAGTGCGCCTGGGGCTCGCGTGGCAGCTTCATCCCCGCGCGTTACAACAGCTCGCGTGCCAAGTGTATCAAGTGCGGTTACTGCAGCATGTACTTCTCGCCTAACAAGTTCATCTTCCACTCGCACCGCACACCCGACGCCAAATACACGCAGCCCGACGCAGCCAACTTTAACTCGTGGCGCCGACACCTCAAACTCAGTGACAAGTCGGCCACAGACGAACTGAGCCACGCTTGGGAGGACGTCAAGGCCATGTTCAATGGTGGCACTCGCAAGCGGACTTTCTCGCTGCAAGGAGGCGGCGGCGCTAATGGCGGGTCGGGTGGGCAGGGGAAGGGTGGTGCTGGTGGTGGCGGCGGGGGCGGCCCGGGGTGCGGCGCGGAGATGGCCCCAGGACCGCCGCCCCACAAAAGCCTGCGTTGTGGCGAAGAAGAGGCCGCCGGGCCTCCCGGGCCGCCTCCTCCTCACGCGCAGCGGGGACTTGGTCTGGCGGCGGGAGCTGGCGGTCCCCCGGGCCCTGGAGGGCCTGGTGGCGGCGCCGGCGTACGCAGCTACCCAGTGATCCCAGTGCCCAGCAAGGGCTTTGGCCTCTTGCAGAAGCTGCCCCCGCCGCTTTTCCCTCATCCCTACGGTTTTCCCACGGCCTTCGGCCTCTGCCCCAAAAAGGACGACCCCGTGCTAGGCGCGGGCGAACCCAAGGGCGGCCCAGGCACCGGGAGCGGCGGGGGCGCGGGCACTGGCGCAGGCGC